>NC_083587.1:2602500-2902500 GCF_027579695.1 Neoarius graeffei
TTGATTAAAAAACCTGACCTTGATCCCTGTCAGCTGTCCAATATCAAACCTCCCCTTTATCTCCAAGATCCTTGAAAAGGCTGTGGCACAGCAGTTATGCTCATATTTACATAGGAATAACATCCATGAAATGTATCAGTTAGGATTTAGACCTCATCATAGCACAGAGACAGCACTGGTTAAAGTAGTAAATAACCTACTGTTGGTGTCTGATCAGGGCTGTGTCTCGCTACTTGTGTTGCTTGACCTTCGTGCAGCATTTGATACCGCTGATCATTCCATTCTTCTGGATAGACTAGAAAATGTTGTGGGAGTTAAGGGAACAGCCCTCTAATGGCTCAGCTGTAATTTAACTGATTGCTATCAGTATGTTGATGTAAACTGTAAATAAACAGGCTTCAACTTGCACTGAAAAGAACCCCAGTGCATTTCAGGTCCAATGCATTAATCCCTGAGTGGTTGCCAAAATGGAGCAAAGTCAAGGCTGAAAGTGTCATTCCTTGTCTTGGGGCTTTTTTATTACTATTATTTTTATTCGTGGTGAATACGAGAAGAGAAGATACAAAGAAGAAGACCATCTGTCTGTGATTTTGTCACAAATGATACTCTAAAAATGTTTACGACTAGATGGGCGAGTGTGTCCTCCCTTGCTGTCTCCTGTAGTCCACTATCATCTCCTTAGTCTTCCTGACGTTGAGAGAGAGGTTGTTGTCCTGGCACCAGCTGGCTAACGCCTTCACTTCCTCTCTGCATGCCATCTCATCGTTGTCCGTAAGGAGGCCCAAGGTGGTTGTGCCATCAGCAAACTTGTTGATGATGTTGGTGCTGTATTTAGCAGTACAGTCATGGGCAAACAAGGAGTACATTAGGGAACTGAGCACACAGCCCAGTGGCACACCTGTGTTCAGTATCAGTGAGGAGGAAGTGTGGCTACCGATTATCACCACCTGCCCGTTTATCTGCCTGTCAGAAAGTCAAAGATCCATCTGCAAATGGTCATCTCCTGATGAAATCATGAAATATTTCGTCATGATTGCATTTTCTCTGCTCATACCAAGACAGTTTGTACTTATTAAGTGCAACTTTGCACCTGTTTGCATCCTTCTTCAAAGGTAAAATTGATAAAATACGGCAGAATATTGCTCATAATATATCAATTTCAACACAATGTCAGAATTTTGTTTGATTGATTATGAGACTCGAAAAAACTGTACAAAATCTCAGTTCCTCAACATCTGAATTGGACATTCTGCCCACCAACTTTTTTAAGTCTGTTCTTCACCTTATAATTACAGATGTGCTTCAGATCATAAATATATCCCTAGAGACTGGCATTTTTCCTGCGTCCCTGAAAAAAGCCATTGTAAAGCCCCTACTTAAAAAGAATAATCTAGATGCTTCAGTATTGAACAACTACAGGCCAATATCAAATCTACCATTCATCGGGAAAATCCTTGAAAAAATTGTCTTCAATCAATTAACTGCCTTCTTGATATCAAACAGCTGTTTTGATAACTTTCAGTCAGGATTTCATGCCAATCATAGCACTGAAACAGCGCTGATTAAAGTTATAAATGACATAAGTCTTAATACTGATGCAGGCAAAACACCAACCATTCTCTCTTTCTCTCTCTCTGTATATATAAAAAAATCTCCTTCTCACCCCCGGCAGGGGGGGTGGTATCCATGTCATCCTCAAGCTCGGGTCCTCTACCAGAGGCCTGGGAGTTTGAGGGTTCTGCGCAGTATCTTCGATGTTCCTAGGACTGCGCTCTTCTGGACTGAGGCTTCAGATGTTGTTCCTGGGATTTGCTGGAGCCACTCTCCCAGTTTGGGGGTTACTGCCCCAAGTGCCCCCACTACCACGGGGACCACGCAACCCTTGACCTTCCACATCCGTTCCAGCTGCTCTTTCAACCCTTGATACTTCTCAAGTTTCTCATGTTCCTTCTTCCTGATGTTGGCGTCAGCTGGGATCGCCACATCTATCACCACCATCCTCTTCTGCTCTTTGTCCACCACCACTATGTCCGGTTGGTTAGCCAGGATCTGTTTGTCAGTCTGGAAGCTGAAGTCCCACAGAACCTTGGCCCTGTTGTTCTCAGCCACCTTCTGTGGTATGGCCCATTGGGACTTGGGTACTTCTATTCCATACTGGTTGCAGATGTTCCTGTATACTATCCCAGCCACTTGGTTGTGCCTCTCCATGTACGCTGATCCAGCTAGCATCTTACACCCTGCTACTATGTGCTGGACTGTTTCAGGGGCTTCTTTGCACAGTCTGCATCTTGGTATATATATATATATATATATATATATATATATATATATATATATAGAGAGAGAGAGAGAGAGAGAGAGAGAGAGAGAGAGAGAGTTTATTCCAAAGATACCATTTATTGAAATAGCTGACATGAATTAGCGTACTAATACTGATCGTATATAGCAATGATAGCAGCCAAGGAATAGTTCAATATAACTGGTGATACAATATATACAAATAAGAATCAGTCGTGTATATGATGATAACTAAGGCACTAGTGGTGATCAGAAGTAATAAGCTATATCCAAGTTTGCAGTGTAGGGGTGAGTGAATATTAAAAATGTGATAGGGAAACCATGTGTTTGTGGGTGGGTGTGGGTGTGAGAATGTGTGTATGTGTGTGGAATGCGAATGGAATGCAGCCGTGCCCAAAAGGTGGATGGTCAGCACAGAAAGGGCGTGCGAAATTGAACAAAGGAATCTGTAGTTCAAACTAGTCTTTGCTCGGCCTTAAACCAAAATTCTACTCAAATCCCAATGTTGAGGAGTGAAGTACAATGGAGGGAGTTAAAAAGAGAGAGAGAGAATGCATGCACAAAATAACTAAATACATCTCGTAAATAAAGTAAATCAAACAACACGTGGTCTAAGACTGACTTTCATGTAAATCAAAATGTGTAAATTTAAATTATAAATGAATTCAAATAAAGAACACTAGTAAGTAACTGCAAGTAAAAACTAACACATTTTGCCCAGATGCTAGCCTCACTTGGGTGATCGCTCTTGTTAGCGATTGAAGTGTGCCTTCTCCGAAGATAGCGCGGGATGCAGATCCAGGATGAAGACGGTTTTGTTCCTTACAGCTCGTCAGCTGAAGATCCTCGGTGTCCCGTTGGCTGTCCAATAATCTAGAAGGAATCTTGTTTATAATTTGTCGACATTGAAAAAGGGAAAAGGAATCCGGTCACCTTTTCTCTTTGAAACACTGCGTGGGCTGCAGTATCGAACCAGTTCAATTATTATTACAACTCTGTGAAGGTCAAATACATTGAACTTTGGCTAAAGTCTGGTATCAATAGCTGGTTCCTCGTTTTCTGTCCTTCTGTAGCGCCAATGCATGGCTTCTCTGTCACGTGTGGAATCCACCACCAGAGAGGAAATCCACCGCCAGAGACAGAATTTCAGTGCCGCCACTGGTTTAAAGCAGTCATGGCGTCACTGTATTTGGTATCTGGTATCGTCTCTGTCCAATACCATTACAGGGATTCAGAAGAATGGGCAGAGATAGAACATGGGGTCGAGTACAGAGATTGGTGTGTTCAAACTGTACTGTGAAAGAGTTACTATGGTTATGGGCATGGTAGCCACCCCTAGATCAGATGTTGGAAGAACAGCTGGATGCACTGGCACCCATTTGGCCTGGTGTAGTGAAAACCCGGACCTTTACCCTTACCCTCTGTACAGGTTTGAGCCCATGGTGTTAAAAAAATAGCTGTAACGCTGAACACCGGCTGCTGTGGTCAGATTCAGAGTACAGCCTTTGTTAGAGTTAACAAAAAGCCAGGCCCAGGATCTTAGATGGGGTAAGAGAGAGCTAAGCTGAGTAAGCCAAGCGTGAATCCTGGAATCTTCTGCACTGTCCTGAGACTTCTTGTCCCATCATGACACCAAAAGGACTCATGAAAGCAAGAGCTTATAGAATGAAGATTTCACTCAAGGTCATGTGACTTGCAACTCAAGTGACACAACAAAGACACATTCCCATACCAGGAGTCAAACCCGGGCCACCTGGGTGAAAACCAGGGATCCTGACCACTAGACCATATGGGACAGCCTTGATGTGTAAAGGCCACCTTTGAAGTGCTTAGGCCATTGGTGAGAACTCAGGCATTTTCCAGAAAAATAGCTGTTATTTTTTTATTTTATTTAGTCAGGCTGGAAACGATTACAAAACCATCTCTAAATAGTTTGGACTCCATCAATCCACAGTCAGACAGACTGTGTACAAATGGAGGAAATTCAAGACCATTGTTACCCTCCCCAGGAGTGGTCAAACAACAAAGATCATTCCAAGAGCAAGGTGTGTAATAGTCGGCGATGTCACAAAGGACCCCAGGGTAACTCCTAAGCAACTGAAGGCCTCTCTCACATTGGCTAATGTTCATGAGTCCACCATCAGGAGAACACTGAACAACAATGGTGTGCATAGCAGGGTTGCAAGGAGAAAACCACTGATCTCCAAAAAGAACATTGCTGCTCATCTGCAGTTTGCTAAAGATCACATGGACAAGCCAGAAAGCTATTGGAAAAATGTTCTGTGGATGGATGAGACCAAAATAGAACTTTCTGGTTTAAATGAGAAGCGTTATGTTTGGAGAAAGGAAAACACTGCATTTCAGCCTAATAACCTTATCCCATCTGTGGAACATGGTGGTGGTAGTATCATGGTTTGCGCCTGTTTTGCTGCATCTGGGCCAGCACGGCTTGCCATCATTGAGGGAACAATGAATTCTGAATTAAGCCAGTGATTTCTAAAGGAAAATGTCAGGACATCTGTCCATGAACTGAATCTCAAGAGAAGGTGGGTCATGCAGCAAGACAATGACCCTAAGCACACAAGTTGTTCTACCAAAGAATGGTTAAAGAATAAAGTTGATGTTTTGGAAAGGCCAAATCAAAGTCCTGACCTTAATCCAATAGAAATTTTGTGGAAGGACCTGAAGCGAGCAGTTCATGTGAGGAAGCCTACCAACTTCCCAGAGTTGAAGCTGTTCTGTATGGAGGAATGGGCTAAAATTCCTCCAAGCCGGTGTGCAGGACCGATCAGCAGTTACCGGAAACATTTAGCTGCAGTTATTGCTGCACAAGGGGGTCACACCAGATACTGAAAGCAAAGATTGACATACTTTTGCCACTGACAGATATCTAATATTGGATCATTTTCCTCAATAAATAAATGGCCAAGTATCATATTTTTGTCTCATTTGTTTAACTGGGTTCTCTTTATCTACTTTTAGGACTTGTGTGAAAATCTGATGATGTTTTAGGTCATATTTATGCAGAAATATAGAAAATTCTAAAGGGTTCACAAAGTTCCAAGCACCATTGTAAGAGTGATGCAGAACTGAGTGGACATGTTATCTGTAAGAAATTTTTCCCTCTCACAAAGGGTTGCTGGTCACAGCCCATGGTCAGACTCTGAGCAGAAGCTTCGAGCTTTGTCACTGTGAACAACGAGTCTTGTACACAGTGCTGTATGGGGTAAGAGAGAACCAAGCAGCAATGCGAGAAGCATCTGATCTGAGGTCACACGCACCAACCATCATGCCCCAAGCCAATGTAAGGTTTCAAGCAGTGGTGATCCTTTCTCATTTTGCTATCCCTCACAAGCCATGCAACTGTTATGCAATCCATGGACAAACTCAGAGATGAAGAGTGACTCAGTGAAACAGAAAATTCAATGATATAACCCAGATTCCGACCAGGGTTACGGAGGTGCCAGAACAGAATCCAATCACTTCTCTGATTACAGCTCTCCAGACTCTGAGTTATCTGTGTTCCCCTAGCAGAAAATCAGCTGCTGGTTGAAGCATTTTGTGGTCAGCCAAGCATCTAACAGAGAACCTTCTAATTTGTAGTCAGCCCTGTTATCCATTGCACCACTGACCCAAGCAGAGCCATGATAAGCGAGATCCAAACTACGTACGAATTTCCATTTAGTCACTGTTCAATAGTGAAACCGAAAACACAATGCCATGACCCAACTTCAAACCAGGGTTGCTGCAGTCATAATGCAGAGTGCTAACCACTATACCAGGGGTGTCAAACCTGATCCATAAAGGGCCTTGTGGCTGCATGTTTTCATTCCAGCCATGCAGCAGCACACCTGACTTGGCTCATTCAATCAACTGAACTGTCTTCACACAGTCAAATACTTGCAGCCACACCCACCCTTGATTAAAGGGTGGGTGTGTCAGTTGATTGAATAAGCCAAATCAGGGTGCTGCTGCATGGCTGGAATGAAAACCTGCAGCCACACGGCCCTTTATGGATCAGGTTTGACACCCCTGCACTATACTATCACAGCACTCCACCTCCCAAGTGCAGAGTGTCTGATCACATTGTCACAATCTCAGTGGCTAGACATGGATTGGGCCATCCCGGCCCACTTTTGGCCTGGTGTTGTGAGAACAGTCAGCTTTTTAGTTCAGTTCAGTTCATTTTCATTGCTCATTTTCTGTTAACACATGGCCAACTTGCAATGAAATGCAGTGGACCAGATAAGAACCAGAAACAAGTCTGTCAGCACTGGAGCCCGACAGGAGTTTAACAGAATATCAGTTAAAAAAAAGATTCAAAGTCCTAAAGATAAAAAAAAAACAACGGAAGTTAAATTCAAGTGAAAATAGAAATAACTGAGATGTATGCATGCATTGTCTCAGGGTGGTAGTGTGGGGAGGGGGTCTAGCACAAGCACCTGTATTGCACATCGGAAAAATTGACACATGCGGCTACCAGTAATTGCACTTTGTTGAAGACCAATGAAGTACTGACCATGTAAACAGAGTTTTGATATGTGTTGGTAAATGTGGAAACAGTAAATATGTAAATGCTTTGGTGATATCTCAAACTCTGTTTACATATGTTGGTGATATGTAAACGGAGTCTTGTGATATAAACAGAGTCTTGTGATATGTCAATTGTGGACCTGTAGTAGTTTGAAATGATGTTTGCCTTCATGCCAAACTTCTTCAGCCTCCTCAGGAAGCACAGCCACTGGTGAGCTTTCCTGACCACAGTGTGGAACTTGAAGCTGCTGACCCTTTCGACCTCATCCTCGTTGATGTAGATGGCCTAGTGTGTCCTCCTTTGCTGTCTCTGGTAGTCCACTATCATCTCCTTAGTTTTCCTGACATTGAGAGAGAGGTTGTTGTTCTGACACCAACTGGCTAACGCCTTCACTTCCTCTCTGCATGCTGTCTCATCGTTGTCTGTAAGGAGGCCCGAGATGGTTGTGTCGTCAGCAATCTTGATGACGATGTTGGCGCAGTATTTAGCAGTGCAGTCATGGGCGAACAAGGAGTACATGAGGGGACTGAGCACACAGCCCAGTGGCGTACCTGTGTTCAGGATAAGCGAGGAGGAAGTGTGGCTACCAATTATCACCACCTGGGGTCTGCCTGTCAGAAAGTCAAAGATCCATCTGCAAATGGTCATCTGTTCATGCGCAGAAGCCAAACAGCCTCATGGAGTCCTCCCCGTTCACCGATCTGGTCCACGCCCTCGCTACGGCCCAGCAAAGCCAGCACCAGGCGCTAGTCACCGTCCGAAAGGAGCAGGTACAGCGGTTCGAGGCCCTAGTGCTGGCCCAGCAAGAAGATCGTCAGGCTTTTCGGCACCTCCTCGCGTCGGCGGGGTCCACCAATGCTCCCACCGTGGGCCCATCCCCCCTCACCCTAACAAAGATGGGCCCACAGGACGACCCCGAGGCATTCATCACGCTCTTCTAGCAAGTCGTGTAGACCTCGGGGTGGCCGATGGAGCAGCGTGCGGTGCGCCTCCTCCCCCTGCTAATGGGAGAGGCACAGCTGGCTGCGCTACAGCTCCCCATCGACTGCCAGCTGGCCTTTGCGGACCTTCGCCAGGCCGTCCTCCAGCGTGTGGGGCGCACCCCTGAGCAGCAGCGTCAACGCTTCCGCGCTTTGCGCTTGGAGGAAGTCAGCCGGCCAGCCGTTCGCATTTGGCCAGCAACTCTGGGACGCCTGCTGGCGGTGGTTGAGGGCCGACAACCGCGACACTGAGGGGATCATCGACCAGGTGGTACTGGAACAATTCGTCGCACACTTGCCAGCAGGAACTGCGGAGTGGGTCCAGTGCCACTGCCCGGCATCGCTGGATCAGGCAATCGAGCTGGCGGAGGACCATTTGGCGACTGTCCCGGCGGCAGGACAGCAGACAGCCTCTTCTCTCCTCTCCTCTTCTCTCTCTCCCTCTCCTCCTGTGTCTCGTCCTTGCCCCATTCCCCCACCATGGAGGCGGGGGCTGGCGCCACCCGTGCCGGCCCGCCGCACCCGTGGTGCCCTCCCGTTTCTCCATTCTGTGTCTCTCTCTCCCCCCCTCAGGTGAGTGAGCTCCAGAACACTGGTGCGGAGAGGAAGCCCGGGCCGGTTTGCTGGCGCTGCGGGGAGCCGGGCCACCTCCAACAACAGTGCATGGTAATGGAGGTGGGTGCAGTGGTTCAGATCCCCGACGCACCAGGAGCCGCCCTCGATTGGGCTGGAGCATATCGCATACCGGTGAGTATTCAAGGGGATACATATCAGGTGTTGGTGGATTCTGGTTGTAATCAGACCTCAATTCACCAAAGCCTGGTGCAAAATGAGGCATTGGGGGGAGCACAGGGGGTGAAGGTGTTGTGTGTGCACAGGGATGTTCACAGCTACCCTTTGGTGTCGGTCCACATTTTTTTCCGAGGGGAAAAATTTATAGTGAAGGCGGCGGTTAATCCTCGCCTCACCCACTAGATAATTTTGGGGACTGATTGGCCGGGATTCGGGGAGTTGATGAGCCATTTAGTGGAGAGTGGGTCCTGCCATACTTCAGTAGGGGGAGGTCCAGGTTTCGCCTTGGCGGGAGCAGCTGTCACAGAGCCGTCTACGTCATCTCCTTGTCAGAGTGAGGAGCCACAGGCTCCTCTTCCCTCTCTCGGGGAATCCCTGGCGGATTTCCCGTCAGAACAGTCGCGAGACGAGACTCTGCGGCATGCGTTTGACCAAGTGAGAGTAATCGAAGGTCAAACGCTCCCGCCGAACGCCACCCCGTCCTTCCCCTATTTTTCTATTATGAAGGATAGATTATACCGAGTGATGCAGGACACTCAGACGAAAGAGCAAATCACACAGCTTTTGGTTCCAAAAAGCCACCGGGAATTGGTATTCCAGACGGCTCACTTTAATCCCATGGCTGGACACTTAGGGCAGGATAAGACACGAGCCCGAATAATGGCCCAATTATATTGGCCGGGGATTCACGGCGATGTCCATAGGTGGTATACGGCGTGCCGCGAATGCCAGTTAGTAAATCCAGCGGCCATTCCAAAAGCGCCTTTGTGCCCTCTACCATTAATCGAGACCCCGTTCGAAAGAATTGGGATGGATCTCGTCGGGCCATTAGATCGGTCAACACGAGGGTACTGCTTTATATTAGTTCTGGTGGACTATGCAACACGATACCCGGAAGCAGTGCCTCTCCGCAATATCTCAGCATGCAGTATTGCGGAGGCGCTGTTCCACATCATCAATAAAGCGGTGATAAAAGTTCACCATTCCCAGGAACTCCTGCAGGGACCGCACCATGATGGGCCATGGGAAGTTTGAGATCGTGGCAACCTTATATGGGAGTGGCACGGCCCCGTCCTTGGTGATGCGATGACCCAGGAAGTTAATGGTGGTCAAACCAAACTGGCACTTAGCTGGGTTGATGATAAGTCCGTGCTGACTGAGACACTCAAAAAGGATCCGCAGGTGGGCCAGGTGCTCGGTTTTGGAAGTGCTGGCCAAAAGGATGTCATCCAGGTAAACAAACAGAAAAGGCAGATCATGCAGTACGGAGTCCATGAGGCGCTGGAAGGTCTGGGTGGCGTTTTTAAGGCCGAAAGGCATCCTCAAGAACTCGAACAGTCCAAAAGGGGTGATCACTGCTGTTTTGGGCACATCAAGCGGATGGACAGGAACCTGGTGGTATCCACGGATTAGGTCCACCTTAGAAAAAATAACCTTGCCTGCCAGGCATGTTGAAAAATCCTGGATGTGAGGCACTGGATAGCAGTCTGGCATTCTAGTGTCATTAAGTCTGTGGTAATCACCACGGGGCGCCACCCGCCAGCGGGCTTGGGAACCATGTGGAGGGGCGAAGCCCATGGGCTGTTGGAGCAGCGGATGATGCCAAGGCGTTCCATGCTGTCAAACTCAGCCCTGGCAATGGCCATCTTAGCTGGATCTAGCCATCGCGCCCGAGCGTAGACAGGTGGGCCAGTGGTGGCGATGTGGTGCTCCACCCCATGCTTGGCAGTAGATGACAAAAATGTGGGCTGCGTGAGTGCTGGAAACTCTGCGAGCAGGCGATGAAACTCGTCAGCTTATGAGAGCACACTAGACAGTCTGATGGAGTCTACACCACTGAGAGTGCAGTTATATGAAGAGAACATGGTGGTGTCAATCAAGCGACGTTTTTTGACATCCACCAGCAGCCCGTAAGCGCATAGAAAATCCGCACCCAGGATGGGGACAGCCACTTTGGCCGTGATAAAGTTCCATTTAAACCGCTGACCACTGAAACACAGCTCCACGTGACGCATGCCATAAGTGCGTATGGGGCTGCCGTTAGTGGCCTCCGGGGGGGGGGGGGCCAAATCCATTCGCTAGGATGTCCAGCAGCGATGCAGGTAGAATGCTCTTCTGCGCGCCAGTGTCACACAGGAAACGGCGCCCAGAGGTGGTGTCCTGGATGAACAGCAGCCTGCCAGTGCGGCCGACGCTCAAGGCCACTACTGAGCACCGGCCTTGGCGTTTCCCGCCCCCCTGAAACTGCAAGGTGCTCGGCATTGCTTGGCCCTGGAGCCAAATTTCGCATGGTAAAAACATAGGCTGGAGTCAGAATGTGGCCGGTGTGAAACTGTAGCTGCTGCAGTAAGCGCTGGGTCACCAGGGTATGGGGCAGCGGCATGATAGGCATGGGACGGGTCGGTTGCAACGGCATAAGCAGGGCTGAGTGCAGCAGCAGTCATGCAGGGGTGTTGAACAGCCAGAAAAAACTTGTCAGCCTCTTCTGCCAGTGCAAAGCAGTGAGTGATGGAAGTTTTGGCTAAAGCAGCCCGTACCTGAGGAGGGAGTTGACGCAAGAAAAGCTGGACGAAGAGGAAACCAGGCCTGTGCTCCCCAAGCAGATCCAACATTCTGTCCATAAGTTCAGAGGGTTTGCTATCGCCCAAGCCTTGCAGAGAAAATGGCCGGGTAGCCCTCTCAGCATCAGAAAGTTCAAAAGTCTTTAACAGGTGAGCCTTGAGTGTAGCATACTTATCCACAGCATGGGGGTTTCAGCACCACTGTAATGGTTCTAACAAAGGGCGGAACACAGAGGACGGCAGGACAGAGATCCGGTTCGTAAACAGGGGTTTTTATTGCCACACTTTTCAGTGAACAACTAGAAGCTAACACAGACACACACACACAACTGGCGTCTGGTTCGGGGATGAGCTCCTCTGCTCTCGCTCTCCCTCCTTAAGTAGGGTGCAGTCACTGGGAAGACAAACAAACACAGGTTAATTGACATCAGGTGTAGTGATTCTGCCACTTACCTTCCCTGACTCCACCCTCCTGTCACAGACCGGCGCTTGACCATGCCCCCGCTGACACACACATATAGAAGGCAAGCCAAGAAGCCTTTATTTGTCACATGTAATTCTTAAGCACACAGTGGAATTTAAACTCTGTGTTTAATGAATGTGGAGCAGCGAACACACACCCGCACACACAAGTGAGCGATGAGCACACACACATAACCAGAGCAGTTGTCAGCTATGCTACAGCACCCAGGGAGCAGTTGTGGGTTAGGTGTCCTTGCGCAAGGACACTTCAGCCTAACCTCAGGCCATGGCTACCCCATAATAACCTAACTGCATGTCTTTGAACTGTGGGGGAAACCAGAGCACCCAGAGGAAACCCGCACAGGCACAGGGAGAACATGCAAACTCCACACTGAAAGGCCCCCCTCGGCCAATGGGTTCAACCCCAGAACCTTCTTGCTGCGACATGATAGTGCTAACCACTGTGCCACCCACTTTTGACATCAAACGCAAAAGTCTTCAGTGTATGGCAAATAAACAAACAAACAGAATTGTCCTTGCTGCTCCAGTACTTTTGGGCTTTCAGCTGGAAATACTGTCAGAGCTGTTGCTATCAAAAAATGAATCACTACATTCTGAGCAGCTTTCAGAGTGGTGTGGAGGTGATATGTGGAGAAAACATATCAAATGTTGAAACTGAGAAATGTTATTGTTGTTTGAAAAAGATATGCTAATTTTGAATTTGATGCCAGGAACACATTTCAAAAAGTTGGAACAGGGGCATGTTTACCACTTTGCTGCATCACCTCTTGTTTTAATAAAACTCTGTAAATGTTTGGGAACTGAGGAGACCAAGTGCTGTAGTTTTGAAAGAGAAATGTTGTCCCATTCTTGTCTGATTATAGGATTTCAGTTGCTCAAGCATTTGGAGTCTACTTTATTGTATTTTGCATTTCATCATGCACCAACTGTTTCCAATGGTAACATTTTCCAAGTGACTTGATGGACAAAATTCTGGTAACATTTTCAAAGTGAGCTGATGGACAAAATTCTTCACGTTCTAAAAGAAAATACATATCCTATGGTTCAATATAGCTCATCTTAGAGCCTGCACAGCTCAGTAGATAGGACCAAGGTTCAACATTCTTTGAGTTACATTTAGCATTTTCTGAAGCTAAAGCGTCCTTCAAAAAGGCCACCGAAACCTGTTTTCTGAAAGCTATCTCTGACAAAGCTCAGCTCACAGTCTGACCATGGGCTGTGACCAGCAACCAAAATCAAATCAGGTTGCAAGATCTTGAAAGCATTTAGCTGCAAATTTGCACTTAATAAGTAAAACGGCCTTGGGATGAGCAGAGGAAATGCAATCATGACAAAATATTTAATGATTTCATGAGCAGATGACCATTTGCAGATGGATATTTGACTTTCTGACAGGCAGACCCCAGGTGGTGATAATCGGTAGCCACACTTCCTCCTCGCTTATCCTGAACACAGATGCGCCACTGGGCTGTGTGCTCAGTCCCCTCATGTACTCCTTGTTCGCCCACGACTGCACTGCTAAATACAGCGCCAACATCGTCATCAAGATTGCTGACAACACAACCATCTCGGGCCTCCTTACAGACAATGATGAGATGGCATGCAGAGAGGAAGTGAAGGCGTTAGCCAGTTGGTGCCAGAACAACAACCTCTCTCTCAACATCAGGAAAACTAAGGAGATGATGGTGGACTACAGGAGACAGCAAGGGAGGACACACTAGGCCATCTACATCAACGAGGATGAGGTCAAAAGGGTCAGCAGCTTCAAGTTCCACACTGTGGTCAGGAAAGCTCGCCAGCAGCTGTGCTTCCTGAGGAGGCTGAAGAAGTTTGGCATGAAGGCAAACATCATTTCAAACTACTACAGGTCCACAATCAACATATCACAAGACTCTGTTTATATCACAACATATCACAAGACTCCATTTACATATCACCAAAGCATTTACATATGTACTGTTTCAACATTTACCAACACATATCAAAACTCTGTTTACATGGTCAGTACTTCATTGGTCTTCAACAAAGTGCAATTACTGGTAGCCGCACGTGTCAATTTTTCCGATGTGCAATACAGGTGCTTGTGCTAGACCCCCTCCCCACACTACCACCCTGAGACAATGCATGCATACATCTCAGTTATTTCTATTTTCACTTGAATTTAACTTCCGTTGTTTTTTTTTTTTAACTGATATTCTGTTAAACTCCTGTCGGGCTCCAGTGCTGAGAGACTTGTTTCTGGTTCTTATCTGGTCCACTGCATTTCATTGCAAGTTGGCCATGTGTTAACATAAAATGAGCAATGAAATTGAACTGAACTGAACTAAAAAGCTGAATGTTCTCACAACACCAGGCCAAAAGTGGGCCAGGATGGCCCAATCCATGTCTCGCCACTGAATGTGTGGCAACATGATCAGACACTCCGGCCTTGTGAAGTGGCATGCTGTGATAGTATAGTGGTTAGTACTCTGTGTTATGATTGCAGCAACTCTGGTTTAAAGCTGGGTCATGACATTGTGTTTTCCATCTCGCTATTGAACAGTGAGTAAATGGAAATTCGTACGTAGTTTGGATCTCACTTATCATGGCTCTGCTTGGGTCAGTGGTGTAATGGATAACAGGGCTGACTACAAATTAGAAGATTCTCTGTTAGATGCTTGGCTGACCACAAAATGCTTCAACCAGCAGCTGATTTTCTGCTAGGGGAACACAGATAACACAGAGTCTGGAGAGCTGTAATCAGAGAAGTGATTGGATTCTGTTCTGGCATCTCCGTAACCCTGGTGGGAATCTGGGTTATATCATTGAATTTTCAGTTTCACTGAGTCACTCTTCATCTCTGAGTTTGTCCATGGATTGCAACTGTTAGCATGGCTTGTGAGGGATAGCAAAATGAGAAAGGATCACCACTGCTTGAAACCTTACGTCAGCTTGGGGCACGATGGTTGGTGCATGTGACCTCGGATCAGACGCTTCTCGCATTGCTGCTTAGTTCTCTCTTACCCCATACAGCACTTTGTACAAGACTTGTTGTTCACACTGACAAAGCTTGAAGCTTCTGCTCAGAGTATGACCATGGGCTGTGACCAGCAAGCCTTTGAGAGAGGGAAAATTTTCTTACAGATAACATCTCCACTCAGTTCTGCATCACTCTTACAGTGGTGCTTGGAACTTTGTGAACCCTTTAGAATTTTCTATATTTCTGCATAAATATGGCCTAAAACATCAGATTTTCACACAAGTCCAAAAAGTAGATAAAGAGAACCCAGTTAAACAAATGAGACAAAAGTATTATACTTTGTCATTTATTTATTGAGGAAAATGATCCAATATTAGATATCTGTCAGTGGCAAAAGTATGTCAACCTTTGCTTTCAGTATCTGGTGTGACCCCCTTGTGGAGCAATAACTGCAACTAACATTTCCGGTAACTGTTGATCAGTCCTGCACACCGGCTTGGAGGAATTTTAGCCCATTCCTCCATACAGACCAGCTTCAACTCTGGGAAGTTGGTGGGTTTCCTCACATGAACTGCTCGCTTCAGGTCCTTCCACAACATTTCCATTGGATTAAGGTCAGGACTTTGACTTGGCCATTCCAAAACATTAACTTTATTCTTTAACCATTTTTTGGTAGAATGACGTGTGTGCTAAGGGTCATTGTCTTGCTGCATGACCCACCTTCTCTTGAGATTCAGTTCATGGACAGATGTCCTGACATTTTCCTTTAGAAATCGCAGGCATAATTCAGAATTCATTGTTCCCTCAATGACGGCAAGCCCTGCTGGCCCAGATGCAGCAAAACAGGCCCAAACCACGATACTACCACCACCATGTTTCACAGATGGGATAAGGTTATTAGGCTGGAATGCAGTGTTTTCCTTTCTCCAAACATAACGTTTCTCATTTAAACCAAAAAGTTCTATTTTGGTCTCATCCATCCACAGAACATTTTTCCAGTAGCCTTCTGGCTTGTCCATGTGATCTTTAGCAAACTGCAGATGAGCAGCAATGTTCTTTTTGGAGATCAGTGGCTTTGTCCTTGCAACCCTGTCATGCACACCATTGTTGTTCAGTGTTCTCCTGATGGTGGACTCATGAACATTAGCCAATGTGAGAGAGGCCTTCAGTTGCTTAGGAGTTACCCTGGGGTCCTTTGTGACCTTGCCAACTATTACACACTTTGCTCTTGGAATGATCTTTGTTGTTTGACCACTCCTGGGGAGAGTAACAATCGTCTTGAATTTCCTCCATTTGTACACAGTCTGTCTGACTGTGGATTGATGGAGTCCAAACTCTTTATAGATGGTTTTGTAATCTTTTCCAGCCTGACTAAATAAAATAAAAAATAACAGCTACTTTTCTGGGTGGTGTAGTGGTTAGCGCTGTCGCCTCACAGCAAGAAGGTCCGGGTTCGAGCCCCGTGGCCGGCGAGGGCCTTTCTGTGCGGAGTTTGCATGTTCTCCCTGTGTCCATGTGGGTTTCCTCCGGGTGCTCCAGTTTCCACCACAGTCCAAAGACATGCAGGTTAGGTTAACTGGTGACTCTAAATTGACTGTAGGTGTGAGTGTGAAAGTCTGTGTCTACGTGTCAGCCCTGTGATGACCTGGCGACTTGTCCAGGGTGTACCCCACCTTTCACCCGTAGTCAGGTGGGATAGGCTCCAGCTTGCCTGCAACCCTGTAGAACAGGATAAAGCGGCTAGAGATGAGCTACTTTTCTGGAAAATGCCTGAGTTCTCACCAATGGCCTAAGCACTTCAAAGGCGACCTTTACACATGAAGGCTGTCCCATATGGCCTAGTGGTCAGGATTCCTGGTTTTCACCCAGGAGGTCTGGGTTCGACTCCAGGTATGGGAATGTGTCTTTGTTGTGTCACTCTAGTTGCAAGTCACATGACCTTGAGTGAAATCTTCATTCTATAGGCTCATGCTTTCATGAGTCCTTTTGGTGTCATGATGGGACAAAAAGTCTCATGACAGTGCAGAAGATTCCAGGATTCACTCTTGGCTTACTCGGCTTAGCTCTCTCTTACCCCATCTAAGATCCTGGGCCTGGGTTTTTATTAACTCCAACAAAGGCTGTACTCTGAATTTGACCACAGCAGCCAGTGTTCATTGTTACAGCTATTTTTTAACACTGTGGGCTCAAACCTGTATAGAGGGAAAGGGTAAGGGTCCAGGTTTTCACTACACCAGGCAAAATGTGTGCCAGTGCATCCAGCTGTTCTTCCAACATCTGATGTAGGGCCGGCTACCATGCCCATAACCATAGTAACCCTTTCACAGTACAGTTTGAACACACTAATCTCTGTACTCAACACCATGTTCTATCTCCACCCATTCTTCTGAATCCCTGTAACTGTATTGGACAGAGACGATACCAGATACCAAATACAGTGATGTCACGACTGCTTTAAACCAGTGGTGGCACCGAAATTCTGTCTCTCTGGTGGTGGATTTCCTCTCTGGCAGTGGATTCCACAAGTGAAAGAGAAGCCGTGCATTGGCGCTACAGAAGGACAGAGAACGAAGAACTAGCTATTGATACCAGACTTTAGCCAAAGTTCAATGTATTTGACCTTTGCAGAGTTGTAATAATAATTGAACTGATTAGTTACTGCAGCCCACGAAGTGTTTCAAAGAGAAAAGGCAACCGGATTCCTTTTCCCTTTTTCAACGTCGACAAATTATAAACAAGATTCCTTCTAGATTATCGGACAGCCAACGGGACACCGAGGATCTTCAGCTGACGAGCTGTAAGGAACAAAACCGTCTTCATCCTGGATCTGCATCCCGCGCTATCTTCGGAGAAGGCACACTTCAATCGCTAACAAGAGCGATCACCCAAGTGAGGCTAGCATCTTGGCAAAATGTGTTAGTTTTTACTTGCAGTTAGTTAATAATGTTCTTTATTTGAATTCATTTATGATTTAAATGTTCACATTTTGATTCACATGAAAGTCGGTCTTAGACCACGTGTTGTTTGATTTACTTTATTTATGATCTGTATTTAGTTATTTTGTGCATGTGTTCTCTCTCTTTCTTTTTAACTTCCTCCATTGTACTTCACTCCTCAACATTGGGATTTGAGTAGAATTTGGGTTTAAGGCCGAGCCAAGACTAGTTTGAACTACAGATTCCTTTGTTCAATTTCGCACACCCTTTCTGTGCTGACCATCCACCTTTTGGGCACGGCTGCATTCCATTCGCATTCCACACACACACACACACACACACACACACACTCTCACACCCACACACACACACACTCTCACAAACATGTGGTTTCCCTATCACATTTTTAACATCCACTCACCCCTACATGGCAAACTTGGATATAGCTTATTACTTCTGATCACCATTGGTGCCTTAGTTATCATCATATACACTACTGATTCTTATTTGTACATATTGTATCACCAGTTATATTGAACTATTCCTTGGCTGCTATCGTTGCTATATCCGATCAGTATTAGTTTGCTAATTCATGTCAGCTATTTCAATAAATGGTATCTTTGGAATAAACTCTCTCTCTCTCTCTCTCTCTATATATATATATATATATATATATAATTATCTCTAGCCACTTTATCCTGTTCTACAGGGTCGCAGGCAAGCTGGAGCCTATCCCAGCTGACTACAGGCGAAAGGCGGGGTACACCCTGGACAAGTCGCCAGGTCATCACAGGGCTGACACATAGACCCATTCACACTCACATTCACTTTAGAGTCACCGGTTAACCTAAAGTGCAAGTCTTTGGACTGTGGGGGAAACCAGAGCACCCGGAGGAAACCCACGCAGACATGGAGAACATGCAAACTCCGCACAGAAAGGCCCTCGCTGGCCACGGGGCTCGAACCTGGACCTTCTTGCTGTGAGGCGACAGTGCTAACCACTACACCACCGTGCTGCCTCTCTCTCTCTCTCTCTCTATCTATCTATCTATCTATCTATCTATATATATATATATATGTCCTGGGTATGACATTAAACTGCAACCATTGATAGAGCCATGGTCCAGCTGTGGGGAGAGTGGAGTGACCCCTTAGCTATCACTACTCCCAGGCTCGCTCTGGTCTGGAGTGACAGCACCTGTCAAGGGCCCCAACTATGGGTAAATAGTCTCACTGCCTTGTGAGTGCTAGGGATAGTGGAAGGCTAAGGAAGTAAACCCTGACAGAAAACTTGGAGCGGAGCCCCGTTAGGCAGTTTGACCTGGCTACCAGTCAATTCTTCCAGCAGCTCCTGCAGCCAAGTTGGTGCCAGATGTACTGCACTGCTTTCCTCTGGACCACATGTCAAGTCAAGTCAAGTTTATTTGTATAGCGCTTTTAACAATAAACATTGTTGCAAAGCAGCTTTACAGAATTTGAATGACTTAAAACATGAGCTAATTTTATCCCTAATCTATCCCCACTGAGCAAGCCTGTGGCGACGGTGGCAAGGAAAAACTCCCTCAGACGACATGAGGAATAAACCTCGAGAGGAACCAGACTCAAAAGGGAACCCATCCTCATTTGGGCAACAACAGAGAGGGGGGCCGAGGCCGAGAGGGGGGTCCTGACGCTTGGGCAACTCAGGATCTCCATAACCCTGCCCAGGCATTTTGCATCATGGAGAGGTCACTCCATCTTTGTGGTTACAAGCAAGGGCACAACACGGGAGTCATCAGTTATGGTTAATAAGTCCTATTTCAATTGGCGTAGAAAAAGGACACCACGGGCTGACTCCGATGGTGGGAGGAGCCGCCATGCTCCACTGATCAGCTACCGCCCACCTGAAGCTGGGCAGCCCCCAGTCAATAGGGTGCTGATCTGTCACGGTCTGCTGCTCCTTTGGGTGTAAGTGGCTTACGGCGCTCGTGCTTGACAAGCAGGCTGATACTCAGCACACCTGCTCGCACAAAGCAAAGGAAGTCTCCAGCACTTCGTAAAGCAAGCTGGAATGTTAGGACAATGTTAACAGGATTGTCAAATGACTTATAACTTATCGATGACAACCGAAAAACAGCTGTCATTGATGCTGAACTTGCCAGACTAAACGTGGACATTGCTGCACTCCAAGAGACTAGACTTGCAAATGATTTCTCGTTACAAGAAAGTCAATACACCTTCTTCTGGAAGGGGAAACACCAGGATGACAGACGTGAACAAGGAGTTGGGTTCGCAGTAAGAACATCTCTCCTAACCATGATAGAAGCACCTTCTGGTGGTACCGAACGGCTACTGTGCCTTCGTCTAAACTCCACAAATGGTCCAGTAAACCTTGTGTCTGTCTATGCACCCACGCTTAAGTCCCCTACTGAGACAAAGGACAAGTTCTACAATGAGCTCGATGAGCTTATTAGTCAAATGTCTCCAAAAGAGGACATCTACCTGCTTGGCGATTTCAACACCAGAGTTGGCGCTGAGCACGATGTCTGGCCAGCATGCATCGGCCACTTTGGGGTGGGCAAAATAAATGAAAATGGACAAATACTTATTTCCCAAACAAGGAAAAGCACAAAGTCTCCTGGATGCTAGGGCGTAATTTTGGGTAGGGACGCTAGGGACATGTCCCTACCAATATTCAGCCGCTACTGTGTAATCCCGATCAATAAAACCAATGTCCTAACCTGTGCAACGATTATATGGCACACAAAGGGTTAAATGTATGACACTGCTAATAATCCCCCCTCTAACATAGATATCATTCTCTGACTAGCTACCTGTTTCTCACTAACTTACATGGTTGGCTATCCCAGCTGTCACTCCATCTGCTGTAAAAGCAGCATATCATCACCACTGTTGTTTCCACAGTCAGATCTACAATTATTGTCCTAGCTCAGTAAAGAAGGTTTATGTGATTGTAAAACTGAGCAGTGGGACTTTGCCATTTTTCTGAACTGTGGGAATTTGTCATTTTTCAGCTTGATGCCCATGGAAAAACTGAGCAGTGGGACATTGTCATTTTTCTGAACTGTGGGACTTTGCCATTTTTCTGAACTGTGGGAATTTGTCATTTTTCTGAACTGTGGGACTTTGCCATTTTTCTGAACTGTGGGACTTTGTCATGTTTCTGCCTGATGCCCATGGTAAAAAAAAAAAGTCAGGACTTAATCATCATCAAAGAGAGAGAGAGAGAGAGAGAGAGGGGATTGAGAGAGAGAGGACTACCAGGAAATACAGAAAAAATAAAAAATACATTAGATTACAGGGAACTAACCATAAGTTTGCTGTTCTCTGTCAAGAGAGACAGTCACAGTGGCCAAAACTTTGCTGAAAGCAACCCAACCCTGGACCCTTGGACCCACTGAGTAGCACCTGTATACTGGCCAATATTCATATAACAACTTTGGAGGCTTTGGGATAGATTTAACTTTTACTTCCATTTTTCAACATTTTTTATCTAATCAGGCCATGGAACTGCAACCCAACCCCCCACAGCTCTTTGTCCTGCTTAATGGCCCTTCCTTTGTTTTGGGCTCTCTGGTACACCAGTCAGCCTGCAAAACCTCACTGGAGGCCAATATATCCCACTATTGCCATCTGGTGGTCAGACCAGGTAATGCAGGGCCACCTCAGCTTCTTCCCTGGAATGGTCAACAATCCTGCTGACCTTCCCGACTGAAGTGAACTTAGATTTATTGCCATTTGATGGTCACAGCAGGTAATGCAGGGCCACTTCAGCTTCTCCCTGGTATGGTCAGCAAGTATGCTGACCTTCCCGACTTGAGTGATCTTAGATTTATTAAATGACAATGTAAAAGAAAAAATCTTATTATTTTTGGGCTAATACTGTACATACTTGGTCAGCAAGTATGCTGAACTTCCCAACTTATATGAGCTGGGATTTATTTAATGTCGATGTTTTTTGTGAGTTTTCTGTCAACATGAACCACTTTTTTTTCTGGCCACTTTGACCAATTGGACACTTGGACTTCTCAGTATTGGTACTTGCATCGGTAGCATGCGCTGGGGAAAAAATTTTGATTTTCTGAAAAAAAATCATATTCATAAATCAAATTCATATTCTTTGTGGGCTAACACTGTGCAGGGGTGTGTAGAACCCTTTCTGATAGTTTTTGTAGGTTCTCTGTCCACTTGCACCACTTTTTCTAAGGCCTTGGCCTTGACAGCCCTGGCCTTGAGAGCCCGAGCCTTGACAGCACATGCGCCAGGGAGAAAAAAAAAATCTGAAATTTAAGACTCTAGAGGGGTGTGTTGAACCCAAGCCCGATGACCCCTGATGTTTTTATACATGAAAAGCACATATGCAAGTGTAAAATCTCATGGGCTTGGTGAGTCAGCATACACCAGCACACTGACTGATCTAACTAAAAAGGGGGCACCAGATCCCGTCCAGTGGACGGAGCAATGCCAGCAGGCTTTCTCTAAGGTAAAGGCTGCATTGTGTGGGGCGCCACTGTTACACTCCCCTGACTTTTCTCTCCCCTTTGTTTTGCAGACAGATGCATCGGACAGAGGGCTGGGGGCTATTCTGTCCCAGGAGGTGGAGGGGGAGGACTGTCCAGTGCTGTACATCATCTGGAAGCTGTCGGTGCACGAGGGCATGTACAGCACCATAGAAGAGGAATACCTCAGCATCAAGTGGGTGGTCCTCACCCTCCGCTACTACCTGCTGGGGTGCCTTTTCACCCTCTGGCCAGACCATGCACCCCTGCAGTGGGTCCAACACATGAAGGATGCCAAGGCGCGGATCACCCATTGGTATCTGGCACTCCAGCCATTTAAGTTCGAGGTGGTCTACAGGCTGGGGGCGCAGATGGTCGTGGCGGATTTCCTCTCCTGTCAAGGGGGTGGGGAGTCAGCTGCAGGACGGATGGCTCCCCGGCCTGAGTTGGGCGGTGGGGGTATGTGGCAGCGGGGGCATGGTCAAGCATCAGTCTGTGAATGGAGGGTAGAGTCAGGGAAGGAAAGTGGCAGAATCACTGCACCTGACGGGAATTAACCTGTGTTTGTGTGTCTTCCCCAGTGACTGCGCCCTATAAGAGGGGAGGGAGAGCAGAGGAAGGGGGCTGTCCCCCAACCTGAACACTTGCATGTGCGTCTGTGTGTGTGTGTGTGTGCGTGCGTGTGTGGGAGAATAAATGTAAAGCTTAAAAGCTAAAATAAAAGGGTTTTTGCGAGCTCAGTTCTGGCCTGCCGTGCTTCTGTGCTCCACCCACCTTAACTATTTCTACATGCATGTATAACGGCAGTTTTTGTTTGCATGTTTTGGTTGATGGATCTTTCTCCTAACTTTCTCCTAACATTTGTAAAGTGGGAACCTCGGGAGAGCTTTTGGAGAATGTTCCCTTTTGGTTGTATTAAAGTTCCCCTTACTACTGCAATACAAGAAAACTTTGGAAAACCTGATGACAATGTTCCAGTTGGGTTCTTTGAGCGTTAACTACAGACATACAGTCAAGAGTGAATTTGAGTAAATAAAAGTCAAATTTGAGGGTTAGATGAGGACATACAGTCAGTAGTAAAGTGTTATGCAACTTAGCAAGAGTTAACTGCCTTGGTGAATGAATATCAGTAAATTCACATTTGTTTGCTCCTTGTAGTATCAGCACAGTAAGTTGGCATCAAAAGGAGCAACCTGCCAGAAAAACTGCAATAACATTGGGCGAGATGTCAAGGTCAGTCAAACTTGTAAAAATGACAGAATCCTATCCCAGAGAATAATTTGTGAAGATGTAACTTAAAATTTGCCTTATTTTTGCAGATGCCCCAAAGGTACTGTGCCCAGCCAAAAGTACTGCACTCAGCCGTGAGAAGCACCAGAGGGACATCCACCGGAGGGCCTCGGAGGAACTGCACCCAGCCACAGACGTGATGACAGGTTCACAAAGGTACCGCCCCAAGCCACTCGAGGACCGCAGAGGTACTTTGCCCAGACAGTACATAGAGCCTCAAAGGTATTACACCCAGCCACGGGTGGTCCTCAGAGGTCCTGTGGCCATTCCTGTTTGCCTCTGGGCACTCCCTGGTGGTCTAGTGGCTAGGATTCTGTGCTCTCACCACCGCGGCCAGGGTTAGATTCCCAGTCAGGGAAAAGTTTTGGCTGGGGTGTGTGTGTGGTTTTTTTTAACCCCCAACTCCCCGTCATTATTACTAAAATAACATCAGACTCTCTGTCAGAACAAACGCTTCATTTGAGCCAGATTCAAACCAGCAACCTAAGGATGGCCATCGTAAGTAACTAGTCCTCCACTCTTCCAACTGAGCTATCAAAGGGTACCCTGAAATGCTTTTCTGATGAGTGAGCCATCAAGCAACATCTCTAACAGCGCTTGCTTTTAATATACTGCATCTATATTGTTGTGTGCCAAAACTCGTTTTGCACAAGCTGGCTTAACCTACCAAATTATGTGCACCCGCAATACGCAACACAATTAAATAATTTAGAAAATCTATTATAAGTAGTGATTTCTCTTCAGTCTTTTAAGGCTGAAGAAAAGCTCAGTTTCAAAAGAATAGAAACAAATGAATGGATCTTGTTTGTTTCGGGCATTTTGGCAAATGTGAAAGCAAACTCCAGAGAAGTTGTGTTCATGATGACTGTGATACTCTGTACACAAAACTCCAGTTGAACTCCAGGTTCTATTAAAACAGTATTCATTTTTTTGTATTCCGGACCTTGAGGCTTTATTTCCTATTCTGATTTAATCAAATGGATTTATTCAAACGTTGTAGGCTTGTCCTCACCAGTTTACCAGTGGCCTTCACAGAGATGAGAGTATGAAGAGAATTGCTCAGTCAGGGCAAAGTGCAAGGGCAGGAAAAGCTTGTTGGTACTTTAATTACATCGTGTGGCCGTACAGTGTAATTGCTTCTAGATATTCTCAAAAAAAAAAGATCTGAAAATTGATCTCTGCTCATGCTGGTAATGAAGTTACTTAAATTTGAAATGCTGACTCGTGTTTTTGTTTTGT
Organism: Neoarius graeffei; assembly: GCF_027579695.1. Lineage (NCBI taxonomy): Eukaryota > Metazoa > Chordata > Actinopteri > Siluriformes > Ariidae > Neoarius > Neoarius graeffei. The sequence goes on from NC_083587.1 coordinate 2,627,072, forward strand.
TTTATTTTTCTTTTTGTGGCTGAGGAACCACGTGACCGCGTATCACTATCATCACCACTGTTGTTTCCACAGTCAGATCTACAATTATTGTCCTAGCTCAGTAAAGAAGGTTTGTGTGATTGTAAAACTGAGCAGTGGGACTTTGCCATTTTTCTGAACTGTGGGATTTTGACATTTTCCCGCCTCATGCCCATGGTAAAACTGAGCAGTGGGACATTGCCATTTTTCCGAACTGTGGGACTTTGTCATGTTTCTGCCTGATGCCCATGGTAAAAAAAAGTCAGGACTTAATCATCATCAAAGAGAGAGAGAGACAGGATTGAGAGAGAGAGGACTACACGGAAATACAGAAAAAATAAAAAGACATTAGATCACAGGGAACTAACCATAAGTTTGCTGTTCTCTGCCAAGAGAGACAGTCACAGCTGTGGCCAAAACTTTGCTGAAAGCAACCCAACCCTGGACCCTTGGACCCACTGAGTAGCACCTGTATGCTGGCCAATATTCATATAACAAGTTTGGAGGCTTTGGGATAGATTTAACTTTTACTTCCATTTTTCAACATTTTTTATCTAATCAGGCCATGGAACTGCAACCCAACCCCCCACAGCTCTTTGTCCTGCTTAATGGCCCTTCCTTTGTTTTGGGCTCCCTGGTACACCAGTCTGCCTGCAAAACCTCACTGGAGGCCAATATGTGACCCCTCACCGAATCCAGGGACACATGTCGGCCGAAACGAATCCGAGATAATCGCAAAAGAAGCATTTTTTTCGAAATTTGTGATTTTTGTTTTTTTCCATCATGTGCAAGTTGAGATCTTGAAGAATGCAATCAGTATTTCAGATAATAGATTGTTTTGTTGGAAAAGCATACATTTTTTGTTGCAAATTGTCTCATTTTTGTCAGGACTGTAGCCTGCTGGGGGGTGTGGGTAAATTACCATATGGGCCATTCACATGAAGATTTAAGTCATTTGTTTTTTTTCCGCTTATCAGCTGTATGATCCGAGTTGAGTGCATGGCTACTTAACTGCATACAGGCGTGTGATTTCACTATGGAATGAGTTACTAAACAGAGAGCAGAGGAGCCCTGCGAAGCAAACAGACACTCGATATTTACATCGGAGAAAACCATTTCTAGCAAAAAAAAGCAACCTCGTTTTTCAGATTGAATGGAATACTTGAATGATCAGATGATACACGGACCGTTCTAGGATTACATTATTCCATCGGAGGCATTGGTCTGTGCAAGGCGACGTTTCTCTTTCTGATGGGGTAAGTTTATTAATCTAAGGCTGCGTGGTTATTTTTGCATGTAACGGAGAGTGTTGTGGTTTGGTTAAGCCTGGGTCACAACCGAACATACGATATTTTGGCCGTGTGATTTTTGGCGTTTCCCAAATCGCTGCGGGTTTTTTTTGTTCACGGAGAAAGACGCGCGTTGGCCGTAAGTTTGTCTTGCAACCTGAAAAAAAACGTAAGCGCCCGTAGAGTTTGTTTGACATGACAAAGAACCTCTGCGGCCGGTCTGCGCCTCAAAAATCAGCACATCACACGCACGCTCTCGTGCTTTTCACACGCACACTCTCGTGCGTTTCATGCGCGCTCTCCGTGTGTTTCTTGCATTTTTTGCGTGTAGACCGGCCGTAGGAGCACGTACTGTACGGCTGGTTGTGACCGAGGCTTTACATGAAACTAGTGTTGTGTTAGTTGTGTCATCATCGTGCTATCTTTCTTTCTTACGGTGTGAGTAATTTTTCAACCACAAAAAATGTTAAAGTATACTTTAGGACTTATTTTTGTACTTCATCATTGTGTTGGGCATACTTTGCATGGAAGGAAAATTGACGTGGTGATCTTTGTTTACATGAAAGTAGTATCGTGCTAGCTTGTAGGGGGTAGGGCTTTCCTTAATGTCATGCAAATGAGCACCATTATGTGCCTGCCCTACACCCAGAGTAGCTGAGATGGAAAACTTTGAGGGTGATTTTCTCCCTTTTCTGTTTTAAGAAGTATACACTTTCAAAAGGCCACACATTCTTCAAATATTGTCAGATCTCCACATGGAAGGCATCATTGGAAAGCTTAGAAACTGTACTTTCTGAATCTGTCAATAACTCAAAATGCCCCAGGCCGACATGTGTCCCTGGATTCTGTGATCTGCCACATATATCCCACTATTGCCATCTGGTGGTCAGACCAGGTAATGCAGGGCCACCTCAGCTTCTTCCCTGGAATGGTCAGCAATGGTGCTGAACTATCTGACTTAAGTGAACTTCGATTTATTGCCATTTGATGGTCACAGCAGGTAATGCAGGGCCACTTCAGCTTCTCCCTGGTATGGTCAGCAAGTATGCTGACCTTCCCGACTTGAGTGATCTTAGATTTATTAAATGACAATGTAAAAGAAAAAATCTTATTATTTTTGGGCTAATACTGTACATACTTGGTCAGCAAGTATGCTGAACTTCCCGACTTATGTGAGCTGGGATTTATTTAATGACGATGTTTTTTGTGAGTTTTCTGTCAACATAAACCACTTTTTTTCTGGCCACTTTGACCAATTGGACACTTGGACTTCTCAGTATTGGTACTTGCATCGGTAGCATGCGCTGGGGAAAAATTTTTGATTTTCTGAAAAAAAAATCATATTCATAAATCATATTCATATTCTTTGTGGGCTAACACTGTGCAGGGGTGTGTAGAACCCTTTCTGATGGTTTTTGTAGGTTCTCTGTCCACTTGCACCACTTTTTCAAAGGCCTTGGCCTTGTCAGCCCTGGCCTCGAGTATGGGGTGCCATGTGTCACAGGGCCCATTTCGTGGACGAAATGCATTTCATCCATCACAGAATGCATTTCGTCATCACAAAATTCATTTTGTCCCACAAAATGCATTTCGTCAATGACAGAATGCAATTCGTCATCACAAAATGCATTTCGTCCATCACAAATTGCATTTCATCCCACGGAATGCATTTCGTCCATCACGAAATGCATTTCGTCCCACGGAATGCATTTTGTCCATCAGGAAATGCATTTCGTCCCACGGAATGCATTTCGTCCATCAGGAAATGCATTTCGTCCCATGAAATGCATTTTGTCCATCACAGAATGCATTTCATCCATCACGAAATGCATTTCGTCCCATGAAATGCATTTTGTCCGTCACGAAATGCATTTTGTCCATCATGAAATGCATTTCGTCCCACGGAATGCATTTCGTCCATCATGGAATGCATTTCGTCCATCACGGAATGCATTTTGTCCATCACGAAATGCATTTTGTCCCACGGAATACATTTCGTCCATCACAGAATGCATTTCGTCCATCAGGAAATGCATTTCGTCCCATGAAATGCATTTTGTCCATCACAGAATGCATTTCGTCCATCACGAAATACATTTCGTCCCACGAAATGCATTTTGTCCCATGTAATGCATTTCGTCCGTCACGAAATGCATTTCGTCCATCATGGAATGCATTTCGTCCATCACGGAATGCATTTCGTCCATCATGAAATGCATTTCGTCCCACGGAATACATTTCGTCCATCACGGAATGCATTTCGTCCCACGAAATGCATTTTGTCCATCACGGAATGCATTTCGTCCCACAAAATGCATTTTGTCATCACAAAATGCATTTCGTCGGACAAAATGCATTTTGTCCATCACGGAATGCATTTCATCCCACGAAATGCATTTCATCCATCACAGAATGCATTTCATCATCACAAAATGCATTTCATTGGACGAAATGCATTTCGTCCATCACAAAATGCATTTCATTGGACGAAATGCATTTCGTCCATCACGAAATGCATTTCGTTGGACGAAATGCATTTCGTCCATCATGAAATGCATTTCGTCCCACAGAATGCATTTCATCCATCACGAAATGCATTTTGTTCATCACTTTTTTTCGTTCATCACAAAATGCATTTCGTCCACAGAATGCAGTATGGTAGATCACGAAATGAATTTCGTCAATCACAGAATGCCTTTCGTACATCACGAAAAGCATTCCGTCCACACAAGACCTTTGATTGTGCCATTTTTCCAAATTATCTTTTATGACCTGTTTGCACATTTTGCATGACCAGTAGGCTACACAAGGTGGTAGTGTTGTACAAGGTTTATACATGTCTATGGGCCTACCCCATCCCCGTTTATGTGGCTCGGGCACACGCGTTGCACTCTGGGATATGGCCGCCACGTGGCCAGTGCACCAAACGTAAACAAACCATTCATTGAGCATAGTAAAAGACACAGGAGCAGAGGACAAGAATCAGAGTTCAAGAGAGAAAGAAATAAAGACAAGTTATGTTAAAATCAAGGAAAGGATGTGAGATTTACCGGGACACACTGAAGAAGGAGGCCAGGGACCGATATGGATTTGTTCAGGAGATGCAGGTCATTAAACCCACAAACAACACAGTCATCAGGTCAAAGGTAAGCCAGACTGTGGTCTACTGTCTCAAAACATGTGCTTTCAAGTGTTTTAAAAGTGTACTTAAGCTATACAAATTAACATGCAGATTGTATATGCTCCTGTCCTTTATATATGGGTCAGGAAGTATTTAGTCAACCACTAATTGTGCAAGTTCTCCCACTTAAAAAGAACAGAGAGGCCTGTAATTTTTATCACAGGTATACCATGAAAGACAAACTAGGGAAAAAAAATCAGAAAATCACATTGTCTGATTTTTAAAGAATTTATTTGCAAACTATGGTGGTCAATAAATATTTTGTCAAAAACAAAAGTTTATCTTAATATTTTGTTATATACCCTTTGTTGATAATGACAGTGGTCAAACGTTTTCTGTAAGTCTTCACAAGGTTTTCACACACTTTTGCTGGTATTTTGGCCCATTCCTCCATGCAGATCTCCTCAAGAGCAGTGATGTTTTGGGGCTGTTGCTGGGCAACATGGACCTTCAACTTCCTCCAAAGATTTTCGATGGTGTTGAGATCTGAAGACTGGCTAGGCCACTCCAGGACCTTCAAATGCTTCTTACGAAGCCACTACAGCATTGCCTGGGCGGTGTGTTTGGGATCATTGTCATATTAAAAGTCCCATCCATGTTTCATATTCAATGCCCTTGCTGATGTAAGGAGGTTTTTACTCAAAATCTCTTGATACATGCTCCCATTCATTCTTTACTTTATACGGATCAGTTGTCCTGGTTCCTTTGCAGAACAACAGCCCCAAAGCATGATGTTTCCTCCCCCATGCTTCACAGTAGGTATGGTGTTCCTTGGATGCAACTCAGCATTCTTTCTCCTCCAAAGACAATGAGTTGGGTTGTTTGCTAAAAAGCATTTAGATAATCCAAAAGTGGATTGGGAGAATGTCATATGGTCAGATGAAACCAAAATAGAGCTTTTTGGTAAAAAAAAAAAAAAACAACTCATGTTTGGAGGGCTCTCTCTTCTTTTTAAGTGGGAGAACTTGCACAATTAGTGGTTGACTAAATGCTTCCTGACCCCACTGTAAATGTAATTTCTATGCCATCTACATTACTGAGAGGTTTTGGTTAATGTTTGGGTTTCCCTTATTTGTCATTGTTACAGTGTTAAGTGATGTTTTCCTGTTACTGTTGTTTTCCCACTTTAAAGGGCTGATGACACGAACATGACTCTGCAATTTCTTAAATAAACTATACAACATGGCAAACATGTTAGATTTCTGTTATAATTACGTGAAAAGAGGCTGTTGTTACGCGAATATCCAACTTTTAATTGCACAGCGCAAGAAAACTGGGTCCGTGGCTCGCGGCCATGCTGTGACGTCAGCAGAAGAACACGCTGCGGTTCACTGGCTGTTCTACTCAATGGAAATGGCGCATGAAAACGCCAGTCTACTTGGCAGCTGGCATCACAGTTCTGAACAAAAGAACAACCAAATACTGGTACTTTAAGCAGTGATCATGATGGTATGATTTTATCTGATTTTAAATAAATGAGATTGATAATAATGTGAATGTTCACAACTAGTGCATACAAACTCTGCAGCTTCTGATTCAGCAGCTGCGTCATACTCCACAAAAACATCAGCAAGAACCTACAATATAAATGGAAATGCAATACACTAAGCTCAAATGACTTTTGGAAAGTATAATTTCTAAATTTTTTCTACATATTCTTGAAGTCGGTCATCGGGGTACTTGCTACCGTTCCCTAACAACGCATGGCAAAGGGTAAAGTGTAGTGTTGCTACGAGTACTTGCTAAAGCCTCCGGTGGAAGATCCTCGATGTGCTGATAAGACATACAGTTCTATATAACACACAAGTGTCACGATAATCACAAAACAGATGCAAATTGTTAAAATACCTAATTTTTAAGCAATCATGTATTGATCTCTTCCAAATAGAATTTATGATAGCCTACCCTCTTTACCCTTTGCCTCTCGTTGCTAGGCGGCAGTTACATGAAAGCCGCAAGCTTTCACAAGCAAATACATGACTGATATCATGCCGACTTTATGATTACATTTATGATTATCATGAATGTGTACTCTATGATGTGTACTCTATGAGCGCTCTGGAGCGAGTCACTTCCAAGATGGCCACGCAGACTGCATGGTTACTATTTTTAGCATCATGTTGGAGCACTCTATAGCTCTACGTACCTTTATCTTATGTCGCTTCTCAACACATGTTCTGACAGGAGGACTGTCTTTGGAGGAGTCGCCTTGTCCCAGGCGATTGCTGGATCTGGCATAGCTACTAGTAGACCCCCTCCGGAATACTGTAGGCACTTCTGATGGTAGCAACACACGTTTGTGCTGAACTGAACACCCAAGAGATTCTTTTAAGCTGGGAAGGGTGTCAAAACAATCCAAATTGAAGTGTTTAGAGCACAGGACAGATGTTGGTGAGGGCTCCCACTTGTCACGAGTGCACCTGACTTGCTTCACCCACTTCGCATGCAGCTCGGGATCTCTGGGAAACTTGAATAAACTTACCCCATCCTTGTGGGTTTTGGAGCAAAAGCCGGCAACACAACGCGAAGGCATAATAACTATATATAAATCTCCTTCTCACCCCTGGCGGGGGGGTGGTATCCATGTCATCCTCAAGCTCGGGTCCTCTACCAGAGGCCTGGGAGTTTGAGGGTTCTGCACAGTATCTTTGATGTTCCTAAGACTGCGCTCTTCTGGACTGAGGCTTCAGATGTTGTTCCTGGGATTTGCTGGAGCCACTCTCCCAGTTTGGGGGTTACTGCCCCAAGTGCCCCCACTACCACAGGGACCACGCAGCCCTTGACCTTCCACATCCGTTCCAGCTGCTCTTTCAACCCTTGATACTTCTCAAGTTTCTCATGTTCCTTCTTCCTGATGTTGGCGTCAGCTGGGATTGCCACATCTATCACCACCACCCTCTTCTGCTCTTTGTCCACCACCACTATGTCCGGTTGGTTAGCCAGGATCTGTTTGTCAGTCTGGAAGCTGAAGTCCCACAGAACCTTGGCCCTGTTGTTCTCAGCCACCTTCTGTGGTATGGCCCATTGGGACTTGGGTACTTCTATTCCATACTGGTTGCAGATGTTCCTGTATACTATCCCAGCCACTTGGTTGTGCCTCTCCATGTACGCTGATCCAGCTAGCATCTTACACCCTGCTACTATGTGCTGGACTGTTTCAGGGGCTTCTTTGCACAGTCTGCATCTTGGGTCTGATCTACTCTGGTAGATCCTGGCCTCTATGGCTCTTGTGCTTATGGCCTGTTCTTGTACTGCCATGATTAGTGCCTCTGTGCTGTCTGTCAGTCCTGCATTATCCAGCCACTGGTAGGATTTCTTGATATCAGCCACTTCCTCTATCTGATGGTGGTACATGCCATGTAGGGGTTTGCCCCTCCAGGTTGTCTGTTCCTCCTCCTCCTCTGCACTCTCATCAGGGTTCTGCTGCCTGAGACATTCACTTAGCAGTTCATCCTTTGGGGCCATCTTTCTGATGTATTCTCGGATTTTCGATGTTTCATCCTGGACCGTGGTCTTGATGCTCACTAGCCCTCAGCCTCCCTCTTTCCACTTAGTGTATAGTCTCAGGGTGCTGGACTTGGGGTGGAACCCTCCATGCATGGTGAGGAGCTTTCTAGTCTTGATATCTGTGGCTTCTATCTCCTCCTTTGGCCAGTTTATGATACCAGCGGGGTATCTGATGACTGGTAGTGCATACATGTTGATGGCTCGGACCTTGTTCTTACCATTCAGCTGACTTTTCAGGACCTGCCTTACTCTCTGGAGGTATTTGGCTGTGGTTGACTTCCTTGTGGCCTCTTCATGGTTTCCATTAGCCTGTGGGATGCCAAGGTACTTGTAGCTGTCTTGGATATCACCTATGTTGCCCTCTGGTAGGTCAATCCCCTCAGTCCGGACCATCTTGCCTCTCTTTGAGACCATCCGTCCACACTTGTCCAATCCGAATGACATCCCTATGTCATCGCTGTAGATCCGGGTGGTGTGGATCAGCGAGTCTATTTCTCACTCGTTCCTGGCATACAGCTTGATGTCATCCATGTAGAGCAGGTGGCTGATTGTTGCCCCACTACGGAATCGGTACCCATAGCCGCTCTTCATGATGATCTGACTGAGGGGGTTCAGGCCTATGCAGAACAGCAGTGGTGATAGCGCATCTCCTTGGTATATGCCGCACTTGATGTTGACTTGGGCAATGGGTTTTGCGTTGGCCTCTAGGATTGTCTTCCACATTTCCATTGAGTTCTGGATGAAGGGCCTTAGGTTCCTGTTGATCTTATACAGTTCCAGACATTCCAGTATCCATGTGTGTGGCATTGAGTCGTAGGCTTTCTTGTAGTCAATCCAGGCAGTGCACAGGTTGGTCTGTCTCTTCTTACAGTCTCGGGCGACTGTTCTATCGACCAGTAGCTGGTGCCTGGCTCCTCTGGTGTTACTGCCAATTCCTTTCTGTGCCTTGCTCATGTATTGAGCCACATGCTTACTCATTTTTGCCGCAATGATGCCTGACAGGGCCTTCCATGTTGTGCAGAGACAGGTAATTGGCCGGTAGTTGGATGGGATGGGTCCCTTCTGGGGGTCCTTCATGATTAGGACTGTCCTGCCTTGGGTTAGCCATTCTGGGTGGGTGGGTCCCATCCCTCAGCAGCTGGTTCATCTGTGCTGCTATGCGTTCATGGAGTGCAGTTAGCTTCTTCAGCCAGTACGTATGGATCATATCAGGGCCTGGTGCTGTCCAGCTCTTCATCTTTGACACTCTTTCTTGGACATCTGCCATTGAGATGGTTACTGTTTTTTGTTCTGGGAGGTTGCTGTGGTCAGCTCTTAGGTCCACTAACCATTGGGCATCGGTGTTGTGTGATGCCTTTCTTTCCCATATGTCTTTCCAGTATTTTTCCACCTCAGCTCTTGGTGGGTCTGACCGGTTGTTGTTCCCCTGCCACTGAGAGTACACCTTGGCTGGTTCAGTGGAGAACAGCTTGTTTATTCTCCTGGCCTCTCCCTCCTTGGTGTATCTCTTCAACCGGGTGGCCAGAGCTGTTAGTCGCTGTTTGGCAGTTTCGAGTGCCTCTGGTATGGAGAGTGAGTTGTACTTCCTGGGTGCCCCTTTATTCACCATGTTCCCTTTCTGTAGTTCAGCTAGCTGGCTAACTTCTCTCCGTGCTGCCTTTATCTTGGCCTCTAATCGTCTCTTCCATGGTGGATACTGTTTATGTCCCGAGCCCACCTTGTGTCCAAGCATCTCCATGATTACTGTTGCTGTACTGTGTATCAGCTTGTTGGTCTCAGTGATGGTTCTTGTGGAGATTGTCTTCAGAGCAGCATTCACATCTACTAGTAGATCTTCTGAAGGTACTTGGCAACTCAGCTTCAGTATTCGTCAGGGGCTCCAGGTTTCCATTTGGGTCACGATCTTCCTTTTCAGGTCAGCAGCTCTTGTGTTGAGGCTGTTAGCTGTTGGGGCTTGGTACCCAATCTCTGGTTGTGGGGATGATGATGACATCTCCCCGCTGACCTGTCTTCCTGGCTCCCCCTTGCCGTAGCATCGTTGTTGTATTTCATTAATCTCTAGTTGTGATAGTAGATTTCGATTACGGATGTTGGAACACTGGGCTAATAGCTGTTTATTTGTTAGCCTTGATTGTGGGTTTCGAAGTATCCAATGGTCCCACATTCGCTGCATGTATCCCCTCTCTCTGGGATTGCTTGTATAGTAGCATTCCAGCAAATCCGTATTTTCTGTCCTCGTCCATCGATGCCTTGTTCCAGTAGCCCATTTTTTTATATATATATATATATATATATATATATATATATATATATATATATATATATAAAATGTATAATAATAATACTAATAATGATAAACTGAACACCTGTCACATCAACAACAAACTGGTAAGTTAGGAGGAAGATTCTTTCACTGACATCATATAGCCCCTCCTCCTCATTCATCTCCTGGGTGCTGCAGCCCCGTCAAATTTGCCCAAATAGCCGCGTTTTTTATCATAACTTGTAAAATAGGCGCCTTCGTGAATTAATATATGGATCATCGGGAATTACTTTTTATATTATAAAACATCGCCAAAGATGTCAAAAACGTGTCATCAGCACTTTAAGGCAAATGAACTGCTTAATGTCTGTCCATCCATATCTCCTTAGGTCATGCACTCCCAGCGCCAGTTCACAAACCCCATTGTCTGAAGAATTTGCACCTTTTGTACATTTCATACATCTTGTATATTTCACAGATGGTTATTATCTATTGTTTTATCATATCTATTCTATAATGTCCACCGGCGCTGGAACCGGGGGTGCGGGGGTGCGGCAGCACCCCCTGGTGGTGGACCCTCAAAACTGACATGAACATAAAACAAAACTTACGTGAAAATATATTTGTTTATTTATTTGTTTTCATTTGGCTCTGCTGATTTTATATGTCATGTTTTAGATGTAGGATGATGAGGGCTACTGTTTAGTTATTTAAAAAATGATTTAATTAAAACTTATAACTTAATATGTAGCCTAGTGGACCATCAGAATTTTTTTTGTCGTGACGTTGACGTTCAGCTTTTCAGCGCGCGAAATTACAACAGGAAGCGAGTACGAGTCGACCGTCTGTAGAGAAGAGTAAGAGTTAGTTAGTTGATACTTAATAGTTACTATGTCTCAGAAGAGAATTACATCCTTTTTTCAATCCCCCCCCTCCCAAACACCTGAGGATTGATAGCAACGGCCCTCACGATCAGGCCGTTGCTAGTCCTTCGGATGTTGCTGTTGCTGAGGAGACTGTGACTGATGTAGGCCTAGGAGCTGGGACATCACCTCTGCCATCGGAGCCATTTCAACCCAATATGGATTTCCCTGCGAAGCGTTTTGGGACGGAAACATTTACAAGATCATTTAAATCCACATGGTTTGGCAAGTGGAAGTGGCTTCACTATATGAAGGACGTTGACAGAGCTCTCTGCTATACCTGCTGGTCTGCGGTTGACAAACGGCTAATTCAGGAGGAGAAGATGAGAGCGGATGCCGTGTTCATCAGAGGGGGGTTTTTGAATTGGCGTAAAGCGACGGAGAAATTCAGGGACCACGAGAACTCAGCTTTCCACCTGGACGCCGTGAGTAAAGTTGCTGCACTAAATAGCACCCCAGTTAGTGCTTTACTGTCAGAATTGGTGGCGAAGGATCAGAATACTGCCAGGGTGGTTCTTGAAGAGGCGTTCAAGACGGCACGATATTTGGTCCGCCAGGGGCTACCTCTCCGTGGGCACGATCATAGTGACGGTCATTTCTGGCAGCTGATGCTTGATCGCACAGAGTCCCTTCCTGAAGCTCACCAGTGGATGCTCCATCGAGACAACTGGATGTCAGACAACATCCAGAACGAAATGATCGAACAGCTTGCACATGCTGTGCAGAGAAAGTTGGTTCAGGAGGCCAGTACATCGCATTACTTTGGGCTGACAGCCGATAGCACCACAGACATCAGCTCCTCAGAACAGTTTTCCTGCCATCTGCACTTTGTTGACACTGACATGTGTAAACAGAGTGTGTTTTTGGGGTTTTACAATGCACCAGATTCCACTGCAGAGACTCTGTTCAAGTGCATTACTGACGTTTTTTTGCGTTTGAACCTGCCGCTCGAAAAGCTGCAAGGATATTGTTTTGACGGGGCGAGTAACATGTCTGGTAGGATAACTGGAGTCCGTACGCGCCTTGCAGAAGTATGCCCTGGCTCCCTGTTTGTCCACTGCTGCAATCACTCTCTGGATCTGGCCTTACAAGAGGTGGCTCGTGATGTTGCTCTCATCGCTGAGATTTTCAATTTTGTTCAGAGTGCCTCCAACCTCATCTGAGAGTCAGCAAAGCGGAAGAGCCTGTACCAGAGCCTGTTTGCAGATGGGGAGCCGGTTACCAAAATTGCAGCGCTCTGTCCGACCAGGTGGTGTGTGAGGACCAGGGCAATAAGCAGACTGCTTGAAGGATACCAGCCGCTGCTCGAGACCCTGCGAATGCTACAAGGTGATAAAAGTATCCGTGGAGAGACCAGGCAGAAGATTTCTGGCCTGCTCAAACAAGCCATGAAAGCCAGAACTGTATACGGCCTGCTTTGCTGTGAGGCAATGTTCGGCCCATGCGAGGCAGTGGCGAAAAGTTTGCAGACCAACAATGCAAGCGTGTCCGGTGCGCTTGAGGGCATCCTCGCTCTCAAGGAGCGCATAGGTAAGCATCATCCTTCATTATTACTAATTTCATGTTGCCACAATGACCCTTAAATTTTCCAAATAAAATGTAATTAATTATGTACTTTTACAAGTAGGGCTATTCCATAGACTTGAATAGCCTACCATGCTATGACCTCTGCTGATTGTAATGTTAATAATAATTTAACGTGATCCTGCTGAGAATAGTTTAAAATGTAAAAATATATGATGCATTGTTTTTGTTAATAACGAAGAGAATGTATCATATTTTTTTTCATTTAGGCCTAGAACCATATGTAAGGTATATTTTATTTCCTATAGGTTCACTGAGGGAAGAGAGAGTTGCTGACGCTATCTTTACAAAAGCAAAAGCATTTGCTTCTGCTCTCAGCCTGAAGTGGCCAAACGACTCCAGGGTCCCCAGAACGCCAGCCCGTTTTCGGGATACCGCGGCGGTGGAGGAGTTAGCAGACTGCGCAGCTGAACCGAAATGGCGAAGAGAATTTTTCGAGGCAGTAGATCTGATGAGCTCCGAACTTAATCGCAGATTCAACCAAGCAGGGATGTCAACAGCGGCAAGGAGAGAGAAGGTGCTGCTGGATTCTGCCAAGGGCCTCGTTTCGGACACCGACATCAGTGCCCTTCAGCTGCCAATGTGGGATGTTGCGTCTCTAGGCCTGCAACTTAAGATGCTGGGGGGGCTGACCAAGGACCAAACATTCCTGACCGTGCAAGACCTCGCTCGGTTCATGTCAGCGCTTCATCCTCAAACGAGAGGCCTCTTCTCAGAAGTCGAGAGGCTTGTCCACCTGTGCCTCTGTTTGCCAGTCTCAACTGCGTGCTCTGAGAGATCCTTTTCTGCCTTGCGCCGTTTGAAAACCTGGCTGCGCAGCACGGTCAGTCAGCGCAGACTGACCCACATGGCACTTCTCCACGTCCACAAAAACGTCCTGGACGGTTTAAATCTCCACGAGTTAATTGGAGAATTTATCAGCCGAACTCCAGAGCGTAAGTCTACATTTGGAGTTAAAAAATAATCATAGCCTATTTGCATTTCGTTTTAATAAATAATAATTAATTACATTTTAAATAGGAAAATTGGAAAATAGGAAAAAATATGACGAAATAGGAAATAACAAACCAAAACAATGTGTAGGCCTATGTATGTGTAAATATTGTAGGCCTATGTCAGATATAGCCTATACAAACGGCAACATTCAAGACTGGTTTTCATTAATTAATGAGATTTATGAATGTGTTTTATTTTGGTTAAGCCTAATTGATTGAATGCCTCTGTCTGTCTGTGTGTGTCTTTTTATTTTTATTTTATTTAGGCCTATTTATTTATTTTTAACAACAAATGATATTGGTGTTCCCAATGAGGGACTTGTTTGCACTTTTGTCGGGAATGTTTTTTAATTATTATGTTATTATTGTCTGTAAATAGGCCTAAATTGTTGTTACAATGTGAAAACTGTAATGTTAAATTAACCTATACCTTGATAGTGAAATGTGTTCACTTGTACATTTTCATTTATTTAAAATACAATAATATCTTCATTGCTGATTTGCGTTACGTCTGTTTACTGTTTTACTTCTTCTGTATCTGTCATCTTTTTATTACGTGGATGGTGGGTGGTTGTAACACGATTGATTGACTTATTCAAATCACATAATTCGGTCAAGTGTGCACATTAAACTGGCAGTAGGCTATATCATATTTTTGAAGAAAATGCATTACCATGGGTGTCTAAATATTTTAACGCGCAGAGTATTTTGTTCACAGTGCAGGAGCTGTGCTGGTCTGAATGACCATATCCATGTTGGGCTCTGGAATAAGGCTTTGCCTGTTATTTCGCAATAACCCCCAGACCCCCCTTCAAAAAAATGTCCCAGGTCACGTCACAGCACCCCCTGCCGACAATGTCTTCCCGCGCCGCTGATAATGTCTATTCATTCTAATGCTTAGCTAATGTCTATTCAGACTGTCCTGTGTCGTGTTGCACTACTTTTAAATAAACACTGAAAAACATGATTGTGTGACACTTCTTGCTTTTGCACAGCACACTGTTACAACTTCTAGTTCATAAGACACATGCATTTAAGTATGTGGGTATAGATGCAACACACTTGGCTGTATGTCATGGTACATTTATTTCAGACACATTTATCTTTGCACAACGCTTGGGCTCATGTTTGTCAGACTACAACATACAGAGACAATCTTATCAAGAAATGTGTCTTCATCTTGGCATGGCAACACTATGTTCTCTGGCCTAGCTCGAATTTCAGGGCCCTGTTCTCTTCCAGCAGCCAGTTGATTTCATTGTGCCGTCTCTGTCAGAAGTCACATTCTGTCATCTGCCCCTGGTCAGCTCCATCCTCTGAGCCAGCTGGTGCAGATGTTTTTCCGGGTGTTTCCACTGTGGATCAGACATGGATTTTGCCAGCTCAATGTGTCATTATGCAGCTACAACAAGAGCAAAATAATGTCTTGTAAGGCTCTGTAAGGCTTACCTGATGTAACAAGGGCTATCTCATCCATCGCTGGTATGCTCTCAGTCCTTTGCCGTTTTCTTGTTCCTGTCTCTCATAGTGTGCAGTCTCTGTGACCTTCATTTCTGTGTGCCCCGAGAGTGTAGTGATGGTGCCCAATCTGGATGAGAGTTGTACATTTCATTTGCTGGTTTTCCTAGTGAAACAATCAAAATTGTTATCCAATGCAACTTGAATGATAAAAGAAGTGTATCAGACAAAGCAGTGTTGTGTTTCAGTGGGCCAGGCTGTCCCTCTGAAACACAACATGCAACTTGTATATAAGAAGTGTGGCAGAAAAAGTAGCGTTGTGTTTCAGTGGGCCATCTTATGCACGTGTAGATGTGGTTAAAAGACAAACAATGCATGAAAAGAAAACCATATCCCATCTGTAACTTACCAGAATGAAAATGCAGAGAACACACTCATCGACACCGGGATACTGTGGAATGTTATGTTTCATCGTCTTACAGTGGGTATCTCGGATACTTGGTCTCCATGGTGGTGCCTCCAAGCAGGAAAATGGTGAAAAGTTAGTCCATTAGCGATTCTTTCCCCCTTGCGATCATGGGTTGCGCTATTGCACGCCACAACGCACCAACGTTAGACCATGGTCGAGATAGTAAAAGTAAAAAATAAGTAAAATAAGACCAAGCGGGAGTACCCTACGTCCTTACACAGTGTGAAGTACAAAGGAGTGAGGCTGGCAACATGGCCACCCCATAGTTGTTACACCCTATGTTCCAAGCTGTCTTCTTCTTCTTCTTCTTCTTCTTGAAACATTCCCATTGGAGTGCCATCACAAATCACATTTTGGGCCATCATTATCATCAGGGCCATTCCAGATGTGAGTGAGGTGCAGCAGCAGAGAATCAGAATCAGCTTTATTGAAGTAGGGGAGACAAAGGACTGTTGAAACACCTTTTGCATTTGGCTCTATTACTCAGAAATTATTTTTTAAAACATGTTACAAATGCAGTGTTAATAGAGTGTAATTCCAGGGTTAATAAAATTATTATTATTAAGAATATAAGTTAACAGTGGGGAAAGAAAGTATTTAGTCAACCATCAACTGTGCAAGTTCTACCACTTAAAAAGATTAGAGAGGCCTGTAATTTTCCTCATAGGTACAGTTCAACTATGAGGGACAGAATAGGGGAAAGAATCCAGGAATTCACATTGTAGCATTTTTAAATAATATATTTTCAAGTAAATGGTTGTCTGTGTCTATATGTCAGCCCTGTGATGACCTGGCGACTTGTCCAGGGTGTACCCCGCCTTTCGCCCGTAGTCAGCTGGGATAGGCTCCAGCTTGCCTGCGACCCTGTAGAACAGGATAAAGCGGCTAGAGATAATGAGATGAGATGGTTGTCTGTGTCTATATGTCAGCCCTGTGATGACCTGGTGACTTGTCCAGGGTGTACCCCACCTTTCGCCCATAGTCAGCTGGGATAGGCTCCAGCTTGCCTGCGACCCTGTAGAAGGATAAAGCGGCTAGAGATAATGAGATGAGATGAGATGAGATATTTTCAAGTATTTGGTCACCTACAGAAAAGCAAGATTTCTGGCTCTCTCAGATCTCTAATTTCATCTTTAAGAAGCTTCTCTGTCCTCCACTCTTTACCTGTTTTAATGGCACCTGGTTGAACTTGTTATCAGTATAAAAGACACCCGCCCACAACCTCAAGCAGTCACACTCCAAACTCCACTATGGCCAAGACCAAAGAGCTGTCAAAGGACACAAGAAACAAAATTGTAGATCTGCACCAGGCTGGGAAGATTGAACCTGCAATAGGTAAGCAGCTTGGTGTGAAGGAATCAACTGTTGGAGCAATTATTTGAAAATATAAGACATACAAGACCACTGATGATCTCCCTCGATCTGGGGCTCCATGCAAGATCTCACCCCGTGTGGTTAAAATCAGAATCTGAATCAGAATCAGCTTTAATGGCCAAGTATACTTGCATATACAAGGATTTTTTCTTCAGTAGTCTAGATGTTAGCTAAGCTCTCAAAACATACAACAATAGTACATCCAGTGGTCAGGTAAATACTATAGATGCATACCAAACAAAAGACAATAGACATATATACATAAACTATACTAAGATGCAGTGTAAAAAATTATAGTTATAAAACATTTCAAAATAGAATAGAATAGAATAAAATGCTTTATTGTCACTTTCAAATGTATAATTAGCACCATACATATGATAATGAGATTGAAAGCACACACCCCAGTGCAAACATTTAGATGGGGACATACAGCAGTGGGATATCACAACACATCAGAAAAACAAATAATATACAGTATATACAACTGGTGCATGTCACAACACAGCAGAAAAAAAAACAAAGTATATATATATATATATATATATATATATATATATATATATATATATATATATATATATATATAAAACTGGTGAGCGTTGAGTTGCTTCTGTTAATTCCACATTAGTTATAAAAAACTCAGTTCAGCTACAAAACTCAGTTTAAGATATTGCACTGTAACAATTTACCCTGCAGGATATTGCACTGTGTTTGGTGTTGCATTGTATTAGATATGAATATAAAAATTTATAAATATAGAATATATAAAATCTGTAAAAACTAAAAAAGTTGCTCTGAGGATTGCACTGTGTCAGATAAGTGTAAGAATATTGTCCTTTTTTGGTCCTTACTCGTGCTTTATTTGTTGCACCTGCCACAAGTGGCATCAGTCAGTTCACGTGAGTGTTCAAGGTGGTTATGGCCTTTGGAAAAAAAACTGTTTTTGAGTCTGTTATTCCTTGCTTGGATGCACCTGTAATGCCTGCCTGAGGGCAGCAAGTCAAAGAACTCAGAGCCAGGGTGGGAGCTGTCCTTGATGATGTTGTTTGCTCTGCTGAGGCAGTGGGAGGTGTAGATATCCATCAGGGAGGGGAGAGGGCAGCCAATGATCTTCTGTGCCATCTTGATCACCCTCTGGAGCCTCTCCCTGTCTGCTTTGGTGCAGCTGCCGTACCATATAGTGATACAGTACGTCAATGGACGCGCTTTCAATGGACGCGCTCTCAATGGACATGCGGTAGAAAGTACAGTAAGCAGCAGACTCTGGTCTAGGTCGTACTTCCTGAGCACCCTCAGGAAGTGTAGTTGCTGCTGGGCCTTTTTGGTGATTGCTGTGATGTTCTCTGTCCAGGAGAACACCAAAGAACCGGAAGGTGTGGACCCTCTCCACGCACTTGCTGTTGATGTAGAGGGGGGCTAGGTCTGTGCTGTGCCTCCTGAAGTCGATGATGATCTCCTTGGTTTTCTTGGCGTTAAGGGCTAGATTGTTCTCTGTGCACCAGATTTCCAACCTCAGTATTTCCTCTCTGTAGGCTGTTTCATCATCCTTTGAGATGAGCCCAACCACTGTTGTGTCATCGGGAAACTTCACAGTGAGGTTGCTGTCGCTGACTGGACTGCAGTCATGGGTATAAAGACAGTACAGGAGGGGGCTCAGCACACAGCCTTGTAGTAGTGCAAATAGAAAGTTGTGCAAGATACTTGGAGTGATAAAGTCTATAATGGTTGAGCTTGTGGTCAGATGGCAGTGACCAACTTATTGACAATTCAGGGGAATGATGGTGGTGGGAAAGAAACTATTCTTGTGTCTGGTAGTTTTGGTGTGCAGGGATCTGTAGCGCCTACCAGAGGGAAGAAGGTTGAAGAGAGTGTGTGCAGGGTGTGTTGAGTCCTTGATGATGTT
Source organism: Neoarius graeffei (assembly GCF_027579695.1). Classification (NCBI taxonomy): domain Eukaryota; kingdom Metazoa; phylum Chordata; class Actinopteri; order Siluriformes; family Ariidae; genus Neoarius; species Neoarius graeffei. The sequence goes on from NC_083587.1 coordinate 2,646,039, forward strand.
CTCTGCCCCCTTCTTGGTCCTGTAGGGAGGGGAGCGGGGCACCAATGATCTTTTCCACAGTCCTGACTCTGCGCTGTAGTCTGCATCTGTCCTTTTTTGTGGCTGCCCCAAACCATACAGCTATAGATGTGCAGAGGGTGGATTCAACTGTTGCCATATAGAAGATGACTAACAGCTCTTGTGGTAGGCCATGCTTACTCAGTTGTTGTAGAAAGTACAACCTCTGCTGAGCCTTTTTGAGGATAGAATTGATGTTTGATTCCCACATTAGATCCTGGAAAATGATAATTCCCAAGAACTTGAAAAAATTCACCACTGATACTGTGCTGTTGGATATTGTGAGAGGGGGTAATACTGTGGGGTGCTTTCTGAAGTCTACAACCATCTCTACAGTCTTTGATGTATTTAGCTCCAGGTTATGCTGACTGCACCACAGCACCAGCCTCTCAACCTCCCGCCGATATGCAGACTCATAACCATCTTGGATGAGCCCAATGACCATGGTGTCATCTGCAAATTTTAGGAGTTTGACTGCTGGATCCTTGGAGGTGCAGTCATGATCACAAGAACATTGAGAAAAATCCCAGAAACAGACAGGGAGACCTAGTGAATGACCTGCAGAGAGCTGGGACCAAAGTAACAAAAACTACCATAAGTAAGACATTATATGCCGCCAGAGACTCTAATGCTGCAGTGCCAGATGTGTCCCTCTGCTTAAGCCAATACATGTCAAGGCCCTTCTGAAGTTTGATAGAGAGCATTTGGATGATCCAGAACAGGATTGGGAGAATGACTTATGGTTGGATGAAACCAAAATAGAGCTTTTTGGTAAAAACCCAACTCTTCGTGGAGGAGAAAGAATGCTGAGTTACATCCAAAGAACACCATACCTACTGTGAAGCATGGGGGAGGAAACATCATGCTTTGCAGCTGTTTTTCTACAAAGGGACCAGGACGACTGATCTGTGTAAAGGAAAGAATGAATGGGGCCATGTATCGAGAGATTTTGAACGAAAATCTCCTTCCATCAGCAAGGGCATTAAAGATGAAACGTGGCTGGGTCTTTACATAACAATGATCCCAAACATACTGCCCGGGCAACGAAGGAGTGGCTTCGTAAGAAGCATTTGAAGGTCCTGGAGTGACCTAGCCAGTCTCCAGATCTCAACCCCATCGAATATCTTTGGAGGTAGTTGAAGGTCTGTGATGCTCAGTGACAGCCCCAAAACATCACTGTTCTTGAGGAGATCTGCATGGAAGAATGGGCCAAAATACCAGCAACAGTGTGTGAAAACCTTGTCAAGACTTACAGAAAACGTTTGACTTCTGTCATTGTCAACAAAGGTCTATATAGCAAAGTATTGAGATCAACTTTTGTTATTGACCAAATACTTATTTTCCACCATAATTTGCAAATAAATTCTTTAAAAATCAGACAGTGTGATTTTCTGGATTTTTTTTCTCATTTTGTCTTTCAGAGTTGAGGTATACCTATGATGAAAATGACAGGCCGCTCATCTTTTAAAGTGGGAGAACTTGCACAATTGGTGATAGATTATAATGCAACCCTGATTCCAAAAAAGTTGGGACAAAGTACAAATTGTAAATAAAAACGGAATGCAATGATGTGGAAGTTTCAAAATTCCATATTTTATTCAGAATAGAACATAGATGACATATCAAATGTTTAAACTGAGAAAATGTATCATTTAAAGAGAAAAATTAGGTGATTTTAAATTTCATGACAACAATACATCTCAAAAAAGTTGGGACAAGGCCATGTTTACCACTGTGAGACATCCCCTTTTCTCTTTACAACAGTCTGTAAACGTCTGGGGACTGAGGAGACAAGTTGCTCAAGTTTAGGGATAGGAATGTTAACCCATTCTTGTCTAATGTAGGATTCTAGTTGCTCAACTGTCTTAGGTCTTTTTTGTCGTATCTTCCGTTTTATGATGCGCCAAATGTTTTCTATGGGTGAAAGATCTGGACTGCAGGCTGGCCAGTTCAGTACCCGGACCCTTCTTCTACGCAGCCATGATGCTGTAATTGATGCAGTATGCGGTTTGGCATTGTCAGGTTGGAAAATGCAAGGTCTTCCCTGAAAGAGACGTCATCTGGATGGGAGCATATGTTGCTCTAGAACCTGCATATACCTTTCAGCATTGATGGTGTCTTTCCAGATGTGTAAGCTGCCCATGCCACACGCACTAATGCAACCCATACCATCAGAGATGCAGGCTTCTGAACTGAGCGCTGATAACAACTCGGGTCGTCCTTCTCCTCTTTAGTCCGAATGACACAGCGTCCCTGATTTCCATAAAGAACTTCAAATTTTGATTCGTCTGACCACAGAACAGTTTTCCACTTTGCCACAGTCCATTATAAATGAGCCTTGGCCCAGAGAAGACGTCTGCGCTTCTGGATCATGTTTAGATCCGGCTTCTTCTTTGAACTATAGAGTTTTAGCTGGCAACGGCGGATGGCACGGTGAATTGTGTTCACAGATAATGTTCTCTGGAAATATTCCTGAGCCCATTTTGTGATTTTCCAATACAGAAGCATGCCTGTATGTGATGCAGTGCCATCAAAGGGCCCGAAGATCACGGGCACCCAGTATGGTTTTCCGGCCTTGACCCTTACGCACAGAGATTCTTCCAGATTCTCTGAATCTTTTGATGATATTATGCACTGTAGATGATGATATGTTCAAACTCTTTGCAGTTTTACACTGTAGAACTCCTTTCTGATATTGCTCCACTATTTGTCGGCGCAGAATTAGGCGGATTGGTGATCCTCTTCCCATCTTTACTTCTGAGAGCCGCTGCCACTCCAAGATGCTCTTTTTATACCCAGTCATGTTAATGACCTATTGCCAATTGACCTAATGAGTTGCAATTTTGTCCTCCAGCTGTTGCTTTTTTGTACCTTTAACTTTTCCAGCCTCTTATTGCCCCGTCCCAACTTTTTTGAGATGTGTTGCTATCATGAAATTTCAAATGAGCCAATATTTGGCATGAAATTTCAAAATGTCTCACTTTTGACATTTGATATGTTGTCTATGTTCTATTGTGAATACAATATCAGTTTTTGAGATTTGTAAATTATTGCATTCCGTTTTTATTTACAATTTGTACTTTGCCCCAACTTTTTTGGAATCGGTTCTTACCCCACTGTATAGGTCATGCAAAAAATGTCATCTAATATATAATTTGAATCTTTTCCAAATGTACAGTGTTCCTTATCTTGTCAGTTTACCATTTCTAAAACACCTTACATAACAATGGCCACTCTCACTCAAATCTACTAACCCACTCATGTGTAAATGAAGATGGTAGTTTGTGAAAGATTTATTAAATATAAAGAAATGAATTATTATTGTAATCCTCTCGTGTGATAATTTCAATGCCAAAAACACAGACCTATGATAATTAAAAAAAAAAGAGTAAACGTAGGCCTATATCAAAGGTCATGGTTCACTCATTCTCATTGGCGCCATCACTTGGTTATGCTGGCGCCAATTTCTCACGAAGAAGGCGGTGCAGCTGTATTTGCGTATGCACTCAAGAAAATGTAGATTTTGTGCTGGTTGAAGCTAAAGGGTGTATAATGGTGGATGTCAACAGTGTAATTTGTCAAGTTTTAGATAACGTGAATGTGCTCGTTGAGTCATTAAGTGGCATAGCAGCTCAGAATGATGGAACTGCAAACCACAATGATTCTCGCTGGAACCGAACGACTGGGCCCACTGCTCAGCAATCTATTTTAAGTGTTTTTTTTTCCTGCTATTTTCTTTGTCCTTCTGGTATTCTGGCAGATTTTGCCAACTCCATCCACAAATGCTATCTTTTACCTGTTATTACAAAAGTATAGATGCCACGCAGTGTGTCATAGCCTACATATGATATTAAAACTATTTGAAATATCTATCTGTCTATCTGTCAATCTGTTCATGAAATCAAATGCCACTTTCAAATGTTAAGAGTTTGTTAAGAGTTGAGCGCATTCAGGTAGGCCTATGCATAGGCCTACCTGAATGCGCTCAACTCTTAACAAACTCTTTAAAACCTACACCAAATATTAACAATTAAAAATAAGAAAGTCTAAATCACAAAATGCTCCCTGTGTTTTAATAGTGCCTATGAGGTGAGTAGTAGGTTTCATATTAAATCCTAAAATTTTGTAATTTTCACTTCACTACATTTGAAATTGATGTGTAATGTAACGAGTACAATCAATTTCAAATGTAGTAAAGTGAAAATTACAAAATTTGTCTTGAAAATGTTGTGAAGTGAAAGTCATTAGTTGACAACATTTGTAAAAGCCTGCATAAATATTCAGGGTTGCATTTTTTTTTGGGGGGGGGGTGTAATTTGTCTACATTAGGATTTAATATGAAACCTACTACTCACCTCATAGGCACTATTAAAACACAGGGAGCATTTTGTGATTTAGACTTTCTTATTTTTAATTGTTAATATTTGGTGTAGGTTTTAAAGAACATAGCAACACTGAACATCATTTGGTTGTATGATCTGTCAGAACATTGGAATGGGGGTTGTCAACATTGTCATTACATCAGACCAATTTGGTTTGATTGGACCCATGCACACCTCATTTTAAGATTTGTAATAAACTGTTAGAATAGGATTTTGTGTGAAGAAGGTTTGTTTTCCAACCTTAGAGTTGGAAATGTTTTACTCAAAACATTGATCTATTGTTTTGCACTGAGGTAACTGTTGTTTGAATGTCTTTGCTTGAACCCAACCAACAGGACATATCTGCTAGTGGAATCTCACATCCAGGTCCTAGCACTCGTCAGCCAGCTGTGGTAAGTTTAAAATTAATATAAACTTTGTTGATTCATAAGTGTAATATAAAGTGGAAAACACACTTGTTATCTGTTCGTAGTTTTGTTTTGCATTCATATATATCAATCCAAACATGGTCAGGGCTGTTTCAGTAGCACAGGGCTATATAAATGCATGGATTAGTGCAGTGTCCCAGGTTGGGGGTGATGAAAATGAAAGGCCCATCTATAAATGTTCCTTAAAAGACAATAGGCATAACATCACAATCAGCTTCAAATAAACATCTTATGGTCACTTACTCAAACCAAAGTTTTACAGGAAGTCATTTGTTTAAGTTCATGGGGATAACTTCTTTTACATCAGGCAAATCCTCATTTCAAGTGGAAGAGCAAAGTAATTTCCAGATTATAGGCACTATACCGATTAAATGCTCCTTTCTGTTACATTCATCCATGTTAGGTCAAATTTTATTATACGTAGGTTATGATCAGAATATGAATCAGAATCAGTAGGTTAAATCAAGATATACCAGTATGTAGATATATGTAAGTTTAGTTAAGTATTAATTCTTGGCTTATTCTGTGTCAAAATTATATTAGTTGAAACGACCTTATGTCTCGGCTGGACATTGTTTGGGAACATTTTGTTTATTCTTTGATATGAATGTGTATTTTGAACAGAGAAGTGTCTGAAGGATTCACCAAGGTCTGTTTTAGTGTCAGATCGACTCACACACACTCTGAAATGGTAGAATTAAAGTTCATGTTTATGTTAATTCATTCAATTGAAACTTAGGTCATAGCTTCATAAAAGCTTGAAATATACTATGGTAGTGATTTGGATCCCATAATTAATGAATGCATTCCGTGATTAATGTTAATTTTATAGTTTTAGATTAGTTTCATAATGACATTAAAATTATAATTAAGATCTTATGATTCTAAGGGTTTTTAGTTTAAAAGCATTAACCTAATTTAGTTATGAGTTTAATCCTGTTAGTTGTTTAATTGTTCTCTCTCTTTCAGACATATTCTCATTGTTCTTGTGGTTAAGTTGTTCTTATTTTTTATGTTTATTTTCTTATAACATTCTTTGTTTTAGCATTATTAAAGGCATATTGTTATTTGTTATTTTACTTATGTTGATGAAATCAAGATGTAATTTACTGACTTAACACACATTTATGTGTTAAGAAATTATGTTTATTTATTAAGATCCTTTCTGTGCAAACTTTCTGTGTGTCTTTGACCTTCTAGACTAGACATTATCTGTGTTTAGACATTCCATGCTATTCCATGAAAATTAACCATAATATTGATCATAAGCCGAGACTCTGATATCTATCACTGTCAGCAAAAATGTTATTATATTATGATTGATTCAAGATCATTACACACTTCCACATAGACGCACACCCATCACACACACACACACACACACACACACACACACACATGAAGACAAAACATAAACACAGAGACACTATAAGACGTTTTCAAAAATGTTTTCATTTTGACGAAGTGACTGTGCGAATAAACTGGCATGTGAAACCTCTGGTTCTCTGTCTGTTTTTCTCGACCTGTTGATTCGTCCTCGGATCCGAGGGGAAGGCGCAAGAAGGAATTGGGGTCTCTTTCTGGGTGAACCCAACAATTTGGTGTCAGAAGTGGGATACTGCCAACCAGGTGAGTAAATTATAAATTATTTTAATTTTAATGTATAATTTGATTGGTTAGACTTCCGCCTGGTTGGTAGTAATTTCAAAAAAGAAAAGAGACCCAGTTGTTTATAATTCAGGTTGGTAAACCTCGTGTAGAGGCACGGGACATTTTGGGGAACCTCATAGACTTTTTAGACTCTTGTTTACAGGACGTGACGGGGCTTGGTAGAGCCACGGGAAGACTGGTAAACCTCGTAATTTGTTTACGGGACGGTGAGCCTCGTGAAGTGAAAGAGCTGTCACGAGAAGAGCGTGCTTTTAATCTTAACGATTCCTTCGTGTAGCCATGGGGGGTATTTGTAGTAAGGAGATACTCAGACCCGATTCTGAAGACACTCCACGGGATTGGATGAATCGATGTGATTTAGAACTCTATACTACTCCTTGGTTAGACCTTTTAGCCGAGTGGTCAGAGAAACAATTTCAGTCTCGGTTAATTTATCCTCATGCAGGAACTTTTAAACCAGAGTATCTCATTTCGGCACATAAACAGATATATGAAGGATTTGGCAACCCAGAATGGGATTATGATTACATGACCAAAGGTTATTTACACTGAGTGCAGAATTATTAGGCAAGTGAGTATTTTGACCACAACATCCTTTTAATGCATGTTGTCCCACTCCAAGCTGTTTAGGCTTGAAAGTCTACTACCAATTAAGTATATCAGGTGCTGTGCATCTGTGTAATGAGAGGTGGTGTGGTCTAATGACATCAACACCCTATATCAGGTGTGCATAATTATTAGGCAACCTCTTTTCCTCTGGCAAAATGGGTCAGAAGAGAGATCTGATAGACTTTGAAAAGTATAAAATTGTGAGATGTCTTGCAGACGGATGCAGCACTCTTGAAATTGCGAAGATGTTGAAACGTGATCACCGAACAATCAAGCGTTTCATTGCAAATAGTCAACAGGGTCGAAAGAAGCGTGCGGGGAAAAAAAAGGCGCAAAATAACTGCACATGATCTGCGGAAAATCAAGCGTGAAGCTAACAAGCAGCCATTAGCATCCAGTTCTGCCATATTCCAGAGTTGCAACATTCCTGGAGTGTCAAAGAGTACAAGGTGTGCAATACTGAGGGACATGGCCAAGGTAAGGAAGGCTGAAAAACGACCACCACTGAGTAAGGCACACAAGATTAAACGTCAAGACTGGGCCAAGAAATATCTTAAGACTGATTTTTCTAAGGTGCTGTGGTCTGATGAGATGAGAGTGACTCTTGATGGGCCAGATGGATGGGCCTGTGGCTGGATCAGTAATGGGCACAGAGCTCCACTCTGACTCAGACGCCAGCAAGGTGGAGGTGGAGTACTGCTATGGGCTGGTATCATCAAAGACGAGCTTGTTGGACCTTTTCGAGTTGAGGATGGACTCAAGCTCAACTCCCAGACCTACTGCCAGTTCCTGGAAGAAACCTTCAAGCAGTGGTATAGGAAAAAGTCAGCATCTTTCAAGAAGAACATGATTTTCATGCAGGATAATGCTCCATCTCATGCGTCCAAATACTCCACTGCGTGGCTAGCCAGTAAAGGTCTGAAAGGTGAAAAAAATAATGACATGGCTCCCTTGTTCACCTGACCTAAACCCCATAGAGAACCTGTGGTCCATTATAAAACGTGAGGTCTACAAAGAGGGAAAACAGTACACCTCTCTGAACAGCGTCTGGGAGGCCGTGGTTGCTGCTGCACACAATGTTGGTCGTGAACAGATAAAGAAATTGACAGAATCTATGGATGGAAGGCTTTTGAGTGTCCTCATGAAGAAGGGTGGCTATATTGGTCACTGATTTGTTTTTGTTTTGTGTTTGAATGTCAGATATGTTTATTTGCAAATCTGGAGTTGTCATATCAGTGTACCTGGTGAAAATAAACAAGTGAAATGGCTACATATTTGGTTTTTATTAAGTTGCCTAATAATTCTGCACAGTGAAAGTTACCTGAACACATACATATTCTCCTAAAATGGCCAAAACTAAAAACACCCCACTCTAACTTCCATACATATTCAGCTTTGATATTTATGAGTCTTTTTGTTTGATTGAGAACATAGTTGTTGTTCAATAATAAAACTAATCCTCAAAAATACAACTTGCCTAATAATTCTGCACTCCGTGTAGAGTGGATTAAAATGAAGCCAATATGGGATGATTTTCATGGAATTAAAGAGACTAAAGAGCAAAAGAATTCAATACCACATCCTAAGCGTAATGAAGAGGTGAAACCTGCTTTATCTAGATCCATAGTCTCTGTTTCCCCGCTGATATCCGAGGAAGCAAGAAACATTCCTGTAGATGCACCGGCGAACACTTCATGTCCCGATGATAATGTTCCTAGCGTATCTCATAATACAGGCGCTAGAAGAAAAACTGTAATGAACAAAAGAAATTAGACAAATGGCTCTAATACGTATTCGGACGATGAAATAAATACAGCTTGTGTGTGGGCACGAAGAGGAAAGGATTCAAGATCAATCCGCCTTCGGCATCAGAATTAAAGGATATTATTAAGTTGTTGCCTTCGATAAACAACCCAATCAACTTTGTAGACATGCTCGTAAGAATGTGCAGGCATAAACAAATGGTTGGTGCAGATTATCGTTTTATCATGCATGCTGTTCTCAGTGATAGATATGATGAAACCGCATTGCTGGCCGCCGTGCCTTGCTTAGGTCCTGAGAATGATGAATATGAAGTGATTGAAACGAAAGTAGAAGAAGATGGCCAAACCACTACTAAACATGTGATTAAGTTTTACTGGAAAGAGACTGATAGAGCTATGGCAGAATTAAAGGACCAATTGACGCGTTATCTGCTCTCACGAAGACAGGCTAGCCGTGATCTTTCACAGGTTACTAATTGTAAACAGGAGAAGGCTGAACTCACTTCAAAGTTTTTGACACGCTTTAGCGAGACGTGGACTTGTTTGGGAAATATGCCACTGAACCAGCAGCAAAGCAATCCTCTCTTTATTTCGACATTTCTGAATAATTGTCGCCTGATGTACAGAAGGTTTTGAAACATCATTTGAGTGACCGGAGTAATATGATAGTGAGAGCTCTAGGGGAGAAAATTAGAGTTTTGGAGGGAGATGATCTTTTGGATACTAAGCAGGTGGCCTGTCTTTCCGTTGCTAGTGGTTACTCACAGCGGAATTGGGGTGATCCACAAGGCAGGGCGGGGAATAAGGGATTCCCTGGTGATAGATTGTGCTATTATTGTGGTAAAGAAGGACATTGGAAACGTGAGTGTAGAAAGAAAAGAGCGGATGAGGACAGGGCACAGCAAAGATCCTCTTCTTCTTCTTCTTCTTCTAATCTTCAGCGTGCTCTTCCTCCTCCTCCTCTTGCTTTGCCTGCTCCTACGGCAAGCGTAGGCCCATATCGAGCATAGAGCTGCCTACAGAGCTGTGACCCCATGATGCTACATTGTTCTTTCGACTCTTATCTAGCTAGTGATTTGCCTGTTGTAGAATTAGCTGTGAATGGAAAGGTGCTCCCTTTCTTAATTGACACTGGTGCTACAATGTCCTCGGTGGGAAATTCATACGAGGGTCCGATGTCTAACAAAACTGTTCGCTCTGTGGGAATTGATGGGGTCCCTTTTTCTTCCCCTTGCACTCCTCTGTTACTGGTAACCTGTCCCGCTGACCCATTACTTCGTAAACATCACTCTTTTGTGTTGATGTCACAGTGTCCTTTTAACTTAATGGGGCGGGATCTAATGAGTCTGTTACATTTATCCATTTCGTTTCAGAGATCCAAGATGACTATTTGCACTCCTGACTCGCTGCCTCCTGCTTTATCTTATCTTTCTTCACATGTGACTGTGCCAAATATCTCTGCTGTTTGTATGACTTCTGTAAACCCTGTTATTTCCTCTACTGACCCTTCTATGGCTTTGGCTGAAATTCCCTCCTCTCTTTGGGCTGAACAGAAGGATGAGGTAGGCCTAGTTCATTGTGTTCCTTATGAAGCTAAGCTGAAACACCTGCTTCCTGTCTATATTAACCAGTATCCTCTCTCTGAGGACAAAGTCAAAGGAATTGATGTCATCTTACAGTCTCTCCTTGAACAAGCCGTGGTGAGAGAGTGTACTAGCCCATACAATACACCTGTCAACCCCGTGCCCAAGCCGGACGGTACCTGGCGTTTTACGCAGGACTTGCGTAAGATTAATGAACTGATTGTTCCTGTAGCACCCATTGTACCTGATGTTTCCTCTGTAATATCACAAGTTCCTGCTGATCATTGCTGTTTCTCCGTCATTGACCTCTGCTCTGCTTTTTTCAGCGTTCCAGTTGGAGAAAACACACAGCCTTTGTTTGCGTTCACGCACAGACGGAAGCAGTATACTTGGACACGCCTACCACAAGGTTTTATTGATTCTCCAGCTGTATTTTCAGCTGTAATTCGTAACGCACTTTGTGACCTCTCCCTCCCCGAGGGCTCTGTGATCCTGACATATGCAGATGATCTTCTGATATCCGCTGAGTCACCGGAAATCTGCCAAGACGCATCATTGCGCCTGCTCCAACATCTGGCGCAAAAGGGTTTCAAGGTTTCCAGAACCAAGCTCCAGTTCTGCAAGGACACTGTTAAGTATCTGGGCTTTGAACTTTCACAAGGTTGTCATAAGCTGTCAGCTGATCGGGTGAAGGCAATTCTAGACACAAAACGCCCTGCCACTAAGCATGCACTCATGTCTTTTTTGGGTCTTATCAACTATTGCAGACAATGGATCCCTGACTGCTCCTCATATGACAAGATTCTCCGTTCTGCAATCTCTCATCAAGATCCACAGCGACATCCTTTGACCTGGACTGACACTATGATTAACGCTTATCACTCCCTCAAAAGCGCTCTCTGCTCCGCCCCAGCTCTGGGTTTACCTGACTAATCAAAGCCCTTTCATCTCTACGCCTGTGAACAACAAGGTATGGCGTCTGGTGTTTTGGCTCAGGAGCATGGAGGGGGGATTCGTCCGTGTGCATTCTTATCTAAAACATTAGACACTGTTGCTCAAGGCTTGCCTGCGTGTCTAAGAGCTGTCGCCGCCTGTGCTATGATGGTTTCAGATGCAGAGAAATTGGTTTTGTCTCACCCACTGATCTTGCACTCGTCACATCAAGTTAAACAGGTATTGCAAAATTTACAGACTCAACATATGACTGCGCAGCGACGCTCCGGATATGAAACCATTCTCTTTTCTACTGACAATCTCAAAATTCATGCCACATCCTCTAATACTGTAGGTCACGCTCTCGCACGCCTTCTTAACTCTCAGGGCGACACCTTAGAGGACACTGATCATGATTGTCTATCTGAAATCTTGCATACTACCAGTATCAGGCCTGATCTTTCCTCCAGCCCTCTGGAGATGGGGGAAGTAATCTTTGTTGATGGCTCTTGTTCTAAACCTTCAGATGGTGTTTTCCTCTGTGGCTATTCTGTGTGTTCCCTGCCTGACATTGTACACGAGGCCTATGCTCTCCCGTTCTCTTCCACTCAGGCAGCCGAGTTGTATGCACTAATGCGTGCTTGTATTTTGTCTCAGGGCAAGGATGTCACAATCTACACAGACTCTCATTATGCCTTTGGGGTGGCTCATGATTTTGGGAAGATTTGGCAGTCACGGGGCTTCCACGCCGCAGATGGGAAGCCCATTTCACACTCAGCCTTAGTACAAAACCTTATTGATTCTTGTCATCTCCCTAGGTCACTCGCCATAGTTAAGACTAAAGTGCATGCCTCGGGAAACACCCCTGAACGCATGGATAATTCTCTTGCTGATCGTATGGCAAAACTTGCTGCTGCTTCTGGTGTCATGTCTCCTGGTCTAGACCCTTCATCATGTAATACATCTTGTCTTGCTAGTAGCCTGATCCCAGATTTAGACCTTATCTCTTTACAGGCTACAGCTTCTCCAAATGATTCTGCCTTTTGGCAGCTACAAGATGCTTATGTCGCCTCTGATGGCCTATGGTACAGCCAGGATGGCCGCCTTTGTCTTCCATCACATTGCCTTCCCTTCCTCGTGCGTGAATTTCATGGCGTGACACACCGTGCACGAAGGGGGGTGAAGGGGGACATGAACAAACTTTTCTGTATAGCCAATCTAAACAGTTTGGTGGATTCAATTCTCGAGAGATGCCTCATCTGCGCACAGAACAATCACTCCAAAGCAGTCGCGAAACACGAGTGTTTACCCATACCTACGTCTCCATTCCTAGAATGGCAAATTGACTTCACACACATGCCTCCCTGTGGGCCATTTAAATATCTCCTGGTGATTGTGGACAAATTCTCTAAATGGGTAGAAGCCTTTCCGTGTTCTAGAGAGAATGCAAAGGTAGTGACTCGTATGCTGGCAAAAGAAATAATACCTCGTTATGGGGTTCCCGATGCCATAGACTCAGACAAGGGTACCCCTTTCGCCTCAAAGGTCACACAAGACCTGTGTAAGTATCTCTCACTAAACTGGCGTTTTCACATTCCGTACCATCCTCAATCTTCTGGTATCGTAGAATGTACTAATCGAACATTGAAAGACAAACTAACTAAGGCTATGCAGACCACAGGTTCCAAAAATTGGGTAGACCTATTGCCAGCTACACTGGCTGAAATTCGCATGACATCGAAACCTAGTCTCGGCGGCTATTCCCACTACGAGATCATTTTTGGGCGACCGTTCCCTGTCCCCTGGAGAAAAGGGACTCCGGCTCTGGGTACCTCTGATTTGAAGACATATATGGATGAGTATTCTGCAGCCCTTATCGATAAATTGCATGAAATTTGTACTAAGGTCAATAGTACGATATCATTTCCACCATCAGAAAACACACACCCCTTCCAATTGGGAGACAAGGTGCTGGTGAGACTTTTTAAACGATTTGGACAATTGGGAGAACCTAGATATAGTGAGCCTGCAGAAATAGTCGCCATTACTCGTACTGCTGTCTTAACTGACCTTTTTCCACAGTGGATCCATGCCACCCGACTGAAGAAGGCTCCATAACAAAGTTGTGTTACAATAATCAGTTTGCTATTAACGCTTTTTGTGTCCCTATCCAGTCTGTCTCTCTCTCTCTCTTCCTCTCTCTGTGCTCTATATAGATTTGACCTGTGTGCAGCCCGGCTGACTGAGAAGCAGTTACTGCCTGCGAGACGTTGTGAACAAAAAGGGGAAGAGATCTCACGCCCAGTTTGGAACCACCCGTGAACCGTTTGGAACCACCTCACTACAACCATAATGGTCCGCATCGCGGGTTTCGTGACCACTTCATTGCTCAGGGCAGGGCTACCCGCCCGAGCCTTCGGGACCACTTCATTGCTCGGGGCAGGGCTACCCGCCCGAGCTTTCGTGGCTGCTTCATCTCTGCTCGGGGCAGGGTTACCCGCCCGAGCCCTCATGACTATTCTCTTATTGCTCGGAGCAGGGTTACCCGCTGGAGCTGGACCTCGAGACAACATCTTCTGGCAATTCGCTAACTGGACTGCATGGGCTCACACAAACGAAAGTTGTTATGTATGTCATTTGATGCCATCTTCTACTATTATTACACGCCCACCTTTGCCGTTATGCTCTGAAGCTTTATATTATGCTTGGAGGCCAAAAGGCCAACCTTTTAAATTTTGGGGCCCTTTCTGTGATTACTCTCCTCACCCTTCTGTGGTAGCAAGGTTAAACCAGACTTCTTTAGCACATGGCACAAATACCCCCGACATTATATTACAAGATTCTATTCTCACTACTCTGAAAGTAGATATGCCTTCTAATTTCACTTTCCCTCACTGTTTTAGAATGAATTACTCTCAAAAAAGTAATATTTATTTAGGACACATTCCTAAGTCTCAATGTAAGCAGATATATGATCAGAATTCCACCACCTCTCCATGTCCTCGCTGGGTCCTGAATTCATGTTGATGTAACCCTCCGCTAACTGATTGTACACTCAACAGTACCGGGTATATCAAGAATACATGTAGGGCTCATCCTAATTGTGTTCCACCACACCCTAATAATTATCCTGGTGTTAAATTAGCATTAAACTGGTACTGGTACTGCGGTAATAGTAATCTCCTTGTTTCGTTTCCCACCAAGTGGTCAGGCATTTGCGCTCCCATACAACTCAAAAACGCTATCACTGCTATCCATCCTCTCTCTGCTCATCGCCCAAAACGATGTCATCCATAATTTTCCACCCTTGGAACATCATCTTACTACTAGGTGGCACCGGTTTTGGACATGTTTCAATGTTTCCTCATTTTGGTGTAGCTGATCTATGGAAGAATGTAGAATTAACACATTATCGCTTAGCCAGCTTTGTTAATGAAACCATTAAAGCTGTCGATGGTATTAGGACTGAGTTAACCGCCCTGCATCTAATGACTACTCAAAATCGTATGCCCTTGATATTTTGTTAGCAGAAAAGGGGGGTGTTTGTGCTATGATCGGAGACAGCTGTTGCACTTTTATTCCTACTAATGATAACCCGGATGGTGAAATAGGTGCAGCCGTACATCAAATGAGACAGATTGCTCAACAACTAGAACATGATGAACATGGGGATACGGCAGGGTGGGTGTGGTTTTCTAGACTGTTTGGTAATTGGTCTGCTATTTTTTCTATGTGTATCCATGTAGTGGTGATTTTTCTTTTGTTTATTTTCCTGGGACCTTGCATTTTGAGATGCTTGATGGACAGAATGCATAAGATGATAAATAGTCTTACCCACAAACCCCTGCATAGAGAAAACAATGTATATTATTGTCCTGCTAGGGTGTAACACTAATCTAATTAAAACCTAGTTAATACTGTGATTAGTATTAAAGGAAGGGATTGTTAGGTCAAATTTTATTATACATAGGTTATGATCAGAATATGAATCAGAATCAGTAGGTTAAATCAAGATATATGTAGATATATGTAAGTTTAGTTAAGTATTAATTCTTGGCTTATTCTGTGTCAAAATTATATTAGTTGAAACGACCTTATGTCTCGGCTGGACATTGTTTGGGAACATTTTGTTTATTCTTTGATATGAATGTGTATTTTGAACAGAGAAGTGTCTGAAGGATTCACCAAGGTCTGTTTTAGTGTCAGATTGACTCACACACACTCTGAAATGGTAGAATTAAAGTTCATGTTTATGTTAATTCATTCATTTGAAACTTAGGTCATAGCTTCATAAAAGCTTGAAATATACTATGGTAGTGATTTGGATCCCATAATTAATGAATGCATTCCGTGATTAATGTTAATTTTATAGTTTTAGATTAGTTTCATAATGACATTAAAATTATAATTAAGATCTTATGATTCTAAGGGTTTTTAGTTTAAAAGCATTAACCTAATTTAGTGAATACAATATCAGTTTTTGAGATTTGTAAATTATTGCATTCCGTTTTTATTTACAATTTGTACTTTGCCCCAACTTTTTTGGAATCGGTTCTTACCCCACTGTATAGGTCATGCAAAAAATGTCATCTAATATATAATTTGAATCTTTTCCAAATGTACAGTGTTCCTTATCTTGTCAGTTTACCATTTCTAAAACACCTTACATAACAATGGCCACTCTCACTCAAATCTACTAACCCACTCATGTGTAAATGAAGATGGTAGTTTGTGAAAGATTTATTAAATATAAAGAAATGAATTATTATTGTAATCCTCTCGTGTGATAATTTCAATGCCAAAAACACAGACCTATGATAATTAAAAAAAAAAAGAGTAAACGTAGGCCTATATCAAAGGTCATGGTTCACTCATTCTCATTGGCGCCATCACTTGGTTATGCTGGCGCCAATTTCTCACGAAGAAGGCGGTGCAGCTGTATTTGCGTATGCACTCAAGAAAATGTAGATTTTGTGCTGGTTGAAGCTAAAGGGTGTATAATGGTGGATGTCAACAGTGTAATTTGTCAAGTTTTAGATAACGTGAATGTGCTCGTTGAGTCATTAAGTGGCATAGCAGCTCAGAATGATGGAACTGCAAACCACAATGATTCTCGCTGGAACCGAACGACTGGGCCCACTGCTCAGCAATCTATTTTAAGTGTTTTTTTTTCCTGCTATTTTCTTTGTCCTTCTGGTATTCTGGCAGATTTTGCCAACTCCATCCACAAATGCTATCTTTTACCTGTTATTACAAAAGTATAGATGCCACGCAGTGTGTCATAGCCTACATATGATATTAAAACTATTTGAAATATCTATCTGTCTATCTGTCAATCTGTTCATGAAATCAAATGCCACTTTCAAATGTTAAGAGTTTGTTAAGAGTTGAGCGCATTCAGGTAGGCCTATGCATAGGCCTACCTGAATGCGCTCAACTCTTAACAAACTCTTTAAAACCTACACCAAATATTAACAATTAAAAATAAGAAAGTCTAAATCACAAAATGCTCCCTGTGTTTTAATAGTGCCTATGAGGTGAGTAGTAGGTTTCATATTAAATCCTAAAATTTTGTAATTTTCACTTCACTACATTTGAAATTGATGTGTAATGTAACGAGTACAATCAATTTCAAATGTAGTGAAGTGAAAATTACAAAATTTGTCTTGAAAATGTTGTGAAGTGAAAGTCATTAGTTGACAACATTTGTAAAAGCCTGCATAAATATTCAGGGTTGCATTTTTTTTTTTGGGGGGGGGTGTAATTTGTCTACATTAGGATTTAATATGAAACCTACTACTCACCTCATAGGCACTATTAAAACACAGGGAGCATTTTGTGATTTAGACTTTCTTATTTTTAATTGTTAATATTTGGTGTAGGTTTTAAAGAACATAGCAACACTGAACATCATTTGGTTGTATGATCTGTCAGAACATTGGAATGGGGGTTGTCAACATTGTCATTACATCAGACCAATTTGGTTTGATTGGACCCATGCACACCTCATTTTAAGATTTGTAATAAACTGTTAGAATAGGATTTTGTGTGAAGGTTTGTTTTCCAACCTTAGAGTTGGAAATGTTTTACTCAAAACATTGATCTATTGTTTTGCACTGAGGTAACTGTTGTTTGAATGTCTTTGCTTGAACCCAACCAACAGGACATATCTGCTAGTGGAATCTCACATCCAGGTCCTAGCACTCGTCAGCCAGCTGTGGTAAGTTTAAAATTAATATAAACTTTGTTGATTCATAAGTGTAATATAAAGTGGAAAACACACTTGTTATCTGTTCGTAGTTTTGTTTTGCATTCATATATATCAATCCAAACATGGTCAGGGCTGTTTCAGTAGCACAGGGCTATATAAATGCATGGATTAGTGCAGTGTCCCAGGTTGGGGGTGATGAAAATGAAAGGCCCATCTATAAATGTTCCTTAAAAGACAATAGGCATAACATCACAATCAGCTTCAAATAAACATCTTATGGTCACTTACTCAAACCAAAGTTTTACAGGAAGTCATTTGTTTAAGTTCATGGGGATAACTTCTTTTACATCAGGCAAATCCTCATTTCAAGTGGAAGAGCAAAGTAATTTCCAGATTATAGGCACTATACCGATTAAATGCTCCTTTCTGTTACATTCATCCATGTTAGGTCAAATTTTATTATACGTAGGTTATGATCAGAATATGAATCAGAATCAGTAGGTTAAATCAAGATATACCAGTATGTAGATATATGTAAGTTTAGTTAAGTATTAATTCTTGGCTTATTCTGTGTCAAAATTATATTAGTTGAAACGACCTTATGTCTCGGCTGGACATTGTTTGGGAACATTTTGTTTATTCTTTGATATGAATGTGTATTTTGAACAGAGAAGTGTCTGAAGGATTCACCAAGGTCTGTTTTAGTGTCAGATCGACTCACACACACTCTGAAATGGTAGAATTAAAGTTCATGTTTATGTTAATTCATTCAATTGAAACTTAGGTCATAGCTTCATAAAAGCTTGAAATATACTATGGTAGTGATTTGGATCCCATAATTAATGAATGCATTCCGTGATTAATGTTAATTTTATAGTTTTAGATTAGTTTCATAATGACATTAAAATTATAATTAAGATCTTATGATTCTAAGGGTTTTTAGTTTAAAAGCATTAACCTAATTTAGTTATGAGTTTAATCCTGTTAGTTGTTTAATTGTTCTCTCTCTTTCAGACATTCTCATTGTTCTTGTGGTTAAGTTGTTCTTATTTTTTATGTTTATTTTCTTATAACATTCTTTGTTTTAGCATTATTAAAGGCATATTGTTATTTGTTATTTTACTTATGTTGATGAAATCAAGATGTAATTTACTGACTTAACACACATTTATGTGTTAAGAAATTATGTTTAATTATTAAGATCCTTTCTGTGCAAACTTTGTGTGTCTTTGACCTTCTAGACTAGACATTATCTGTGTTTAGACATTCCATGCTATTCCATGAAAATTAACCATAATATTGATCATAAGCCGAGACTCTGATATCTATCTGTACCTTACTGTCAGCAAAAATATGTTATTATATTATGATTGATTCAAGATCATTACACACTTCCACATAGACGCACACCCATCACACACACACACACACACACACACACACGAAGACAAAACATAAACACAGACACACTATAAGACGTTTTCAAAAATGTTTTCATTTTGACGAAGTGACTGTGCGAATAAACTGGCATGTGAAACCTCTGGTTCTCTGTCTGTTTTTCTCGACCTGTTGATTCGTCCTCGGATCCGAGGGGAAGGCGCAAGAAGGAATCGGGGTCTCTTTCTGGGTGAACCCAACAATCCATGACGGCACCACTATCCTGGCAGATGAAAGACAGCTTAGGGATTCCCACTTTTGTCTACTTCATTACCCTCACTTTCAACTTTTTAGGAAGATAGTTGTCATCTTAATACATTTTATTTACAAGTTCCTTTAACACCAGGAAACTGTACATTACTGATAAGCAGAATAAAACACAAAACAGCTAAGGAATTTTTTTTTTAAACCAACTTCTGGATCTGAAAGTGCGCAACCCAATGCCTGTGATTAACCTATCACTTAGGGTGTCCTCATGTTTGAGGCCTGCTATTTATACAGAAATCCTGTGCAAGAAGTGTAAGAGCCTAGCAAATCCTTAGTTTTACACATGCTGTACATTGATTACTCTAATACATATCAAAGAAGTACTATTGTCCCTTCAAAAGATGTAATGCAATTGCTGAAATGCAAAGGGTGTACTCTCGTTTGTGAGATACTATATTACATATCAACCCCACTGTCATTGAAGTGAGAGAAATAATAATATAAAAATACAGTCGCATCTATATACCCTACCAACAATTTCTTTGAGATACCATTCCAGTAGCCAAAGTTCAAGTCACCCTCTAGAATGTCACTTAAAAGGATAATAATTATCTCAATCTCAATTTATTTGTATAGCACAATATCACAACTTCACAATTGACTCAAAGTGCTGTACATTCACACTCACACACCGGCTCTGGAGGTTGCCATGCAAGGCGCCAAGGTCCAGGTTCGGTGAGAAGGTGCAAACACACACACACACACACACACACACACAAATAAAATAGTAATAAAGTAATAACAGAAATAATAATAAGAAAATAAAAATAGCAATAATAATAAAAAATAATGATGGGTCTAATAACAAAAGTCCATGCTGCTGGCCTGAAGAATTGTCGCGGTCAATGACTGGCCGATGTGTTGGTAAATTAGCTGTGTAGACGAGGGCTGTGGGCTGGAGGAGGTCGAGGGCAGGGCATTATGTCCCATTTTCAGTATGACAAGAATTCTATAATTAAATGTACTCGAGTCACAAAAGTAAAACTTCATGTAAAAGAGTAACCAGTTATGATACCAATTGTTCTGAATAATAGCTATGTCCTTTGTTTTCACACATGTACACAGTTGCCCCTTTTCCACCAAAGCAGTTCCAGGGCTGGTTCGGGGCCAGTGCTTAGTTTGGAACCGGGTTTTCTGTTTCCACTGACAAAGAACTGGCTCTGGGGCCAGAAAAACCGGTTCCAGGCTAGCACCAACTCTCTGCTGGGCCAGAGGAAAGAACCGCTTACGTCAGCAGGGGGGGCGGAGTTGTTAAGACCAACAACAAAAACAAGACCGCGAAAAGTCGCCATTTTTAAATGACGAGGTATTTTTTAAGCGACAAAATATTTTTAAGCAATGAGATATGGATGCAGTAAAGCAGCAGTGGTCTGTGGAGGAGACAACCTGTCTCCTAGCGATATGGTCCACAGATGAAGTCCAGGCGAAACTGGAGGGTGCTATGCGGACCAAACCCATATTATACCAAATACAAAAAGAGATGGCTGCGGCGGGATACGAATGCACTCTTGAGCAGTGTGGCAGCGGGGGCGTGGTCGAGCACCGGTCTGTGACAGGAGGGCGGAGTCAGGGAAGGTAAGTGGCAGATTCACTTCACCTGAGAGCAATTAACCTGTGTTTGTGTGTCTTCCCAGGGACCGCGCCCTATTTAGGGAGGGAGAGCGAGAGCAGAGGAGATCTCTCCCGAACCAGACACCTGATGTGTGTGTGTGCGTGTGTCTGCGTGAAACCTATGGTGTTCCCTGAAAAGTGGAACAATAAAACTGTTTGTTGAACCTGATCTCTGTCCTGCCGTCCTCTGTGCTCCACCCACACCTAGGGAAAGCTACAGTGGTGCCGAAACTCGGGAAATGGAGCACCAACCCAGCAGCCCCATGGAATCCTCCCCGTTCACCGACCTGGTCCATGCCCTCGCCACGGCTCAGCAAAGCCAGCACCAGGCGCTCGTCACACTCCGAAAGGAACAAGAGCGGCGCTTCGATGCCCTGGTGCTGGCCCAGCAAGAAGATCGCAAGGCGTTCCGGCGTCTCCTCGCGTCGGCGGGGCCCACCAGCGCTCCGGCCGCGGGCCCGTCTCCCCTCACCTTAACTAAGATGGGCCCGCAGGATGACCCCGAGGCTTTCTTCACGTTATTCGAGCAGGTCGCTGAAGCCTCGGGGTGGCCGATGGAGCAGCGCGCGGCGCGCCTCCTCCCCCTCCTGACGGGAGAGGCGCAGCTGGCTGCACTACAGCTCCCCGCCGATCGCCGGCTGGCCTACGCCGACCTTCGCCGGGCTGTCCTTCAGCGCGTGGGGCGCACGCCGGAGCAGCAGCGCCAGCGCTTCCGCGCGCTGCGGATGGAGGAAGACGGCAGCCCGTTCGCGTTCGGCCAGCAGCTCCGGGACGCCTGCTGGCGGTGGCTGAGGGCCGAAGATCGCGACGCCGAGGGAATCGTCGATCAGGTGGTACTGGAACAGTTCATCGCCCGCTTACCAGCAGGAGCCGCGGAGTGGGTCCAGTGCCACCGCCCGGCGTCGCTGGATCAGGCAGTCGAGCTGGCGGAGGATCATCTGGCGGCTGTCTCGGCGGCAGGACAGCGGATGTCGACATCTCTTCTCTTTCTCTCTCTCTCTCCCCTCCTTCTGTGTCCCGTCCTCGCCCCATTCCCCCACCGCAGAGGTGGGGGCCGGCACCACCCCTGCCGGCCCGCTGCACCCGCGGTGCCCTCCCGTGTCTCCCTTCTGTGTCTGTCTCTCCCCCACCTCAGGTGAGTGAGCCCCAGAGCACCGGTGCAGACGGAAAGCCCGGGCCGGTTTGCTGGCGCTGCGGGGAACCGGACCACCTTCAACAGCAGTGCACAGCAATGGAAGTGGGCGCGGTGGTTCGGATCCCCGACGCGCCAGAGGCCGCCCTCGATCGGGCCGGAGCGTATCGCATACCGGTGAGTATCCAAGGGGCTACATATCAGGCATTGGTGGATTCTGGTTGTAATCAGACCTCAATTCGCCAAAGCCTGGTTCAAAACGAGGCATTGGGGGGAGCACAAGGGGTGAAGGTTTTGTGTGTGCACGGGGATGTTCACAGCTACCCTTTGGTGTCGGTCCACATTATTTTCAGAGGGGAAAAATTTATAGTGAAGGCGGCGGTTAATCCTCGCCTTACCCACTCGTTAATTTTGGGGACTGATTGGCCGGGATTTCGGGGTTTAATGACGCGCCTAGTAGAGAGTGGGTCCTGCCAGTTGACAGGGGGAGGTCCCGGTGTCGTTTTGGCGGGAGCCGCTGTCGCGGAGCCGTCTACGTCATCTCCGCGTCAGGGTGAGGAGCCACCGGCTCCTCCTCTCTCTATTGGGGAATCCCTCGCGGATTTCCCATTAGAGCAGTCGCGAGACGAGACTCTGCGGCATGCGTTTGACCAAGTGAGAGTAATCGATGGTCAAACGCTCCCGCCGAACGCCACCCCGTCCTTCCCCTACTTCGCGATTATGAAGGATAGGTTATACTGAGTGACGCAGGACACTCAAACTAAAGAGCGAGTCACGCAGCTTTTGATTCCAAAGAGCCGCCGGGAATTGGTATTCCAGGCGGCTCACTTTAATCCCATGGCTGGACACTTAGGGCAGGATAAAACACTAGCCCGAATAATGGCCCGATTCTATTGGCCGGGGATTCGCGGCGATGTCCGTAGGTGGTGTACGGCATGCCGCGAATGCCAGTTAGTAAATCCAGCGGCCATTCCAAAAGCGCCATTGCGCCCTCTACCGTTAATCGAGACCCCGTTTGAAAGAATTGGGATGGATCTCGTCGGGCCATTAGATCGGTCAGCACGAGGGTACCGCTTTATATTAGTTCTGGTGGACTATGCAACGCGATACCCGGAAGCAGTGCCTCTGCGCAATATCTCAGCACGCAGTATTGCAGAGGCACTCTTCCGCGTCATCTCCCGAGTTGGAATCCCGAAAGAGATTCTGACTGATCAAGGCACTACGTTTATGTCACGAACACTACGCGAACTGTATGGGTTATTGGGGATTAAGCCGATCCGCACCAGTGTATATCACCCACAAACGGACGGTTTAGTAGAACGGTTCAACCGCACCCTCAAAAATATCATTAAAAAATTCGTGAGGACGCACGTAATTGGGACAAGTGGCTCGAACCCTTGCTGTTCTCAGTGCGAGAGGTCCCTCAAGCCTCCACGGGGTTCTCCCCGTTCGAATTATTATATGGGCGTAAGCCGCGCGGCATCCTGGACGTGCTGCGGGAAAATTGGGAGGAGGGACCTTCACAAAGTAAGAATGAAATTCAGTACGTTATGGACCTGCGCGCAAAACTCCACACGCTCACCCACCTAACTCAGGAGAATTTGCGGCAGGCCCAGGAACGGCAAGCCCGCCTGTACAACAAGGGTACACGCCTTAGAGAGTTCACACCGGGAGATAAAGTACTCGTACTCTTGCCCACGTCGAGCTCCAAATTAATCGCCAAGTGGCAAGGACCCTTTGAGGTCACACGGCGAGTCGGGGATGTCGACTATGAGGTGAGGCGAACAGACAGGGGTGGGGCGCTACAGATTTACCACCTCAATCTGCTCAAACTCTGGAACGAG
This sequence comes from Neoarius graeffei, assembly GCF_027579695.1. NCBI lineage: Eukaryota > Metazoa > Chordata > Actinopteri > Siluriformes > Ariidae > Neoarius > Neoarius graeffei. The sequence continues at coordinate 2,669,967 of NC_083587.1, forward strand.
GAGGTCCCCGTGGCGTTGGTGTCGGTAGTTCCGGAGAAGGCGGAGCTGGGGCCGGAGGTTCAAAAAGGGAATTTGGCATCACGTACCTCTCCGGTCCCCTGTGGAGACCACCTCTCCCCGACCCAACTCACGGAGGTCGCCCAGTTGCAGGCCGAGTTTTCGGATGTGTTCTCGCCCCTGCCCGGTCGCACTAACCTCATAGAACACCACATAGAGACACCCCCGGGGGTGGTAGTGCGTAGCCGCCCTTATAGACTACCCGAACACAAAAAAAAGGTGGTTCGGGAAGAACTTCAGGCCATACTCGAAATGGGCATCGTCGAGGAGTCCCACAGCGACTGGAGCAGCCCGGTGGTCTTGGTTCCCAAGGCCGACGGCTCGGTCCGGTTCTGTGTGGACTACAGAAAAGTCAACGCGGTGTCTAAATTCGACGCGTACCCAATGCCTCGTATTGATGAGCTGCTCGATCGACTAGGCACGGCTCGCTTTTACTCGACACTGGATTTAACGAAGGGATATTGGCAGATCCCCTTGACTCCATTATCCCGGGAGAAAACGGCCTTTTCCACACCGTTCGGCTTACACCAGTTCGTCACACTTCCGTTTGGGCTGTTTGGGGCGCCCGCTACGTTTCAGCGGCTGATGGACCGGGTCCTCCGGCCCCACGCCACCTATGCGGCCGCCTACCTGGACGACATTATCGTTTATAGTAACGACTGGCAGCGGCACCTGCAACACCTGAGGGCCGTCCTTAGGTCGCTGAGACGGGCGGGACTCACGGCCAACCCAAAGAAGTGTGCGATTGGGCGGGTGGAAGTACGGTATCTGGGCTTCCACTTGGGCAACGGGCAGGTGCGTCCCCAAATTAATAAGACAGCAGCGATTGCGGCCTGCCCGAGGCCCAAGACCAAAAAGGGGGTGAGACAGTTCCTGGGGCTGGCTGGCTCCTATCGTAGGTTTATACCTAATTATTTGGACGTCACCAGCCCGCTGACTGACCTCACTAAAAAGGGGGCGCCAGATCCGGTCCAGTGGACGGAGCAGTGCCAGCGGGCTTTCTCTGAGGTAAAGGCTGCACTGTGTGGGGGGCCACTTTTACACTCCCCTGACTTCTCTCTCCCTTTTATGTTACAGACGGATGCGTCGGACAGAGGGCTGGGGGCCGTTTTGTCCCAGCAGGTGGAGGGGGAGGATCGCCCGGTCCTATACATCAGCCGGAAGCTGTCAGTGCGTGAGGGGCGCTACAGCACGATTGAGAAGGAGTGCCTGGCGATCAAATGGGCGGTCCTCGCCCTCCGGTACTACCTGCTGGGGCGCTCTTTCACCCTCTGTTCGGACCACGCGCCCCTCCAGTGGCTCCACCGCATGAAAGATGCCAACGCGCGGATCACCCGTTGGTATCTGGCGCTCCAACCCTTTAATTTCAAGGTGGTCCACAGGCCGGGGGCGCAGATGGTCGTGGCGGACTTCCTCTCCCGTCAAGGGGGGGGGGAGTCGGCTGCGGGCCGGACGGCTGCCCGGCCTGAGTCGGGCGGTGGGGGTATGTGGCAGCGGGGGCGTGGTCGAGCACCGGTCTGTGACAGGAGGGCGGAGTCAGGGAAGGTAAGTGGCAGATTCACTTCACCTGAGAGCAATTAACCTGTGTTTGTGTGTCTTCCCAGGGACCGCGCCCTATTTAGGGAGGGAGAGCGAGAGCAGAGGAGATCTCTCCCGAACCAGACACCTGATGTGTGTCTGTGCGTGTGTCTGCGTGAAACCTATGGTGTTCCCTGAAAAGTGGAACAATAAAACTGTTTGTTGAACCTGATCTCTGTCCTGCCGTCCTCTGTAGCTTTCCCTAGGTGTGGGTGGAGCACAGAGGACGGCAGGACAGAGATCAGGTTCAACAAACAGTTTTATTGTTCCACTTTTCAGGGAACACCATAGGTTTCACGCAGACACACGCACACACACACATCAGGTGTCTGGTTCGGGAGAGATCTCCTCTGCTCTCGCTCTCCCTCCCTAAATAGGGCGCGGTCCCTGGGAAGACACACAAACACAGGTTAATTGCTCTCAGGTGAAGTGAATCTGCCACTTACCTTCCCTGACTCCGCCCTCCTGTCACAGACCGGTGCTCGACCACGCCCCCGCTGCCACAAGCAGATAAGCAACAAATTAAAGAAACTGAAGAAAGACTACAGGGACCAAAAAAAGGAGCTCGGTCGAAGCGGCAACGGGCGGCCGAGGAAGAACCCCCACTTCGATATTCTGGACTCGGTCCTCGGCGATAGACCGGCAAATAACGCCACTGGAGCCTTAAATTCAGCGACGGCGATGCTGGAGGTGATGGTGCTGCAATCACAGCCTGGTAAGTTTCTTTTCAAACATTTTTGCCTTGCATAAAGTTTTATTAGTCAGTGACCATTACTAGCTACTTCAGTTAATGTTCGTTTGTATAATGTTATAATGAAATTTGATGCATAGTTTCATTCACTAGTTCATTTTTGTAACTGTGAACTTAGTTCAAAATTTTTCACTATGAACTATGAACTGAACTAGCTCATTTTAACATTTGTGAACTGAACTTTGAAATAGTTCATGTAGAAGGTGAACTTTCCCAACACTGGCTGTTTTTATGTGGTTTATGGAGTTGTCCAGCATTGGGTACGAGGACCTGATGTCTCCACTCCACTGAAGCTCTCCTGCATCATCCAGCAGCTCAGGACAATCACAGCAGACCAGACCTGGTAAGTTGTTGTGCTGAGTATCCAGCAGTCTGTCTCACACCGGATACTATGCAAACATGGATATATACCTAATAGTGTGACTTTATAGTATAAATACATGCTGTAATAAGTGAACAGTCATTCATATAAAATCCCCCACCAACCGTAAACAGTTAACTAATGCTCTTATTGCTGAGCCGACATGTTTCTTATATTGTATTGCTGAACCTCTGTTAATCTACTTATGACTTAACAAAAACTTTTAAACTCATTATTCTGTTCTTGTACACAGCTAAGAGGAAGCGAGACAGCAACACTGATCTCCTGGAATACCTCGAGCGGGTGGACGAGAGGTTCCTGCAGCACTGCAAGGAAATGAACTATGCCTTGCACAAGCTGGAGGCAGACAACAGTGCATTCCTCAGCATGATGGGGTGCATGGTGTCTGTAATGGAGGCGCAAGCCAGAAAATAATCACACCACTTTTTTTTGCACCCTTGCACTGCTCACGTCACTTTATGTTGTGTTTCCACGCACTATGTAAATAAATGTTTTTTCTAGAGACATGTCTGCTTGTATATGTTTTCACTAGTGATGTAAAATTATTTTAACTGTGTAATAAGTACAAGTAAAGCTGGTTAGAGCTTATGAAAACAAATAATGAAAGAACAACAAGCTACCTTTTTCAGTCCATTATTTACAAATAAATGACTCATTTCTATGAACTTATCAAACTGAACAATTAAGCAACATTGACATGAAGTAAATAGCAAAATAACCTAACAAATTACTCATTCCCTCTGTTAAAGTAGGCCATTAAAGCGGCTCTAATGTCAGCCCCTTCTTGACTGCTATGTTCAAGTAATGCCTGAAGAGGAGGCTGGATGTTGGCATGTCTGTCTTGGCGCTCCTCAGTGAAATTGTCACCATGTTCCTCACAGATGTTACGAAGGACACAGCAGGTCAGCGCCATTTTCTTGCACAGTTCCAGCTTGCAATCATTTCTTTTTAGTAGGCTCCTCCACCGTCCTTTCAATCTCCCAAATGCCATTTCCACAACCGATCGTGCACTGCTGAGTCTGTAATTGTAGGTGTGTTGTTCAGGGGTCAATCTGCCAGTGTCAGAAAAGGGTTTCATCAGCCAGTTCTGCATGGAGTAGGCTGGATCACCTATCAGGTAATGTCCAACCTCACAGCCAGAGATGGTCACTTTGCTTTGACCTAGAAGTTCTCCGTCACTTTGGACTTCCCACAAATGTGACTGTTTTAGGACTCTTGTGTCATGCACACTCCCTGGAAAACCAACACAAATGTCCCAGAAAAAAAACTCTGCCATCTACAACTGCTTGCAGAACAACCGAATGCCATCCCTTCTGGTTGTAGTAGTCTCGGGGATACTCTTCTGGTGCTATAATGGGAATGTGGCTTCCATCTATTGCACCAACACACTGTGGCACTCTCCAATGACTCTGAAAGAGAGCAGCCATTTCCGCTAACCTCTCAGCATCAGGGCATGTTATGTGGGCAGGGAGCAGCAGCTTGATGACTGCGTTACAGAAATCCTGAACGCAATTAAAGATGGTGCTCATGCCTACTCCAAAAAGATGGCTGATGGTCCTGTATTCACTGCCAGTGGTGAGCTTCCAGATGGCATTAGCCACCCGCTTCTGGATTGGGACACACAAACGGTAATTTGTGTTCCTTCTCCCCAAGACATGCCTCAACCGACTGCAGATATACTCAAACGACTCTCGGGACACACGGAAATTCTGCATGAACTGGTGAGAGGTGAAATCAGGAACAATTGTGTCCCACCAGTAGCGAAATCTTGGGTGTGCCCAGACAACATGTGATCTCCGCCTTGCCATCAGTTGCAAGATTACCTGTAAAGAGAACAATGTATACACTCAAAAAAAAAACCATTGGATTTACTTAACCGAGTTATGGCAACCAGTCCCACGAAACTGTGTTAATTTAGATGTATTGAATACAGTTATGTTGAGTTATTCAAAACATAACTGTATTCAATACATCTAAATTAACACAGTTTCGTGGGACCGGTTGCCATAACTCAGTTAAGTAAATCCAATGTTTTATTTTTTTGAGTGTAGGTAAATAAACATGTTGTGTGGAGAGTCATCAATACTCAAACAAATATTCATCATGGTACTTAACCCTTGTGCCTCTGTTTCCCCTTAGATTAGAGTGGGATATGTATTGAGAAATAAATGTGCATGTGTGAGTGTTGGAAACATAAGTGTTACATTTACTCGTGGAGTTAATGTATAGCACATTTGCCATACTTTATATTCTGACCTTATTATATTTCTATATGTATGAACACAGTCAAAATAATAAAGAAAATTAACTACCGACAAGCCAAAAATGTCTTTAGTGAGGCAAAAGGGTTAAAGAAACGAGGTTAAACATAAATCATTCACTTGTATTTCCATGCAGTTTGTTTACATTCACTTCAGTAAGTTAAGTTCATTACAGAGCTAAGCATCCTCATATCGACCGCTGTGGTAGATATGAGCGGCAACTTAAAAATCGCCAGTAATAAGTTTGTGAATTTGTGGCGATTCCAGCAGGGACATAACACTGGCTAACATTAGCTCAGAACAAAGGCTAACATAACCATCTCACGTTCAGTGTAAGTAAGAGTCAAAACGTTATTAGGTTATTACCTGTCTCCTAGAGCGTAATTGCCATCCAATCAAAGCCTGTCGAGCAGCACAAACATATTGGATCTGCCGGTTTCTGATCCCAATGAACCACCGTAAAGCCAGAAGCAGCAGCTGTACAAACGCGAAGTCATCCATTGTTGTTGTTGCTGCTTCTTCTTCTCCGTGTTGTTGTTGCTTGGATGTTCGCGCCAAGGTTTATGCAAACGCAGCGACGTAACTGATGTATACAGTGACGCAATGATGTGGCTCCCCTTAGCACCCAGGCTATGGAAAAGCAAACTGGTTCTCAGCTGGCTCGCAAGTTGAACCAGTTGTGAACCAGTACTAGCACTGGCCCCGAACCAGCCCTGGAACTGCTTTGGTGGAAAAGAGGCAATAGTGGCTACTGCCTCGCTTCGCCTTTATGAGGCAGTAGCCACAAAAAACCCCCAAAACAAACAGTGGATTAAATGCTGAGCTGCAGAGCAGGAGTGTCTATGAGCCAGATGTTGGTGTGCATTTTTTTTGTGCATGTAAGAGTATGTGGTGTTACTGAGTGCTAGCAGCGGTTCCCTGGTGTAAACAATAGCCCCATGGCTATACGCCGGCTGCCCCAATGTGAGCGCGAACAGAAGTCCCCAAACAAGCAGAAAAAACACGAGTGTTCTGAACATAGTTCATGTAGTAAAATAAATAGCAGTTCAAAGAAACTAAGTAAACTGTGAAAAACTGACTGTGTACCACAGTCCCATTGGGAGAGGAAGCCTTGACCAGGTCAAGTATTGGGGATAGATGGGTCCATATGGCTGCGGGGCCCTTTTCTTTTGATGAGCTGATTGTGCCAAAGCAGACATGTTCTTCCACTCCACCAACACTTGATGGGTAACACGACATTTCTTTCATTTTAGGCCCTTGTACTAGCCGCTAGGTGCTAAAATGTCACCTCATGACCTTGATCAACATCTGTTAAAACAATCTTTGTCTATAGTGTTGTAAATATAATATCTAAATCAAGTGCACACGAACATGTTGATAACACAGTTGACGAGCAATTTACCCACTCTATGTGCAGACAATAATATTGATGAAATATTGAGGAGGAGGAGAAAAGACGGACCACACTGAAGTTAAAATTTCCTCCACTGAAGGAAGTGACATCACATGCTGTTGGACAGGTGACTTTGGAGCAAACCATTGCTGAGTTAAAGGGGTTTTGCCAATGGCTAACACAGTTGACAGAGATTTCTCGGACACATGCAAAGTGAATAATTGAATATATAGTCGTGAGTCAAATAGATTTAAAAAACACCTTTATCATGTTTTAATAGTTATTTTCAACAAAAAAATGATGAAAATAATATACAAAAACATGCATCCTACTGTTAATTTGGAGAGCAAACCTTGACCTTTAACAAATCGGACAGCACAAAAAAATTTCCAATGTATTGTACGCAATTTCTGCAAAATAAACTATGGGATTTGCTGACGTTTTATATTAAATTAAAAAAGAATGTGTACCAATGTAAAATTGATAATTTTTTGAAGTGAATATTTTGTAAAATTTATAAATACAACCTGTGGACATGACATGTACCCCTAATTATAGAATGAACCGAATAAGTTAGGACAATGGATTAAAAAGATCGGCATGAGTATTAAAATAGAACATCTCCAAAAGACTGCCTTGTTAGGAACAGCAAGAATATTGCAGAAAGTTTTGGAAAAATGAAATGATGCTTATGAAGAAACAATTAAATTCCTTTGGACCTTTGGCTACTAGTTGTAGCTCGCTCCTGAGGACAAATCCGGTTTAACATCTATATACTGAGAAATGTAGAAACACATATAATAATAATAATTATAATAACAATAATAATAATAAATTAAGTAGGGAAATACTAGGAGAAATGCTAAAGATTGATGAATAATGTAAATAATAATGGGTGTGTTAGACAGCGCTGTGTATTCTGCGTGGCTCTTGATTGCCATCGTGTGGCCAAGTTTAGGAAGTGCATGTTCCCTTTGTTGATTAAAGTCACAGCGTTTCAGCAATAAATCTGTAGGAAAGAGCTGGGGGGGGGGGCTTATCAGTGCGAGGCTTGTTGCCTGTTAGAAAATGTATTTAATAATAATAATAATAATAACTGATGTTGTACTGGATGGCTGTTGGTTTCCCTCATGTGGCCACATTTGGAAACTTGACTCGCTGCATTTTCAGTCAATAAATCAGTTGAAATAATGAAATGATCCAATAATTGTAATGTAGGATATGGATGCATGCCGCTCCCATCCCATTCATCCATGAGAGATGTGAAGAGCGTGGGTTTATTTGTCACCATTGTGTATTAATGCCTGCATTCAACCCACTGTACTGCATGGCAGTTTGATCAACACTGGAGTGTGAATTGAGGAATACTGTAGAAATGTAATAAATTAAGTAGTTAGATCAAAAATAATCAAAATAAATAATCACAAAACTAAATAAATACATTGATCTGGTCAAAACAGAGTGTAGATGTATATACATTTACTGTAACCCAGATTGGGAAGATGATGGGCCTTAAACCCCCATTTACTGTGAGCATTGTGTTTATAGAGAAGAAAAGGCCTGGGAGTAGACAGTGCTGAGTGTGTTCATTAGAGCGCTGGCTTTATTTTGACAGATGGGTTTGATGTTCTGCATGTTGGTTTATTTTGCCCAACTGGTGAAATGAATAAGATTTCCCTGTAAATGAAACTTAAATGTAAATGTCAATTAGGAGAGGAGTAAGGTCTGATGGGACGGTGTTCAGGGCAGGGGGGGAGAGGATACCCCTGGTGTCAGAACAGCCTATTAGAAGCCTTGGAAGAGAATACACTGCTGATCTCTCTGACAGGCAGATGGGCAAGCTGGTGCAACAACAGCTGGGGCGTGGCCTGGCCAGGATTGATAGCAGCCAACTCCCTGGGAAGTTTAAATTGTGGTGCTACCAGTTCACATTATTCCAGCGTGTGATGTGGCCACTTAAAGTCTGTGAAATTCCATACACCATGGTCAGCAGGCTAGACAGTATTGCAAACACCTTCATAAGGAAATGGTTGGGTCTCCCGCGCTGCTTCTCCAATGCAGGACTCTTTGGAAGAAATGCACTTCAGCTTCCACTGAAGTCAGTGTGTCTGGGGTACAAACAGGAAAAGGCCCGCCTGGTGTTTGAAATCAAGGAGTCCAGGGACCCTGCAGTAAAAGCCGCGGCAGTAGCCGTTAGAATGGGGCACAAATGGAGGGCCCAATAAGAAGTGAATCAGGCTGTCAGTAGGCTGCAGCACAGAGAGATCACTGGGAGAGTGCAGGAAGGCCGGGCTGGAGTCGGCTTCGGGGAACCAGTAAGATTCTGGTCAAAAGCCTCAAGACAGCAGAGAAAGGCCATGATCGTGGAAGAAGTGGCCTGTGTGGAGCAAGAGCAGTACTTCAGCAAAGCTGTGTCCCAGGGCAAGCAAGGGGCGTGGACCCGGTGGGAGGATATTATCCACAGGGTCGTAACCTGGCAGGACATCTGGCAAGCCCCACAGGCATGGCTCAGCTTCATGGTTAGGGCAGCGTACGACACCCTCCTGTGCCCTCAGAACCTCTCCACATGGTTCGGAAGCGAGGACAGATGCCCTCTGTGTGAAAGTGACAAAGCAGGCCTTCAACACATCCTGGCATCATGCAGAGTGGCACTGTCACAAGGATGTCTTAGATGGCGGCACAATCAAGTGCTTAGAAAGTTGGCTGAGTACCTGGAGATGAGAAGAACAGCTGCTAACTCCTCAGCAAGCAGCCAAACGACTAGCATCTCCTTCGTACGACCAGGGGAGATCCAGCAAAAGCCACAAGGCAGTCAGGCAAGATCATTGCTAACCCCTGGGAAGGCGTGGGAGATGCGTGTCGACCTGGACAGGCAGCTCACCTTCCCAAGTGAGATTGTGCAATCAATCCTAAGACCAGACATCGTGATGTGGTCAACGGCTGCCATCATCGAGTTAACCGTGCCGTGGGAAGAGGGAATACCATCTGCACACGAGATCAAGCGGCTCAAGTACACCGAGCTGGCAGCAGAGTGCAAAGAGGCAGGGTGGGCAGCATCCATCCACCCAGTGGAGGTCGGGTGCAGGGGTTTCGTTGCCAGGTCGGCGATCCAGCTTCTCCGCGCTCTAGGAACAACAGGGGCAAGATTGCAGTGAGCAATCAAGGAGCTAGCAGAAGAGGCGGAAAAAGCAAGCTACTGGTTGTGGTTAAGGAGGAAGGACAGTAGATGGGGTCAGACACCCCAGTAGGGTCTGATGCAGGGAGTGGTAGGGAGACGTCCCAAGAGGCCACTTGCCCCCCCACCTGGAAATGTACTGGTAAGGGGGCGAAACATCAGAGAAGGGTGGCACCAGCTGACGACCCTGCATCTGATCCAAAGTGCACTGGAAGAGGTGCGACAGGCAAAATGCCAAGCAGGGAATACCACCTTAACCTGTACATACTACGGAGTTTAAGAATGAGGTTAGTGTTGGTGAAAATGCAGTGAATTTAGAACTTTATAGATTCTGTATTAAATGTTGCATTTGTGAGAGCTGATAAAGTAAGGTCTGATATTTGTTATTGCATTCCTTTCTGTGCTGCTGCTGGTAACTTAGATAAATTAGTGGCATGTTCACTGACATTTATATAACTATTTTGTCTATTTTTAAATTATTTTATCTTAACCGTTCAAGCACCAACCACCAAAGCAAATTCCTTGTATGTGAGAACCAACTTGGCAATAAACTAAATTCTGATTCAGATTCATGAGTCTCATACACACACACACACACACACTACACACAGGGTAAACATTGAGTGACGTGCACTTCTTAAACTTGTCCATACGATGGGAGTCAAGATCCACACAGAACAACACGCAGCACTGCCAAAAACAAAACAAAAGAAACAAAAACAATTATTTATTTTATTCATCAATCTTCCTCCAATTATTTATTTAAATGACCTATGATTATTATTATTACAACATAAAACATTTGAATATTTTGATATAAATGTCCCTTGTGACAATGTCATTACTATGTAGTGTTTTAGAAATTGTGATTGGAGGCCAATTTTGGGAATGAGACTCGCAATGGGGCCCTCATCTAAAAGAAGAAAACTCTCATCTACTGCCTCACCTGAAACACAGAAAACAGTAGTTGTACGTTGTGGGTCTTATAATGGCACAAATTATACAGCTAACCCACTGCCATCCCAGCCCTTATCCACAGACACACAGTACACATTTTACTGTGTATTATATTGTATACTATTGTTGATAAATATAAGTATTGTAGTTTTCCATTGCAGAAACTTCCAGCAATTACACGCTTACCTCCAAAACCATCTGTGAGCTCGTGAAGCTGCTATTTTGCAAGTTTGTTTTTGACACAGCTGTCCGTTTATATGCATACAAAGGCTGCAGGAAAAAACACACATCTGTCAAAACAAAATCAACATGTCTGTCTCAATGAAGAAAAGCAGCAGCAACATGTCGTAACATTTGATGATATCTGTGTCAATATCCCGCGGACCCGGCGGGAGTCAAGCAGGCGATGCACAGTGAACACAGTCTGCCCCTGGCCACTGCGACATAGGCCTTGACCTCAAATGACCAGCATCAATCGCACTAACACTCATGTGAAGGGGAAACAAAAGCCATCTTGGCCATCTTTCTATTCGGGGCATGAAGCCCCTGTTAGCCCCCGTTCTATTAGATATCTGCGTGAACGCAGGTTCATGTCACCTTTGCATTCTTCACAAAATCTGTATGGCTTTACTGATTTTACTGCTTTCAACAAGGGCTGTAACTTCATTGTCTTGGTATGTGATTCAAGTTAAGGAGTAGGACCTCTGATTCCCAGGAGAGACGCTACACTGTGTCAACTATCATAACTAGCAAGAAAATCTTGTGTTTATTTCTCCATGATTTATGACTATTACAATGATTCCATTCACTATATTCTACTGGAAAGAAGGCATCCAAAAAAAAAAACAGGTTCATGGGTGACTTATTATATACAGGCCCCCGGGGCCATATTCTGAGTTTCTTTCTGAATTTGCAGATTTTCTCTCAGATCTGGTTATTTACTTAGACAAAACTTTAGTTGTCGGAGATTTTAATATTTAATATTCACTTCGAAGACCCTTTGAAAACAGTGTTTGTGTCCATTTTAGATTCAGTAGGGATTAATCAGAATGTCATAGGACCAACCCATAATGGTCGCCACACCCTCGATCTAATACTAACATTCGGGTTAAATGTAGAAAATATAGTCATACTTCCACAGTCTGAAGTTATCTCAGATCATTATCTAATCTCATTCAAAATATGTCTGAGTAATAATAATGCACCTCACCACGCTACTGTATTAAATGTACCTTCAAGTGAACTATTGCACAGAGCTTTATAAATGATCTCCCAGAGTTATCAACTTTGATTGGGTCACTGTCAGCCCCTGCAGAACTTCATCAGGGAACTGAATGCTTAGAGTCAACGTTCCGCCATACTTGACTTCATTATCCGCCATAAGCTAATGTAGCTCCACTTAAAAGGAAAATGTTCAGAGACAAAAAATTAGCACCCTGGTATAATGAAGACACTCACACTTTAAAACAGACCACTTGAAAATTGGAACGTCAATGGTGCTAAACAAAATTGGTAGATTTCAAATTAGCATGGAAGGAGAGCTTCCTGAAGTACAGAAAAGCTCTTAGTGCTGCTAGATCAACTTATCTCCCCTCCCTAATAGACGATAACAAAAATAATCCTAGATTCCTGTTTAATACTGTAGCAAAATTAACCAGGAATAAGTCCACTATAGAAACGTGCATACCTGTAGTATGTAGTAGCAACGAATTCATGAATTTCTTTAATGACAAAATTGAGAATACCCAACAAAAGACTCAAACTACTAATTTAAGGTCAGACAATGTAAGTGACCCTGTAGTTAACTGATAGAACTGTATCAGATCAGCAATTAGAATGCTTTACTCCCCTTAGAGAAACTGAATTACTTCCATTAACCTCCGCATCAAAAGCCTCAACTTGTGCACCAGATCCCTTGCCTACACGTCTATGTATCAGTTAGGATTTAGACCTCATCATAGCACAGAGACAGCACTGGTTAAAGTAGTAAATGACCTACTGTTGGTGTCTGATCAGGGCTGTGTCTTGCTGCCTATGTTGCTTGACCTTCGTGCAGCATTTGATACCGCTGATCATTCCATTCTTCTGGATAGACTAGAAAATGTTGTGGGAGTTAAGGGAACGGCCCTCTCCTGGCTCAGCTCTAATTTAACTGATCGCTATCAGTATGTTGATGTAAATGGTGCTTTTTCTAGACATACTGAGGTAAAGTTACAAGGTTCTGTCTTGGGTCCACTGCTTTTTTCTTTATATATGTTACCTCTAGGTGATATTATTCGTAAACACTATTATTTTCCACTGTTATGCTGATGACACACAGTTGTGTGGTTCTGCAAAACCTGATGAGAGACACCAGCTTAATAGAACTGAGTAATGTGTGAAGGACATTAGACACTGGATGCTTATTAACTTCCTTCTGCTTAACTCTGACAAGACTGAAGCACTTGTACTCGGACCACATGCAGCTAGAAGTAAGCTTTCTGATTACACAGTAACTCTGGATGGCCTTTCTGTTTCTTCACATGCAGCAGTAAAAGACCTCGAAGTGATTATTGACCCCAGTCTTTCATTTGAAAATCACATTGATAGCATTACCTGGATAGCTTTCTTTCATCTCAGAAATATTGCTAAGATAAGAAATTTAATGTCACTCCATGATGCGGAAAAAAAACTAGTTCATGCTTTTGTTACCTCCAGGTTGGATCATTGTAACGCCTTACTGTCTGGATGTTCCAATAAGTGCATGAACAAGCTCCAGTTAGTTCAAAATGCAGCAGCAAGAGTCCTTACTAGAACTAGAAAATATGACCACATCACCCCTGTCTTATCCACACTGCACTGGCTCCCAATCAAATTTCGTATCGATTATAAAATACTACTATTGACCTTTAAAGCACTGAATAGTCTCGCGCCACAGTACCTGAGTGAACTTCTGCTCCTCTATGACCCGCCATGCCTACTTAGATCAAAGGGTGCAGGCTATCTGCTGGTTCCTCGTATAGTGAAGGTTGCATCAGGGGGCAGAGCCGTTTCTTACAAAGCCCCACAGTTATGGAACAGCCTTCCAAGTAGTGTTTGGGAATCAGACACAGTCTCAGCATTTAAGTCTTGGCTGAAAACATATCTGTTTAGTCAAGCCTTTTGTTAATTGTGTTTATGAGGTAAAGGTGTAGATCTGGAGGGTCCTCAGACATAGAGTCTTTGGTAAACTGGGATGTATGGATGCTGTCAGTCCCCACTCGCTTGCTCACTTGAGTCTGTTGACGATGTAGTGGCTGGCTGTTTTATGTCTCGGGGCTCCCTCATGCCTGTGTTACCTTCTGGCTCTCTCCTTTTTCGTTATGCTGTCGTAGTTAGCTTTTGCCGGAGCCCCTGCTTGTACTGTGCAATATGTATACAGGTACTGTTCCTACTTATTCAGGTGATATTGGGCATACCTAACAACTTGTGTTTTCTCTCGCTTCCCCCGATCTTTCCGTCTGAGTTACATGTCGGTCCTGGGATAAAGATGCCGAACTCTTTTGCTCCTTGGACCTGCCTGATCCATCCTGGTGCCCTGTGTCTGGTTGGAGTCTCATCGCATCATTCCTGTGGATGATGGCCCCATGTGGACAGTTGAAAGTCACACTTGGAGGATGCTCTGGACACTTACAGTAATGCTTTTATGGCTGAGGACTACAGTTGCCATGAACAGTTTTGCACTCAAGTTTCCATCAATGAAGAGTTTATAACATCAACAAAACTTGTCAAAGACCAGACAGGAGAGGAGATCAAATGCACTCGAACCACAGTTTATTAATAACAGGGGAAAAGGGAGTTGGGAGAATGTATGTGTGCGCGCGCAGTGGCAGGAGGACTGAGAGGCAGGGATGGCTGGTGACGTCTGAAGTCTCCCATCCAAGTACTGACCAGGCCCAACCCTGCTTAGCTTCTGAGATCAGACAGGATCAGGTGTAGTCAGAGAGGTGTGGCTGTAGGCTGACAGCTCTTGGGTTTCAGGCAGTCTCCCAGCAAGCAGTCCCTCAGCAGGCAGGAGATAGAGAGCAGGCTGGAATACAGACTCACAAATCAGGTAGCAAGAAAGGGGACAGAAATGCAGGGTCAGGTTACTAGGGCAGAAGAGTAGGGCTCCAGGCAGGGCTGCTCACACCAGGCAGATGGAGAGGCAGGTGAGCAGCAGGGCTGGGCGAGCTGGAGATCAGGCGAAGGTACAGGAGAGGCAGGCAAGAGGCAGAGTCGACAGGACAGAAGGCAGATCAGGTTACCGGGGCTGGAGAGCAGACAGAGTCAGACGGAACAGAATATCTTCAAGAGTCAGAGTAATAGGAACACAGAGCAGGTTATCACGCTGAGAGTTGCAGACGTTCTGACAAAGAAGCTTGGGAGAACTGCAGTATAAATACACCCGGGGGAAAGCAGGTGATCGGCAACAGCCAATGATAGTCACTGAAAGTAAATAAGAGGAAGTGAGTGCGGGCGTGGCCGGTAATGCTGACTGGAGATGTTACCTGAAGAGAGAAGCCCACAGGTAGGACCATGACAGAACCCCCCCAAGGGACGGCTCCAGAAGTCCCTAGCCACAGATCCACAAAGACGGGTGGGAGGAGGGGGAATACCGGTGGAGGGTCAGAACTCCTCTGACCGGTCAGTGTCCAAGGCCTCAGGATCTGGTTCAGAATCGGACTTGGGGACAGTAGCGGTTGGCGCATAGTCATTCCGATAAGGACCCTTTGGTCGACCCCTCCGGTTGGCCGGCTGGTCCGGATGCAGGCGATGAAAGGTGCTGATGAGAGTACGGTCTACGATTCTCCCAGCAGGGACCCACATCCTCTCCTCAGGACCATAGCCCTCCCAATCCACCAGGTATTAGAGGCCCCTGCCCCGTGACTTCAGCAGTCGCCGGACGGAGTAGACCAGGCCACCATCGATGAGACGAGGAGGAGCAGCTGGGACCAGCTGGCTTTCATGCACTGGCTTAATCTTAGAGACATGGAAGGTGGGGTGCACTCTCATTGACTTGGGCAGTCGGAGCCGGACAGCAGACTGGCTGATTATCCTCTGGATCGGGAATGGTCTGACGAACCAAGGTGCCAGCTTACGAGACTCCACCTGGAGGGGCAGGTCCTTGGCTGATAACCACACCTTCTGGCCCACCCGGTAGGTGGGCGCAGGTGTCCTCCGCCAGTTGGCGCCAGTAGAGTAGCTGGTGACTGACTTGAGGAGTGCAGCGCGGGCTTGAGACCAGGTGCAGCGGCATCGGCGTGCATAGGTGAGGGCGGCCGGGCAGGTGACCTCTCCCTCCTGGCTGGGGAACGGGGGGGGGTTGGTAGCCATACACACAGTGGAATAGGGACAGCCCAGTGGCTGAGCTGGTGAGGGAGTTGTGAGAGTATTCCACCCACAGCAGGTGCTCGCACCAGGCCCTAGGGTTGCGTGACGCCATGCACCGAAGTACCTTCTCTAACTCCTGGCTAGTCCGCTCTGACTGGCCGTTGGACTGGGGTCGGAATCCGGAGGTGAGGCTGGTGGTGGCCCCGAGTAGGTGACAGAACTCCTTCCAGAAAGAGGAGGTGAATTGCGGCCCCCGGTCCGAAATGATGTCCTTGGGCAGCCCATGGATGCGGAAGACATGCTGCAGGACGATCTGGGTGGTCTCTTTGGCCGACGGTAGTTTTGGGAGGGGAACAAAGTGTGCCATCTTGCTAAAGTGGTCCACGATGGTGAGTATGACCGTCATCCCATTAGAAGAGGGCAGACCCATAACAAAATCCAGGGAAATGTGGGACCAGGGTCGCATTGGCACGGGCAGAGGCTGGAGCAAACCGGCAGGAGGCCGGCTGGAGGACTTATTTTGATTACAGGTAGGGCAGGCTCGGATGAAGTCTCGCACATCCCTGCTCATAGTAGGCCACCAGAACCGTTGGGCGAGCAGGTGGTAGGTGCGAGGGGAACCAGGGTGGCAGGCTAGACGGGAGTCGTGTCCCCATTGTATAACCTGGGATCGCAGGTCTTCAGGAACAAAGAGGCGACTAGCGGGGCATGCACTGGGGCTGGGTTGGTCACGGAGGGCTTCCCGCACTCGTTCTTTGATGTCCCAGGTCAGAGCAGCAATGATACAGGGGTCAGGTAGGATGGGAGCCGGATCCTTGGAGGGGGCATCATCCTTCTGGAACTGGCGGAAGAGAGAGTCAGGCTTGGTGTTGCGAGATCCGGGCCGGTACGAAAGGGTGAAATTGAATCTGGTGAAAAAGAGAGCCCAACGAGCCTGTCTGGGGTTAAGTCGTTTGGCGGTGCGGATGCATTCCAGATTCTTATGGTCTGTCCAGAGCAGGAATGGGACTACGCACCCCTCCAGCCAGTGACGCCATTCCTCCAGGGCGAGCTTGACCGCCAGCAGTTCCCGGTTGCCTATGTCGTAATTGCATTCAGCCGGCGATAGCTGGCAGGAGAAGAACGCACAGGGGTGGAGTTTGTTGTCATCCGCTGACCTCTGTGAGAGCACTGCCCCGACTCCCACATCCGAGGTATCCAACTCTACAATGAATTGCCGCTCCGCATCTGGAGGACGGGAGCAGTGGTGAACCGAGCCTTGAGGGTGGCAAAGGCTTCGTTGGCAGCCGGAGTCCAGGCAAAGGGCTGTTTGGTGCTGGTCAAGACGGTGAGGGGTGACGCAATGGTGCTGTAATTACGAATGAATCTCCTGTAGAAATTTGCAAAGCCCAGGAACTGCTGAAGCTTCTTCCTGCTCTCTGGTACTGGCCATGAAGTCACTGCTGAGACTTTGGCAGGGTCCATCTGGATGCTCCCCTCTGCCACGATGTACCCCAGGAACCCCACAGACTTGGCATGAAACACACACTTCTCCACCTTGACGAAGAGGGAGTTTTCAAGGAGACGACGGAGCACTTGCTGGACATGCTGGGTGTGTTCGGACAGGGTTTGGGAGAAGATCAGGATGTCGTCGAGGAAAACGAACACGAACTTGTTCAACATATCTCGCAGGACATCATTCACCAGAGCCTGGAATACCGCTGGCGCGTTGGTAAGGCCAAATGGCATCACCCGGTATTCATAATGACCGGTGGGGGTGTTGAACGCGGTCTTCCACTCGTCTCCCTCCCTTATCCGAACCAGGTGGTAGGCATTCCGGAGATCGAGTTTGGTGAAGACCGTGGCTCCCTGGAGCAGCTTGAAGGCGGAGGTGAGCAGTGGGAGAGGGTATCGGTTCTTGACAGTGATGTCATTGAGACCCCTGTAATCGATGCAGGGGCGCAGGGATCCATCCTTCTTTCCCACGAAGAAGAACCCAGCGCCGGCGGGAGAGGAGGATGGATGGATGAGGCTGGCAGCCAGATAGTCACTGATGTAGTCCTCCATCGCCTTCCTTTCCGGGGCAGACAGAGAGTAGAGACGGCCCTTGGGTGGTGCAGTGCCTGGGAGGAGATCAATGGCGCAGTCATAGGGCCGGTGAGGAGGCAAGGAAGTGGCCTTGGCTTTGCTGAATACCTCCCAAAGGCTGTGATAACACACTGGGACATTAGTGAGGTCGGGGGCTGAGCTGGCAGGTGGAGTATGGGGGTGTAGAGTGGCGGCTCGTAAGCAGGTCCAGTGGCAGTCCTTGCCCCATTCTCTTATTGCTCCAGTGGCCCAATCGAGGTGAGGACTGTGCTGGCGGAGCCATGGATAGCCCAGGATGAGAGGTTGGCTGGGGGAACGGAGCAGGTGAAACTGGATGGTTTCATGGTGGTTGCCTGACAGAGTCATTGGAACAGGGGCAGTGAGGTGGGTGACTGTGCCAAGGAGATGGCCATCCAGTGCCCTGGCTGGAACGGGAGAGGACAAGTGATGGCTTTGCAGACCCAACTGGCACGCAAGCTCAGTGTCCATGATGTTAGCCTCGGTGCCAGAGTCAACCAGGGCGGCCAGGGTGTGGGTGGAATTCGACAGATGAAGACAAACTTGGAGCATAGGTTTCTGGCTGGTGGAGGAATGGATGGTCATTGAGCTCAGCCGGGCCCCTCCTATGTCCGGTGAGCTCGGGCTTTTACTGGGCAAGAGGCAGCACAGTGACTGTCACCCCCACAGCACAGGCACAGATTGGAGGTGATCCGACGCTGGCGCTCTGCCGGGCTGAGGGAAGCACGGCCGATCTCCATGAGCTCTGACTGGTCCAGAAGGCTCGGCGGAGAAACAGCAGGAGACGTAGAAGGGGCTGGGTTACTCCGTGCGCTGGTGACTGGCTGAGTCTGGCGGGCCCTCTCTCGTCAACGGGTCTGGACCCGGCGGTCAATGTGGACGGTCAGGGCAATGGCCTCATCGAGTGTCGATGGTTGTTCGTACGAGACCAATTCGTCCTTCATGTAGTCGGCCAGGCTGTGCAGAAAGGCATCCACCAGCGCCTGCATGTTCCACTTGCTGCGCCGGGCCAAGGTCCGGAAATCGATCGAGTAGTCAGCCACTGTTCGTCTGCCTTGGCGAATATTCATCAGTCCTCCGGATGCCTCTACTGACGACGAGCCCAGGTCGAAGACCTTAGTCATCTCCGCTGCAAACAGGGAGAAGGAGGCACACGCCGGTGTCCAGCGTTTATACTCAGCAGTCCCGGCCAGTCAGACGAGTGATGACGAAGGCCACCTTCGCCACCTCTGACGCGAAGGTTCTGGGCTGAAGGTCGAACAGCAACCGGCAGCTGGTCAGGAAAGTACAGACTTGGGAGGGGTCACCGTCAAAACACTCCAGACTGCCAACCTTGGGTTCTGGGGCATCGAGTGCAGCAGGAGCACCTCCCGGAGCTGGCACATCAGCGGCGGGTATGACAGGGGCTGATGCAATGAGGGGCGGCAGTGGTTGACTCGGAGGAGCAGGGGGTGCTAGGGCAGTGAGCAGCTGGAGTGCTTGGTCCAGTCGTTGTTGCTGTTGCTGATGACCAAGCTGGATCAGGGCTGCAATGTCAGCAGACACCCGACTGACATCTCCTTCAGTGCGCTGCAGCCAGTCTAGGGCAGAGGGTTCGGGCGCTGACTCCATGTCAGGTCAGATCGTTCTGTCAAGGAATGGACAGGAGAGGAGATCAAATGCACTCGAACCACAGTTTATTAATAACAGGGGAAAAGGGAATCGGGAGAGTGTGTGTGCAGTTCAGTGGCAGGTGGCCTGAGAGGCAGGGATGGCTGGTAGGAGCGTCTGAAGTCTCCCATCCAAGGACTGACCAAGCCCGTCCCTGCTTAGCTTCTAAGATCAGACAGGATCAGGTGTAGTCAGAGAGGTGTGGCTATAGGCTGATAGCTCTTGGGTTTCAGGCAGTCTCCCAGCAAGCAGGAGATAAAGAGCAGGCTGGAACACAGACTCACAAATCAGGTAGCAAGAAAGGGGACAGAAATGCAGGGTCAGGTTACCAGGGCAGAAGAGTAGGGCTCCAGGCAGGGCTGCTCACAGCAGGCAGATGGAGAGGCAGGCGAGCAGCAGGGCTGGGCGAGCTGGAGATCAGGCGAAGGTACAGGAGAGGCAGGCAAGAGGCAGAGTCGACAGGATAGAAGGCAGATCAGGTTACCGGGGCTGGAGAGCAGACAGAGTCAGACAGAAAAGAATATCTTCAGGAGTCAGAGTAGTAGGAACACAGAGCAGGTTATCACGCTGAGAGTTGCAGACGATCTGACAAAGAAGCTTGGGAGAACTGCAGTATAAATACACCTGGGGGAAAGCAGGTGATCGGCAACAGCCAATGATGGTCACTGAAAGTAAATAAGAGGAAGTGAGTGCGGGTGTGGCCGGTAATGCTGAGTGGAGATGTTACCTGAAGAGAGAAGCCGACAAGTAGGACCATGACAAAACTGACTTCATGTTAAAACTGTTAATGTTATAGTCATGTTGTCTGTTGTTGCCCAAATAAGGATGGGTTCCCTTTTGGGTCTGGTTCCTCTCAAGGTTTCTTCCTCATGTCATCTGAGGGAGTTTTTCCTTGCCACTGTCACCACAGGCTTGCTCATTTGGGAAAGATTAGGGATAAAATTAGCTCATGTTTTAAGTCATTAAATTCTATGAAGCTGCTTTGCGACAATCTTTATTGTAAAAAACGCTAAACAAATAAACTTGACTTGAAAGTCCCTGCATTTGACTGTGCAAAACTCCCAACACCATTCTGTTAACATATATAGGTGTAAATATCAAGAAATAAAAGCTGAAATTCTGACCTATCACATATACAAGGCAAGCCAAGAAGCCTTTATTTGTCACATGTAATTCTTAAGCACACAGTGGAATTTAAACTCTGCATTTAATGCATCTGGAGCAGCGAACACACACCCACACAAGTGAGCAATGAGCACACACACATAACCAGAGCAGTGGGCAGCTATGCTACAGCACCCAGGGAGCAGTTGTGGGTTAGGTGCCCTTGCTCAAGGACACTTCAGCCTAACCTCAGGCCATGGCTACCCCATAATAACCTAACCGCATGTCTTTGAACTGTGGGGGAAACCAGAGCACCCAGAGGAAACCCACACAGGCACAGGGAGAACATGCAAACTACAAACTGAAAGGTTCCCCCTCGGCCAATGGGTTCAAACCCAGAACCTTCTTGCTGCGACATGATAGTGCTAACCACTACACCACCGTGCCACCCACTTTTGACATCAAATGCAAATGTCTTCAGTGTATGGCAAAAAACAAACAAACAAACAGAATTGTCCTTGCTGTTCCAGTACTTTCGGGCTTGCAGCTGGAAATACTGTCAGAGCCGTTGCGATCAAAAAATGAATCACTAAATTCTGAGCAGCTTTCAGAGTGGTGTGGAGGTGATATGTGGAGAAAACATATCAAATGTTGAAACTGAGAAATGTTATTGTTGTTTGAAAAAGATATGCTAATTTTGAATTTGATGCCAGGAACACATTTCAAAAAGTTGGAACAGGAGCATGTTTACCACTGTGCTGCATGACTTCTTGTTTTAACAAAACTCTGTAAATGTTTGGGAACTGAGGAGACCAAATGCTGTAGTTTTGAAAGAGAAATGTTGTCCCATTCTTGCCTGATTATAGGATTTCAGTTGCTCAAGCGTTTGGAGTCTCCTTTATCGTATTTTGCATTTCATAATGCAATAGTGTTTCCAATGGTAACATTTTCCAAGTGACCTGATGGACAAAATTCTGGTAACATTTTCAAAGTGAGCTGATGGACAAAATTCTTCACGTTCTAAAAGAAAATACATATCATATGGTTCAATATAGCTCATCTTAGAGCCTGCACAGCTCAGTAGATAGGACCAAGGTTCAACATTCTTTGAGTTACATTTAGCATTTTCTGAAGCTAAAGCGTCCTTCAAAAAGGCCACCGAAACCTGTTTTCTGAAAGCTATCTCTGACAAAGCTCAGCTCACAGTCTGACCATGGGCTGTGACCAGCAACCAAAATCAAATCAGGTTGCAAGATCTTGAAAGCATTTAGCTGCAAATTTGCACTTAATAAGTAAAACGGCCTTGGGATGAGCAGAGGAAATGCAATCATGACAAAATATTTAATGATTTCATGAGCAGATGACCATTTGCAGATGGATCTTTGACTTTCTGACAGGCAGACCCCAGGTGGTGATAATCGGTAGCCACACTTCCTCCTCACTTATCCTGAACACAGATGCGCCACTGGGCTGTGTGCTCAGTCCCCTCATGTACTCCTTGTTCACCCACGACTGCACTGCTAAATACAACACCAACATCGTCAAGATTGCTGACGACACAACCATCTCGGGCCTCCTTACGGACAACGATGAGACGGCATGCAGAGAGGAAGTGAAGGCGTTAGCCAGCTGGTGCCAGAACAACAACCTCTCTCTCAATGTCAGGAAAACTAAGGAGATGATAGTGGACTACCAGAGACAGCAAGGGAGGACACACTAGGCCATCTACATCAACGAGGATGAGGTCGAAAAGGTCAGCAGCTTCAAGTTCCACACTGTGGTCAGGAAAGCTTGCCAGTGGCTCTGCTTCCTGAGGAGGCTGAAGAAGTTTGGAATGAAGGCAAACATCATTTCAAACTACTACAGGTCCACAATCGACATATCACAAGACTCTGTTTATATCACAAGACTCTGTTTACATATCACCAACATGTCTCAAGACTCTGTTTACATATCACCAAAGCATTTACACATTCACTGTTTCCACATTTACCAACACATATCAAAACTCTGTTTACATGGTCAGTACTTCATTGGTCTTCAACAAAGTGTAATTACTGGTAGCCGCACGTCAATTTTTCCGATGTGCAATACAGGTGCTTGTGCTACACCCCCTCCCCACACCACCACCCTGAGACAATGCATGCATACATCTCAGTTATTTCTATTTTCACTTGAATTTAATTTCCATTGTTTTTTTTTTTTATCTTTAGGACTTTGAATCTTTTTTTTAAACTGATATTCTGTTAAACTCCTGTCAGGCTCCAGTGCTGACAGACTTGTTTCTGGTTCTTATCTGGTCCACTGCATTTCATTGCAAGTTGGCCATGTGTGAACATAAAATGAGCAATGAAAATGAACTGAACTGAACTAAAAAGCTGACTGTTCTCACAACACCAGGACAAAAGTGGGCCGGGATGGCCCAATCCATGTCTAGCCACCGAGTTTGTGACAACGGGATCAGACACTCTGCCCTTGGGAGGTGGAGTGCTGTGATAGTATAGTGGTTAGTACTCTGTGTTATAACTGCAGCAACCCTGGTTTGAAGCTGGGTCATGGCATTGTGCTTTCCATCTCACTATTGAACAGTGACTAAATGGAAATTCGTATGTAGTTTGGATCTCACTTATCATGGCTCTGCTTGGGTCAGTGGTGCAATGGATAACAGGGCTGACTACAAATTAGAAGATTCTCTGCCAGATGCTTGGCTGACCACAAAATGCTTCAACCAGCAGCTGATTTTCTGGTAGGGGAACACAGATAACTCGGAGTCTGGAGAGCTGTAATCAGAGAAGCGATTGGATTCTGTTCTGGCATCTCTGTAACCCTGGTCGGAATCTGGGTTATATCATTGATTTTTCAGTTTCACTGAGTCACTCTTCATCTCTGAGTTTGTCCATGGATTGCAACTGTTAGCATGGCTTGTGAGGGATAGCAAAATGAGAAAGGATCACCACTGCTTGAAACCTTACATCGGCTTGGGGCACGATGGTTGGTGCATGTGACCTCGGATCAGACGCTTCTCGCATTGCTGCTTGTTTCTCTCTTACCCCATACAACACTTTGTACAAGACTTGTTCACACTGACAAAGGTCGAAACTTCTGCTCAGAGTCTGACCATGGGCTGTGACCAGCAACCCTTTGTGAGAGGGAAAAATTTCTTACAGATAACATCTCAACTCAGTTCTGCATCACTCTTACAGTGGTGCTTGGAACTTTGTGACCCCTTTAGAATTTTCTATATTTCTGCATAAATATGACCGAAAACATCATCAGATTTTCACACAAGTCCTAAAAGTAGATAAAGAGAACCCAGTTAAACAAATGAGACAAAAGTATTATACTTGGTCATTTATTTATTGAGGAAAATGATCCAATATTAGATATCTGTCAGTGGCAAAAGTATGTCAACCTTTGCTTTCAGTATCTGGTGTGACCCCCTTGTGCAGCAATAACTGCAACTAAACGTTTCCGGTAACTGTTGATCAGTCCTGCACACCGGCTTGGAGGAATTTTAGCCCATTCCTCCATACAGAACAGCTTCAACTCTGGGAAATTAGTGGGTTTCCTCACATGAACTGCTCGCTTCAGGTCCTTCCATAACATTTCCATTGGATTAAGGTCAGGACTTTGACTTGGCCATTCCAAAACATTAACTTTATTCTTTAACCATTCTTTGGTAGAACGACTTGTGTGCTTAGGGTCTTGCTGCATGACCCACCTTCTCTTGAGATTCAGTTCATGGACAGATGTCCTGACATTTTCCTTTAGAAATCACTGGCATAATTCAGAATTCATTGTTCCCTCAATGATGGCAAGCCGTGCTGGCCCAGATGCAGCAAAACAGGCGCAAACCATGATACTACCACCACCATGTTTCACAGATGGGATAAGGTTATTAGGCTGGAATGCAGGGTTTTCCTTTCTCCAAACATAACGCTTCTCATTTAAACCAAAAAGTTCTATTTTGGTCTCATCTGTCCACAGGACATTTTTCCAATAGCCTTCTGGCTTGTCCATGTGATCTTTAGCAAACTGTAGATGAGAAGCAATGTTCTTTTTGGAGATCAATGGCTTTCTCTTTGCAACCCTGCTATGCACACCATTGTTGTTCAGTGTTCTCCTAATGGTGGACTCATGAACATTAGCCAATGTGAGAGAGGCCTTCAGTTGCTTAGGAGTTACCTTGGGGTCCTTTGTGACCTCACCGACTATTACACACCTTGCTCTTGGAATGATCTTTGTTGTTTGACCACTCCTGGGGAGAGTAACAATGGTCTTGAATTTCCTCCATTTGTACACAGCATGTCTGACTGTGGATTGATGGAGTCCAAACTATTTAGAGATGGTTTTGTAATCTTTTCCAGCCTGAGTAAATCTCATCTCATCTCATTATCTCTAGCCGCTTTATCCTTCTACAGGGTCGCAGGCAAGCTGGAGCCTATCCCAGCTGACTACGGGCGAAAGGCGGGGTACACCCTGGACAAGTCGCCAGGTCATCACAGGGCTGACACATAGACACAGACAACCATTCACACTCACATTCACACCTACGGTCAATTTAGAGTCACCAGTTAACCTAACCTGCATGTCTTTGGACTGTGGGGGAAACCGGAGCACCCGGAGGAAACCCACGCGGACACGGGGAGAACATGCAAACTCCACACAGAAAGGCCCTCGCCGGCCCCGGGGCTCGAACCCAGGACCTTCTTGCTGTGAGGCGACAGCGCTAACCACTACACCACCGTGCCGCCCGCCTGAGTAAATAAAATAAAAAAATAACAGCTACTTTTCTGGAAAATGCCTGAGTTCTCACCAATGGCCTAAGCACTTCAAAAGTGGCCTTTACACGTCAAGGCTGTCCCATATGGTCTAGTGGTCAGGATCCCTGGTTTTCACCCGGGCGGCCTGGGTTTGACTCCTGGTATGGGAATGTGTCTTTGTTGTGTCACTTGATTTGCAAGTCACATGATCTTGAGTGAAATCTTCATTCTATAGGCTCTTGCTTTCATGAGTCCTTTTGGTGTCATGATGGGACAAGAGGTCTCAGGACAGTGCAGAAGATTCCAGGATTCACACTTGGCTTACTCAGCTTACCTCTCTCTTACCCCATCTAAGATCCTGGGCCTGGCTTTTTGTTAACTCTAACAAAGGCTGTACTCTGAATCTGACCACAGCAGCCGGTGTTCAGCATTACAGCTATTTTTTTAACACCATGGGCTCAAACCTGTACAGAGGGAAAGGTTAAGGGTCCGGGTTTTCACTACACCAGGCCAAATGGGTGCCAGTGCATCCAGCTGTTCTTCCAACATCTGATCTAGGGGTGGCTACCATGCCCATAACCATAGTAACCCTTTCACTGTACAGTTTGAACACACCAATCTCTGTACTTGACGCCATGTTCTATCTCTGGCCATTCTTCTGAATCCCTGTAACGGTATTGGACAGAGACGATACCAGATACCAAATACAGTGATGTCACGACTGCTTTAAACCAGTGGCGGCACCAAAATTCTGTGTCTCTGGCGGTGGATTTCCTCTCTGGGGGTGGATTCCCTCTCTGGGGGTGGATTCCACACATGAAAGAGAAGCTGTGCACTGGTGCTACAGAAGGACAGAGAACGAGGAACCAGCTATTGATACCGGACTTTAGCCAAAGTTCAATGTATTTGACCTTGGCAGAGTTGTAATAATAATAATTGAACTGGTTAGTTACTGCAGCCCACGCAGTGTTTCAAAGAGAAAAGGCAACCGGATTCCTTTTCCTTTTTTCAACGTCGACAAATTATAAACAAGATTCCTTCTAGATTATTGGACAGCCAATGGGACACCGAGGATCTTCAGCTGATGAGCTGTAAGGAACAAAACCGTCTTCATCCTGGATCTGCATCCCGCACTATCTTCGGAGAAGGCACACTTCAATCGCTAACAAAAGCGATCACCCAAGTGAGGCTAGCATCTAAGCAAAATGTGTTAGTTTTTACTTGCAGTTAGTTAATAGTGTTCTTTATTTGATTTCATTTATGATTTAAATGTACACATTTTGATTCACATGAAAGTCGGTCTTAGACCACGTGTTGTTTGATTTACTTTATTTACGATCTGTATTTATTTTCTGCATGTATTCTCTCTCTCTCTTTTTAACTCCTTCCATTGTACTTCACTCCTCAACATTGGGATTTGAGTAGAATTTGGGTTTAAGGCCGAGCCAAGACTAGTTTGAACTACAGATTCCTTTGTTCAATTTCACACGCCCTTTCTGTGCTGACCATCCCCCTTTTGGGCACGGCTGCATTCCATTCGCATTCCACACACACACCCACCCACAAACACATGGTTTCCCTATCACATTATTAACATCCACTCACCCCTACACTGCAAACTTGGATATAGCTCATTCCTTCTGATCACCATTAGTGCCTTAGTTATAACTAGCCCAAATGACCTGGGAGACCATCGTCAAACCCACAGGCAGAAACGATGATGATCCCAGAGTCCTTAGTCTCCAGGGTGCAAACGGGCCCCCGCTAACCTTAGAAGGAAGGGAAGCTCCAAAAAGGGGACCCAACCGGAGAAATCCCGGTCCAAACCGCCCTTCGCCGACCCATCACCAGGGTGGAGGGAAGAAGCGGCAAGGTAAGGCCAAGAAGGACCGAGGGCAAGGCCATAGTGACTATGGCAACCGCTCCTCATACGAAAAGGGTCATAAGGAACAAGGTGGTCAGCAGCAAGATCGTCATCCCCGCTCTGGCCAGAAACGGCAGGAGCGTGCCAACCATAGCTCTAAACGTAGGGGCAAAGGTAGCCAACACAGTGACTCGGACCAACCTGATGAGTCCCACTCAGAGCTGGACTCTTTGAAGGCCTGCTTGGCTGAATTTAGAAGTCTGTTACAAAACCAGTCAAATTCCTCAACAGATAAAACAAAAGAGCCCAAGAAGGATGACGAAGGCCGCCCGTTGGCATGACTAGGCCGGGAACCACAAGTATATCTCGTGAAATGGGGAGAAGATTTCTGTGAAACTGCAGGCGATGGTCCGGATGTAGAGCCCCCCCCGGTGGTGAAGGCACACCCACAAAATGCACCTCTGATGCAGTTCTTAGGCGATCGAGTTAGAAGGGGCAATGCTAAGCGCATTTACACCACCGTGGTGGTCGAGGGTACAATCACCCTCCATGCCCTCCTGGATACTGGATCGGAGATCACGCTCATGTGTGCTAAAGTCTTTGCCACCATCTCTCAGACACGGCTCTCACAAGGTGACCCAATTCCAACAAAGCCCTGCAATATAAACTTAATCAGCTTCACACAGAACAAAGCCCCAGTAACACGAATGGCATGGTTGAGACTCACATTCCAAGGTGTGTCAATCATACATCCCACCTACATCAGCTCTGTGGGTATGGAAGAACTACTGATTGGCCAAGACCTACTCGACAGGTTGGCGCCACTCATTGATTGTTGTCGCAGTCAATTGTGGGCCCAAATCACGACCCCACCATCGTTGGGTCCCTTAAAACAGGCATGAGCCCACTGCGACAAGATTAGTGCAGACACCGATCAACCAAGCGCCATGGGAGACCAAATCCCCAACGAACTTCAGTTCATGCCTCCGTACGCCGAGGCTGGTGTCAGAACAACCGACATCGCGAACCCCCCTAGGGGCCACAACTCTCTGGAAAACCACACCTCCTTCCTTTGCTCCTTGAACAACTCAACCTCAGATATGTACTGCCCTATTCTATCAGGTGAAGTGCGAGTCAATGGGACCACGGTCCTCAATGCAGCTATGACGCTTTGGTCTGAGAAATTGGCCATCACCCAGACTTTGTTTGACACGCTGTGTCAAAGCCATTCTTGCCCCATTTTCGGGCAGAAAAGCCACTGACTTCTCTCTGCCGAACAACCCCAAACCTCTGTTAAGGCTGTTGGCGTCTGTGCCATAACCATGACAATCGGAACAAGAGAGTTCCTCCATTTCTTGAGCATGGTCCCTCAACTCTCCAATTCACTCTTCATTGGCGCAGACATTCTGGTTAGGCAAGGAGCCCAGATAGACATGGTGAACCAGGTAATCTGGACTCAAGCCAACATCAACAAACATCCACTCCTCGCTGACCTCGAGCGCATGCGCTCTGGACAAACCATCCCTCAGGCATGCCAGGTAGCTAGTGAGTTTGACATTGTCATTCCTGCTAGGACTGTTTTCCGGCCGGTTTTCCCCTTAAGTTAGTCATTCTGAGAGGTCAAGAGCTCCCATCTTCAGAGGCTTTCTTCCATCCTCTGCCCCCATTCTTGGAACACAACTTAACAGTTTGTGGTACTCCTCTTCTTGAACTGAACCATCGTTCCTCTTACATCCTGGTGCAAAACTTGACCAACACTCCTCTCACCGTGCCTGCGCGCCATCCCCTAGGTCTGCTGATAGACAGATCATTCCATGACTTTGAACTAACGATTCCAGTCATAGACGAACTGCCTCCTTCTTTGGTCGGACTAGAAGACAGTAGAACCACCTTCTTTACCGTCCCCCATAACATGATTCGTATAGAGCTACACAACATGCTGTGCGATGACAAAGTTTTCATGGCCAAAGTTGACACTGAAGAGGGCATGATGGTATATGCACTCTCCTCTCAGCCGGATGAAAACACCCCTGCGTCAGACACTGTAGATTCCTCAATAGGCGAACCATATCCAGGGTTTGACCTGGAGGTCCAACAACAGCTTACTAAGGCTGATAGCCTAACCTTGGACTCTCAGAAACAACAACTCCACCAGTTGTTTTATGACTTCAAAGACACTTGGTCACGGGACTCTAATGACTGCTGAGTCACTGACCTCCACACCGTACGGATCGCCACGGACCCGGATGCACAACCAACGTTTGTGCGCCAGTACAAAATCCCTCTAGCAGCTTATGACTCTATCCAAGGGATCATAAACACTTTGCTAGAGAAGTAGATCATTCGAGAATGTAATTCCACATACAATTCTCCCTTGTGGCCTGTGCTGAAGCCTAACAGCAAATGACGCCTCACCATTGACTACAGGCAGTTGAATAAGCAAGTCCCCTTGTCAAGATGGCCAATGATCCATCTCGACCAGGAACTCGCCAAGGTGAGAGGCGCTAAGTTTTTCTCCACCGCCGACGTGGCCAGTGGATTCTGGACGATGAAAGTCGATCCTAAAGACCAGTATAAACCAGCATTCTCCTTCACAAATCTACAGTTCACCCTGACCGGTGCCCTTTTGGGTACTCCAACTCACCAGTGGAATTCAACATATTCCTACACAAGGCCATGAGTGATGCTGCTGCTCGCGGAAACTTGATTTATGTTGACGACATCCTGATCAGATCGCAAATGTTCGAAGCTCATTTAATCGAAATTCGACATGTCCTTACTCAGCTTGCTAACGCTGGAGCCAAGCTCTCCATTACTAAGGGCCAGTGGTGCCGCACAAAAGTTGAATACGTTGGCCTGCTCGTGGGGCTTGATGGCATCGAACCCCAGTCGGGGAGGATCCAAGCCATCCAAACATTAAAGCCCCCATTAATGTGTCAGAACTTAGGAGCTTCCTAGGCATCTGCAATTACTCCAGGCAGTTTATTGAGGACTACGCAGAAATTGCGAGACCACTCACAGAGCTTCTCCGAAAGGATAAGGAGCTCCAGTGGGACAGTCCTCAAGAACAGGCTTTCAGAGAAATGAAGCAGAAATTGTGCTCCGCCCCCTGCCTCGCTTATCCAGACAAGGACAAAGCATTTTACCTTGAAGCCAGCTTCTCCACTCACTGCCTAAGTGCTGCCTTATCACAGCAGTATGATAAGGACAGGCGAGTCATTGCATACGCTAGCCGTTCACTAAGTAGTGTGGCGCTTAAATTCTCAAACTGCGAGAAAGCCCTGTTAACCACTGTTTGGGCCGTCGAACATTTCCGCAGCTACATTGGTGGTCAGAAAGTGGTGATAGAGACATCTCACCAACCTGTCTCTTTCTTAAACACAGTCAGAGACTAAGAGATGGAAGGGTGTCCAATAGCCGCATCGCGGCATGGATGATGGCCTTACAGGGCTACGACATTGAGGTGAAGTATGCACAAAACCATAAGATGGCACTGGGCCAAGGCTTAGCCGACTGCCAGCACTGTGATTGCGAGCAGGAGGCAGGACAGAATCCTGTCCTCTTAACTACACCCTCCCTTCCAACAGACTGCCACTATTATGATGATAACTCGTGCAAAGACCTTCCCGTGGTCTACGTAGATGGTTGTTCCTCCCGTCATGAGAATAAACTGCGAGCCGGCATTGGTATTGTTTGGACAACAGGCCCTCTGGAAGGACAATACCAATACCAAATTGGAGCCAGGACAAGCCAATATGCAGAGATAGCGGCAGTGCTCATCACTTTGCAACAAGCCAGCAAAGTGGGCTGTTGAAGTTCAACCCAGTCAGAGACCCCTGATTCCTTCGTGCCCCCTCGGATCCGGGACGAATAGAAACGCGAGAGAAACAGACAGGAGAACCAGGAAGGTTTCACATGCCAGTTTATTCGCACAGTCACTTCGTCGAAATGAAAACATTCTTGGAAACATCTTATAGCATCTCTGTGTTTATGTTTTGTCTTCATTTGTGTGTGTGTGTGTGTGTGTGTGTGTGTGTCTATGTAGAAGTGTGTGTATAAATCTTGAATCCATCATAATATAATAACATATTTCTGACCATGACATGATAGTAAGGTACAGACAGATATCAGAGTCTCTGCTTATGGTCAGCTATAACATAGAGCATGGAATTTCTAAACACAGATAATGTCTAGTCTACGGAGTCTATTCAGAGAAGGTCAAAGACATTAGTTTGCACAGAAAAGGATCTAATAGCTAACATAATTTCTTAACACATGAATGTGTGCCAAGTCAGTAAATTACATCTTGATTTCATCAATATAAGCAAAATAACAAATAACAATATGTCTTTAACAATGTTAAAACAAAGAATGTTATAAGAAAATAAACATAAATGTGTCTTCATATGTCTGAATATGAATATGTCTCAAAGAGAGAACAATTAAACAACTAACAGGATTCAGAATTAAACTCATAACTAAATTAGGTTAATACTTTTAAACTAAAAACCCTTAGAATCATAAGATCTTAATAATTATAATGTCATTATGAAACTAACTTAAAACTATAAAACTAACATTAATCACGAAATGCATTGATTAAATCCAAATCACTACCATAGTATATGCAATAGTCCAAAAAAAAAGGATCTTTTAAGAAGCTATAAACCTAAGTCTTAACTAACATGAATTATTTAATGCAACCTTAATTCTACCATTTCAGAGTGTGTGTGGGTCGATCTGACATCAAAACAGACCTTGGCGAATCTTTCAGACACCTCTCTGATCAAAAATACACATTCATATCAAAAATAAACAAAATGTTCCCAAACAATGTCCAGCCGAGACATAAGGTTGTTTCAACTAATATAATTTTGTCACAGAATAATTTGCTGAATTCTTGGCCAAGAATTAATACTTAACTAAACCTACATATAATAAAATTTAACCTAACAATCCCCCCCTTTAATACTAATTACAGTATTAACTAAATTTTAATTAGATTAGTGTTACACCCTAGCAGGACGATAATATACATTGTTTTCTCTCTGCAGGGGTTTGCGGGTAAGACTATTTATCATCTTCTGCATTCTGTCCATGAAGCATTTCAAAATGCAAGGTCCCAGGAAAATAAACAAAAGAAAAAAATCACCCTAGAGCTCTCACTATCATATTACTCCGGTCACTCAAATGATTTTTCAAAACCTTCTGTACATCAGGACGACAATTATTCAAAAATGTCGAAATAAAGAGAGGATTGTTTTGCTGCTGATTCAGTGGCATATTTCCCAAACAAGTCCACATCTCGCTAAAGCGTGTCAAAAACTTTGAAGTGAGTTCAGCCTTCTCCTGTTTACAATTAGTAACCTGTGAAAGATCATGGCTAGCCTGTCTTCGTGAAAGCAGATAACGCGTCAACTGGTCCTTTAATTCTGTTATAGCTCTATCCGTCTCTTTCCAGTAAAACTTAATCACATGTTTGCTAATGGTTCGGCCGTCTTCTTCTACCTTCGTTTCAATCACTTCGTATTCATCATTCTCAGGACCTAGGCAGGGCACTGCAGCCAGCAATGCAGTTTCATCATAACTATCACCGAGAATGGCATGCATGATAAAACGATAATCTGCACCAACCAGTTGTTTATGCCTGCACATTCTTAACAGCATTTCTACAAAGTTGAGTGGGTTGTTTATCGAAGGCAACAACTTAATAATATCTTTTAATTCAGATGCCGAAGGCAGATCGATCTTATATCCTCTTCGCGCCCACACACAAGCTGCATTTATGGGGCTATCATCATCAGAGTCTGTATTAGAATCGTTCATCTCGTTTCTTCTCCCTCTCGTTACAGAGGGTTTTTTTCTTCTAGCACCCGTGTTATGAGATACGCTAGGAACGTTATCAGCGGGACATGAAGTATTCACCGGTGTATCTACAGGAATGTTGGCAGGTATGTTTCTTGCTCTCCCGGATATCAGCGGGGGAGCAGAGGCTGTGGATCTAAGTAAAGCAGGTTTTACCTCTTCATTAGGCTTAGGATGTGGTACTAAATTCTTTTGCTCTTTAGTTTCTTTAATACCATGAAAATCATCCCATATTGGCTTCATTTTAATCCACTCTAAATAGCCTCTGGTCATATAATCATAATCCCATTCTGGGTTGCCAAATCCTTCGTATATCTGTTTATGTGCCGAAACGAGATAGTCTGGTTTAAAAGTTCCTGCACGAGGATAAATTGACCGAGACTGAAATTGTTTCTCTGACCATTCGGCTAAATGGTCTAGCCAAGGAGTAGTATAGAGTTCTAAATCACATCGATTCATCCAATCCCGTGGAGTATCTTCAGAATCGGGTCTGAGTACCTCCTTATTACAAATACCCCCCATAATGGCTGCATGAAGGAATCAGTCAATCAGAGATTAAAAGCGCGCTCTTCCCGTAAACAAATTACGAGGATCACCTTCCCGTAAACAAATTACGAGGTTTACCAATCTTCCCGTGGCTCTTCCACGAGGACCAAACCAAAACATCCCGTAAACAAGAGTCTACGAGGTTCCCCAAAATAGAAACGTCCCGTGCCTCTACACGAGGTTTACCAAGAACATAACCAGAATTATAAACAACTGTGTCTCTTTTCTTTTTTTTTTTTTTAAATTACTACCAACCAGGCGGAAGTCTAACCAATCAAATTATAAATTAAAAATTAAAATAATTTACTCATCTGGTTGGAAGTAACCTTCCCCGTACGGGCCACCAAATTGTTGAAGTTCAACCCAGTCAGAGACCCCTGATTCCTTCGTGCCCCCTCGGATCTGGGGCGAATAGAAACGCGAGAGAAACAGACAGGAGAACCAGGAAGGTTTCACATGCCAGTTTATTCGCACAGTCACTTCGTCGAAATGAAAACATTCTTGGAAACATCTTATAGCATATCTGTGTTTGTTTTGTCTTCATTTGTGTGTGTGTGTGTGTGTGTGTGTGTGTGTGTGTATAATGTGTGTGCGTCTATGTAGAAGTGTGTGTATAAATCTTGAATCCATCATAATATAATAACATATTTCTGACCATGACATGATAGTAAGGTACAAACAGATATCAGAGTCTCTGCTTATGGTCAGCTATAACATAGAGCATGGAATTTCTAAACACAGATAATGTCTAGTCTACGGAGTCTATTCAGAGAAGGTCAAAGACATTAGTTGCACAGAAAAGGATCTAATAGCTAACATAATTTCTTAACACATGAATGTGTGCCAAGTCAGTAAATTACATCTTGATTTCATCAATATAAGCAAAATAACAAATAATGTCTTTAACAATGTTAAAACAAAGAATGTTATAAGAAAATAAACATAAATGTGTCTTCATATGTCTGAATATGAATATGTCTCAAAGAGAGAACAATTAAACAACTAACAGGATTCAGAATTAAACTCATAACTAAATTAGGTTAATGCTTTTAAACTAAAAACCCTTAGAATCATAAGATCTTAACAATAATTATAATGTCATTATGAAACTAACTTAAAACTATAAAACTAACATTAATCACGAAATGCATTGATTAAATCCAAATCACTACCATAGTATATGCAACAGTCCAAAAAAAAAAAAAAGGATCTTTTAAGAAGCTATAAACCTAAGTCTTAACTAACATGAATTATTTAATGCAACCTTAATTCTACCATTTCAGAGTGTGTGTGGGTCGATCTGACATCAAAACAGACCCTGGCGAATCTTTCAGACACCTCTCTGATCAAAAATACACATTCATATCAAAAATAAACAAAATGTTCCCAAACAATGTCCAGCCGAGACCTAAGGTCGTTTCAACTAATATAATTTTGTCACAGAATAATTTGCTGAATTCTTGGCCAAGAATTAATACTTAACTAAACCTACATATAACCTACATATAATAAAATTTAACCCAACATGGGCATTGAGCAACTAGTCATCTGCTCTGACTCCAACTATGCCCGTCACAGCTTCATTTCTCACTTCCCCACATGGAAAATGAATGACATGAAAAATGCTAGAGGAAAAGTAGTGAAACACTCTGAACTTTTCCTGGCATGTGACAAACTGGTGGCAGGCAAGGGAATGACCGTGTATTGGAAAAAGGTGAAAGGGCACTCTCAAGTCCCTGAACCTGATAAAATGGGCAACGATGAGGCTGATCACCTCACCAAAGCAGGTGCTGTGGATGGTCCCCCCTGGGAGTTCCAGGAGGGATGGCTCCCTGAGAAACCGTGTCACGTCGTGAACGCCATTACTCGCCGACAGGCTAGAGAAAGGCGCGAAGACCTAACACCCCAGTCGTTGACCGTCCATTTAGGTAGACAACCAGGCAACGCAGACCTGGTAACTATGCAGAACAGGGACCCAACTATCAGCCAGATTCGCAACTCTGTTGCAGACCCAAAGGCATTCCCCATAACAGAAGTGGCGCTACAACAGTCAAAAGACCTAAAACACCTCCATAACCTCCAGCACTGCCTGAATCTTGAGAAAGGACTCCTGGTATATGTGCCTCGTGGCCAAGGACCACCCCGTTGGGTCGTCCCTATGGACCATAGGGGGGTTGTCCTGCAATATGCTCATGACAGCCCATGTGGAGGCCATAGGAGTGCTAGGGCCACCTACAAGACCCTTCAGCCAATAGTCTATTTGCCTTTTATGATCAGAGACATAACCGAGTATGTCAAGGAATGTCTGGTCTGCTGCCAATTTCGCCCATCCAAACCGCTAAATAGAGCTCCCCTGCAAAGTCGCGGAATTACCTTCCCCTGGTCCAACCTCCAAATGGACTGGATCGGTCCGGTCCCAAAACCTTCCCAGGGTAACAAATACCTTCTTACAGTCACGTGCGCTTTCACAAAATGGGTAGAATGTCTACCAGCCCCCAACGATATCCCAGAGACCACTGCTCTCCTTCTCATGAACCATGTGTTCAGCCGCTGGGGCCTTCCCCTATCCATCGACTCAGACAAAGGCACCCATTTCACTGCTGGTGTAATGGCTGCGCTGTGGAACATGTTAGGCGTTGAGGCGAAATTCCATATCGCGTACCACCCTCAATCCTCTGGTCAGGTTGAGCGAGCAAATCAAACCATCGTGAGCATGCTGCGAAAGTATGTCACCCACCATGGTAAAGATTGGGATGTGAAACTTCCCTTGGTGCTAATGGCCATTAGGTCCACTCCTCATCGCACCACTGGAGTCACACCCTTTGAGATGATGACTGGGCGGGAGATGATTCTCCCACTGCATCTCCTGTACAGACCAGAGGACATGAGCATTGCAACCGCATACACCGCACATCAATATATCACCGACCTACAACGCCACCTACAATCAACCTTTGCATGGGCCCAAAAGAATATCAAAACAAGCGTGAAAGGACAAAAGGCCTACTACGACCGAAAAGCCTACCATCACGAATATCAAATAGGTGACAAAGTCCTCTATTTCAACTTTACCAAGCCGGTAGGAGTCTCAAAGAAGTTCCTACCACCCTGGTCGGGACCTTTCAAAATCATGGGAAAACTGTCCCCCGTCGCATATCGTATCAGGACATCCAGGCCTAATCAAACGCCCTCCTACCGATGGGTCCATAGCAACAAAATCAAACCTTTTGAACAGTCCTCCCTCAAAAAGGGGGTGGAAGATAGTTAGTCCCATCTGGTCCACCCAGCTTGCACACCTCACTCACCCATAAGCGTCCACTAACACCCCAGTCACATTTACCAACCCAGTAAATAAAAACCCTTCTGTAGATTACAGAATGGATTCACCCAGGATCCTGTGCATCCTCCTCACCCTACAACTGAGTCAGTCAGGTGAGGTGGTGGAGCCTGGCCCCCCAGCTGGCATCATCCTGCAGGAGGCTCCTGGGCTCCTTCTTACAAACTGTCGCATTCACACTCAATGAGTGTACACCCGACTAGACCCATGGGACGTATACCGTAAACACCTCAAGTCACTGCCACATTCGATCGATGATAACGGACTGTGGCAGTGGGGGCGTGGTCAAGCGCCGGTCTGTGACAGGAGGGCGGAGTCAGGGAAGGTAAGTGGCAGAATCACGACACCTGAGAACAATTAACCTGTGTTTGTGTGTGTCTTCCCAGTGACCGCGCCCTATTTAAGGAGGGAGAGCAGAGGGGCTGATCTCCGGACTAGACGCTGGCTGTGTGTGTGTCTGTGTCTAGCCAATAACATTGTTCACTGAAAAGTGTGGCAATAAAGCCGTTTTGCAAACCTGATCTCTGTCCTGCCGTCCTCAGTGCTCCACCCACACGTAGGGAGTTTTACAGTGGTGCCGAAACCCGGGACGTGGAGCACCAAATCAGCAGCCCCATGGAATCCTCCCCGTTCGCCGATCTGGTCCACGCCCTCGCCACGGCTCAGCAAAGCCAGCACCAGGCACTCGTCACACTCTGAAAGGAGCAGGAGCAGCGCTTCGAAGCCCTGGTGCTGGCCCAGCAGGAAGACCGCGAGGTGTTCCGGCATCTCCTCACGTCGGCGGGGTCCACCAGCGCTCCGGCCGCGGGCCCGTCTCCCCTCATCGTCACCAAGATGGGCCCGCAGGACGACCCCGAGGCGTTCATCACGTTGTTCGAACAGGTCGCCGAAGCCTCGGGGTGGCCGATGGAGCAGCGCGCGGCGCGCCTCCTCCCCCTGCTCACGGGAGAGGCACAGCTGGCCGCGTTACAGCTCCCCGCCGACCGGCCTACGCGGACCTCCACCGGGCCGTCCTTCAGCGCGTGGGGAGCACCCCAGAGCAACAGCGCCAGCGCTTCCGCGTGCTGCGACTGGAGGAAGTTGGCCGGCCGTTCGCGTTCGGCCAGCAGCTCCGGGACGCCTGCTGGCGGTGGCTGAGGGCCAACAATCGCGACGCCGAGGGAATCGTCGACCAGGTGGTACTGGAACAGTTCGTCGCCCGCTTACCAGACGGAACCGCGGAGTGGGTCCAGTGCCACCGCCCGGCGTCGCTGGATCAGGCAGTCGAGCTGGCGGAGGATCATCTGGCGGCTGTCCCGGCGGCAGGACAGCAGATGGCATCGTCTCTTCTCTCCTCTTCTCTCTCTCCCCCTCCTCCTGTGTCCCGTCCTCGCCCCATTCCCCCACCGTGGAGGCGGGGGCCGGCTCCACCCCAGCCGGCCCGCCGCACCCGCGGTGCCCTCCCGTTTCTCCCTTCTGTGTCTGTCTCTCCCCCACCTCAGGTGAGTGAGCCCCAGATCACCGGTGCAGAGGGAAAGCCTGGGCCGGTTTGCTGGCGCTGCGGGGAGCCGGGCCACCTTCACCAGCAGTGCACAGCAATGGAAGTGGGCGCGGTGGTTCGGATCCCCGACGCGCCAGAGGCCGCCCTCGATCGGGCCAGAGCGTATCGCATACGCTTTAATACCGAAAAGCCGCCGGGAGTATCCAAGGGGCTACATATCAGGCGTTGGTGGATTCTGGTTGTAATCAGACCTCAATTCGTCAAAGCCTGGTTCAAAACGAGGCATTGGGGGGAGCACAAGGGGTGAAGGTGTTGTGTGCACGGGGATGTTCACAGCTACCCTGTGGTGTCGGTCCACATTATTTTCAGAGGGGAAAAATTTATAGTTAAGGCGGCGGTTAATCCTCACCTTACCCACTCGTTAATTTTGGGGACTGATTGGCCGGGATTTCGGGGTTTAATGACACGCCTAGTAGAGAGTGGGTCCTGCCATTTGACAGGGGGAGGTCCCGGTGTCGCTTTGGCGGGAGCAGCTGTCACAGAGCCGTCTACGTCATCGCCGCGTCAGAGTGAGGAGCCGCCGGCTCCTCCTCTCTCTATTGGGGAATCCCTCGCGGATTTCCCATTAGAGCAGTCGCGAGACGAGACTCTGCGGCATGCGTTTGACCAAGTGAGAGTAATCGATGGTCAAACGCTCCCGCCGAACGCCACCCCGTCCTTCCCCTACTTCGCGATTATGAAGGATAGATTATACCGAGTGACGCAGGACACTCAAACTAAAGAGCGAGTCACGCAGCTTTTAATTCCGAAAAGCCGCCGGGAATTGGTATTCCAGGCAGCTCACTTTAATCCCATGGCTGGACACTTGGGGCAGGATAAAACACTAGCCCGAATAATGGCCCGATTCTATTGGCCGGGGATTCGCGGCGATGTCCGTAGGTGGTGTACAGCATGCCGCGAATGCCAGTTAGTAAACCCAGCGGCCATTCCAAAAGCGCCTTTGCGCCCTCTACCGTTAATCGAGACCCCGTTTGAGAGAATTGGGATGGATCTCGTCGGGCCATTAGATCGGTCAGCACGAGGGTACCGCTTTATATTAGTTCTGGTGGACTATGCAACGCGATACCCGGAAGCCGTGCCTCTGCGCAATATCTCAGCACGCAGTATTACAGAGGCACTCTTCCGCGTCATCTCCCGAGTTGGAATCCCGAAAGAGATTCTGACTGATCAAGGCACTACGTTTATGTCACGAACACTGCGCGAACTGTATGGGTTATTGGGGATTAAGCCGATCCGCACCAGCGTGTATCACCCACAAACGGACGGTTTGGTAGAACGATTCAACCGCACCCTCAAAAATATTATTAAAAAATTCCTAAGTGAGGACGCGCGTAATTGGGATAAGTGGCTCAACCCTTGCTGTTCTCAGTGCGAGAGGTCCCCCAAGCCTCCACGGGGTTCTCCCCGTTCAAATTATTATAATGGGCATAAGCCGCGCGGCATCCTGGACGTGCTGCGGGAAAATTGGGAGGAGGGACCTTCACAAAGTAAGAATGAAATTCAGTACGTTATGGACCTGCGCGCAAAACTCCACACGCTCACCCACCTAACCCAGGAGAATTTGCGGCAGGCCCAGGAACGGCAAGCCCGCCTGTACAACAAGGGTACGCGCCTTAGAGAGTTCACTCCGGGAGATAAGGTACTTGTACTGTTGCCCACGTCGAGCTCCAAATTGATCGCCAAGTGGCAAGGACCCTTTGAGGTCACACGGCGAGTCGGGGATGTCGACTATGAGGTGAGGCGAACGGACAGGGGTGGGGCGCTACAGATTCACCACCTCAATCTGCTTAAACTCTGGAACGAGGAGGTCCCCGTGGCGTTGGTGTCGGTAGTTCCGGAGAAGGCGGAGCTGGGGCCGGAGGTTCAAAAAGGAACATTGGCATCACGTACCTCTCCGGTCCCCTGTGGAGACCACCTCTCCCCGACCCAACTCATGGAGGTCGCCCAGTTGCAGACCGAGTTTTCAGATGTGTTCTCGCCCCTGCCCGGTCGCACTAACCTCATAGAGCACCACATAGAGACACCCCCGGGGGTGGTAGTGCGTAGCCGCCCTTACAGGCTACCCGAACACAAAAAAAAAGGTGGTTCGGGAAGAACTTCAGACCATGCTCGAAATGGGCATCGTCGAGGAGTCCCACAGTGACTGGAGCAGCCCGGTGGTCTTGGTACCCAAGGCCGACGGGTCAGTCCGGTTCTGAGTGGACTATAGAAAAGTCAACGCGGTGTCTAAATTCGACGCGTACCCAATGCCTCGTATTGATGAGCTGCTCGATCGACTCGGCACTGCTCGATTTTATTCGACACTGGATTTGACGAAGGGATATTGGCAGATCCCCTTGACTCCACTATCCCGAGAAAAAAACGGCCTTTTCCACACCGTTTGGTTTACACCAATTCGTCACCCTTCCGTTTGGGCTGTTTGGGGCGCCCGCGACGTTTCAGCGGCTGATGGACAGAGTCCTCCGCCCTCACACCACCTATGCGGCAGCATATTTAGATGACATCATCATCTATAGCAATGACTGGCAGCGGCACCTCGAACATCTGAGGGCCGTCCTTAGGTCGCTGAGGCGAGCGGGGCTCACAGCCAACCCAAAGAAGTGTGCGATTGGGCGGGTGGAAGTACGGTACCTGGGCTTCCACTTGGGCAACGGGCAGGTGCGTCCCCAAATTAATAAGACAGCAGCAATTGCGGCCTGCCCGAGGCCCAAGACCAAAAAGGGGGTGATACAGTTCCTGGGGCTGGCTGGCTATTATCGTAGGTTTATACCTAATTATTCGGACGTCACCAGCCCGCTGACTGATCTCACTAAAAAGGGGGCACCAGATCCGGTCCAGTGGACGGAGCAGTGCCAGCGGGCTTTCTCAGAGGTAAAGGCTGCACTGTGTGGGGGGCCACTTCTACACTCCCCTGACTTTTCTCTCCCCTTTGTGTTGCAGACCGATGCGTCGGACAGAGGGCTGGGGGCGGTTTTGTCCCAGGAGGTGGAGGGGGAGGACCGCCCTGTCCTGTATATCAGCAGGAAGCTGTCGGTGCGTGAGGGGCGCTACAGCACCATAGAGAAAAAGAGTGTCTGGCCATCAAGTGGGCGGTTCTCGCCCTCCGGTACTACCTACTGGGGCGCCCTTTCACCCTCTGTTTGGACCACGTGCCCCTCCAGTGGCTCCACCGCATGAAAGATGCCAACACGCAGATCACCCGTTGGTATCTGGCGCACCAACCCTTTAATTTCAAGGTGGTCCACAGGCCGGGGGCGCAGATGGTTGTGGCGGACTTCCTCTCCCGTCAAGGGGGGGGGGGGGGGGGGGGGGCTTAGTCGGCTGCAGGCCGGACAGCCGCCTGGCCTGAGTCGGGCGGTGGGGGTATGTGGCAGCGGGGGCGTGGTCAAGCGCCGGTCTGTGACAGGAGGGCGGAGTCAGGGAAGGTAAGTGGCAGAATCACGACACCTGAGAACAATTAACCTGTGTTTGTGTGTGTCTTCCCAGTGACCGCGCCCTATTTAAGGAGGGAGAGTGAGAGCAGAGGGGCTGATCTCTGGACTAGATGCTGGCTGTGTGTGTGTCTGTGTCTAGCCAATAACATTGTTCACTGAAAAGTGTGGCAATAAAGCCGTTTTGCAAACCTGATCTCTGTCCTGCCGTCTTCAGTGCTCCACCCACACGTAGGGAGTTTTACACGGACCAAATGGCGAGATCTGGAATACAGTTGAACACGTTAAATGCACCACTATCCACATGCTAGAGCAGTTACAAAAATTCTTAGTCACCGAGGAAGAGCTGAGTGGTAAAACACATCAGAAAAGGTTCCTCAGGGGTTTACTTACCGCTGCATCTGCCATTGGGTCCTTGTTCTCTATTGGTCTCTCTGCAGCCAACTCAGTCAGTCTGAGTACGGTGAAAAGAGAAGTTAGCATTCTGAAAGAGGAAATGCCAGAGATCCGAGAAAAACTGCTTTCTCAACAAGAGGAGCTGCAGGGCTTAGGCAAAACCCTGCAGGGAACTATACTAACCGTTAACATGCATTCTGCTCTAATCTATAACACTGTGCATGCCGTAGACAAATTGGCTGAAATAATCAAGAGCGAGATCAAATACGTCAGAATAGTAAGGGATTTAATGCAAGACCTGCTTAGAGAAATTGGCAACTCGATCAGTACCCTGAGTAGTGGCAAGATCCCACCGTATCTCATACCCCTTAACATGGTAGAGAATATACTAAAATCCGCTACTACTACTAACGTGCATTCCTCGCAAATACACCTGGCCTATAGTCTTGGCAGTGCTATCCCCATTTTTGTGAGTCCATAAGATTTGGAGATAGGTTTCATGCTAAATCTACCCATCATTGAGAAAACCAACATATATAGACTCAAGTCTGTCCTCAACGTGGGTTTCTGGAAAAACAATGTCCGTATACGCATACAGACACCACCCATGGTAGCATTCCATGACGACAACCCCTCTGTCTACTTTATTCCCAACCTAGAGATGTGCACCGCCACTAAGGACATCCACTGGGTCTGCCCAAGCAAGCCATTCATTAGAGACACTATGGATCGCCTGTGTGGTTTGAGGGCGAAAGCGCCCGAACAAAAGTGTGTAGGTCAAATGTCCGCAAAGGACGAGGATATGGAAACTAGAGTAGAGAGAGCTGGTAGTCGGTGGGTTGTTAACACTCCAAAAACTGAAGTCTTGATGTCATACGACCAGCATGACACAGAATGAAAATCCCAAACCAAACGGTGTTCCTTAGTGTACCACAGGGAGCCACCATTCATGTAGGTGATATCACCCTACACCATCTTAGTACTGACAGGTACGATTCTGAGATTGAAATGATAGACGCATTCCAAGGTTATGATCTTGAGATCAATCACACCCTCCAACAGCAACTACTGGTTGAAGGGACCAAAACGGTGAAATTTAGTTTAGATCAGACTGGGATTTCAACTATGGTCTCCCGATACCGGGTCAAAGAGTCATCTGATCTAGGATCTATCATAGGTCTGATTGCTTTGGGACGACTTCTCAGTGGCTGGGTCTTAATCGCTGGCATCGCATACATGCTACACAAATACATAACCACACTACACGCCAAGCTGGATAAGGTGGTCTGCGTCCCTGACAGCTTTGGCCACAGTAGCGCACGCTTTCTGGCCAGACCACCTGCTGCTGTTACCTTGCCAGAAGATTAGGTTTAACAACCCAAACACTAACACCTCTTTTCTTTCCTTCACTTCTTCTCTTTTCTTGTTTTTTTTAGTAGGAAATGAAGTATATGTAGTGCTTACTGTTTAGAATTTTTGATGTAACTCTGACCTAGTTAGATCGTGATTATATGCCCAAATGCCTCTGCCTCCAACTGTCTTACTGGGACTCATGAGCTCACAGTGTTCACAGGACACCATGGACTGTGCAGAGCAAGGCTACCTCAAGGACTACGGACATGTGAACTGTACGGTACTGTGCTCTCAGTGATATGACTCCATCATACCCCTGAGACCAAAA
Source organism: Neoarius graeffei (assembly GCF_027579695.1). NCBI lineage: Eukaryota > Metazoa > Chordata > Actinopteri > Siluriformes > Ariidae > Neoarius > Neoarius graeffei. The sequence continues at coordinate 2,714,114 of NC_083587.1, forward strand.
GGGGGATTGTAGGTACAGTCCGTCTAGGAACAACAACAGCCCGTCTCTTTAAGAAACTACATTTCCCATCAGCCAACTTCCACGTTGACCTACGTCATGCATGGGCGGGATCATCTACATCACTTCCTCTACAATTCTATAAGCAACTGAACAACGCTTCCTTCTTTCTCTTTTCCGTCTGGACTTCAATCCGTCTGGACACAGAGATCCGCTCAGCCGAGCAAACTAGATTAAACGTCTTTTTGTCTAGAATCAGAGTTTCGCGCTGTTTCTTTTACTTACCTTTGGCCACGGTAGACTTGAGAATCACGCGATTTTGACTCAACTTGAATATAACCGGTTTCATCTGTTCCTCATCAGCATGTGCAAAACTGCAGCTCAAGTGGTTTTTAGTCTGAAGACAAAGAAGCGGCTGGACCTCTTCAATAAAGCTGTACACCTTGTTTATACAGAGATTTTTCTTCCCACGAGCTACGAAGTTTCTCCAAGAATTCTCTGTTTTTCACAGATTTTCTTCTCAGGAGCTCCTGTGAAAGTCACCTTCTCCAAAAATTCTCGAACCTCTGCAGAAGGGCGAAATACGGAAGTAAGACTTGGCATTCTTTTGGGCATAGTAATAAAGCTAGTCTCAGTAATTTTGCTTTATTGTAGTGTGAATTTTAAACTCAGGAACAGTTTGTGTACACTGTATGATTGTTCGATTTTGATTTAATCTCTCAATTGTTTAATAGATAGGTTATGCATGCCTCTTTTCCCTCTCTAACACTCTAATTTCATTCTTATACATATATCGATCTCATCAAGATTTCAGGAGATTTAATAATACTATAAAGCTAGTGGGTTAGCTGTCTAGGGAAGCCTTTTGTCCCCAGGGACCAGGCTTCAACACGTGGTCACACACACACTAGGCCTCACACACACTTTAGCTAGCAAACCAAAGCTAACTCTCTTTGTTCTGTAAGGAAACACATGGTGACCCCTCCCCCTCCTTTGTTCTTTATCACAAGGTCTTTTGTCTCAACTTTAGATGATATTCTAAGTCCTGATTCAATTCAACCTTTATAGCGCACTCCCCCGTGCCCACATTCAAATCCACATTTTTCACGGATGACCATTTGAATGTATTTTAATTGTTAACATTTAATTGTTGTTATCACACATACACACATGCTCACACACAACCACGTGGCCACTAGGCCTCAAAAGCACATGTTAGCTAGCCTTCCTTTGTCTAGTTAGCACACAGAGCTAATCCTTTGGCTTACACACTCACACACCCACTGCTGAAGATTTCATCTGCTGTTATTCAATTTTATCTTTGTTATAATAAATTCCATTATCATTGAAACTGTGTGTTTGTTTGCTGTTCCAATATTTCTGGAAGTCGCCCAAATCTCAAAAGAATTCTAAGGTGTATATGAATACTATTAGCTGCAGCTTGGTAAGTGACCATAATAATTTGGAATATACCATAATTTAGCTGTTTGGTAATTTATTATTAAGCACCAAAATTAATGGTATTAATTAATGAGACTGATTCAATTTAAATGATTCAATTTAAATGATTCAATGGGATTGATTCAATTTAATTATTAATGATTGATCACTTAACACCAATCTACATACACAAACATAATACACCTACAGCCCTATATCCTTTCAAAAATTAATGGATCCAGACGCGGTTCTGAATCACCTCCAAAATTTAAGTTCTTCATTGGGCCAAGACACGTATCTCGTAAAATTTTTCATGAAAATCCGTCTGTACATTTTGTTCTGCAAAGTTGCTAACAAATACATGAACGAACAAACACACTGTACCAGAGTATCAGAGGTAGTGTTAACAAACATCTTAGTGTGACATATGAGCCTACTTTGTTTGGCAGAGTTCTCAAATTCTCAGCTCAATTTTAGTTAAATACAGCCTCAGGTCATCCTCAATCTGTGCATGATTGCGGTACTTAGTTTTGAGTGTGGTCAGTTTTGAAAAGCCTGCATCACACAAGTATGTTGACATGAAAGGTAGGAGAATTTTTAAGGCAATGTCACAGAGCTGGGGGTACTCCTGCATCAGTGTTACCCAGAAGGATGTAAGAGAACAGGTGCTAAAAAGGTGCTTCAGCCTGCTGTCACTCTTCAGCTCATTAAGCTGCTGTTGCATTTGCAGTGACAAATCGTTTGCGGTGCAAACGAATGAGTCCTGAACCCATGAAAATGACCGGTAGTCCTCCTTGAAATAAGAAACTAACTGCTGCTTAAAGGGCATATTCTGGACCAACTTCATGTTTTTTTTTTATATGAAAGCATGCCCCTTTACACACTCATCCAGAAGGGTAATTTTGCACAAGGCCATCTGTCTACAGCAGAAAAAAATTAAATAACAAAACGCGTCTGGAAAAATCCCAAGGGAGTCTGGAGCCAGATTCGTGACGTTATCTGCGGAAGCAGGAGCAGACTGCGTGAGCTTTGCACGGTTTCAGTGCACAGCCTATGTAGACCAAGCGCTCCCATTTCTCTCTCATTGTCTGGTCTTTTGGGAAACGATGAGTACTAATCCCATCAAGATTGGTGTTGCTACACCCTCCTATGATACATCTGTTAACCATTTTAATAATTACGCAATAATGTTGAAGAAATTTGCAGAAAACCACCAGGTCATTTTCTCATAAACAAACCAGCGCTGACGTAGGATTCAGAGGGAGGCGTCCCGTAGATGACATCACGAAAATCAGTGTTTGCCGAGAAATTCAAATGCCAAGTTTTTTCAGAGGCGGACAAATTTGCCTCATATGGCTTGATTTCAACTGAATTTTTCTGGCATTGCGGAAGGAAAAAAAATTGCAGAGAATGCAGAATGTTACAGATATTTGACCAAAGTGTAATATAAAATAGGAGAATTACATTGATCTTGAGCCCTGTGATGACCTGGCGACTTGTCCAGGGTGTACCCCGCCTTTTGCCCGTAGTCAGCTGGGATAGGCTCCAGCTTGCCTGCGACCCTGTAGAAGGATAAAGCGGCTAGAGATAATGAGATGAGATGGCTTGATTTCAACTGAATTTTTCTGGCATTGCGGAAGGAAAAAAAATTGCAGAGAATGCAGAATGTTACAGATATTTGACCAAAGTGTAATATAAAATAGGAGAATTACATTGATCTTGAGCCCTGTGATGACCTGGCAACTTGTCCAGGGTGTACCCCGCCTTTTGCCCGTAGTCAGCTGGGATAGGCTCCAGCTTGCCTCCGACCCTGTAGAAGGATAAAGCGGCTAGAGATAATGAGATGAGATGAGACATTGATCTTGCTCCTGAATTTACCTGTGATATGCACTTTAAGCTCAGAAAGGTGATCTGCAGCTGATTGAAAAATAGAGGAGAAATCACTGCCGCATGCCTCAGTGATGAAGTCTGAGGCTGGGAAACGTCACAATTTCAGACAATTATGCAGTCATGCCAGAGGACAAGTTTTTGGATGAAAGCATCCACTTTGTCAGCAAGGACCAACATATTGGAATCTCGGCCTTGCAAAGACAGATTCAAACTATTCAGTCTGTCAAATATGTTGACCAAATACGACAAGGAAGCTAGCCACAGAGAATCATGGAGGTGCCTGGCCAGTTCTGAATTGGGCTGCGGATACAGAAACCTCCCCACGGTGCAGCCTGGGAAACGCTGGCTGAATGAGATGGAAGGACTCAGCAGGACTTTCTAATCTGATACTGCCAGCAGGCCAATCTCTGTATACTTACCTGCGCAATCAAACGATGAAGACACATGCTAAATCCCGACAGTGCCACAAGCATGTGCCCCTCACCGGGCCTGCACTGTCAATCATCTCAATCAACATCAAAGGTTTCTCCAGATGCAAGGCAAACATACTGGCAACAATGGCCAACCGTTTTGACATACTGTGCATGCAGGAAACCCACATCGGCCCTGCACAACATCGACCTGTCGTCCCTGGAATGAAACCGGTTGCAGAGATCCGACACAGACAGTACGGATCAGCCGTTTTCAGCTGACCAAACCTCAAGATTGAGGAAGTCTGTACACACACCACAGAGGGGCACATGGAAACCATCACAGTTGCCCTCCCAAACATCTCTGTTACATCTGTGTACAATCCACCCCCAACCCCCTTTATTCACCCAGAACTACCAGAAAGATGCAAAAGGAGATTCCACATCAGCAACTTCAATGCCCACAGCACATCATGGGGCTATGAGAGCAACAACCAAGATGGAGTTGAAATCTGGCTTGAGTCTAAACACCTGACACTAATCCACAATGCCAAACTACCCAAGTATTTCCACAGCGCCAGATGGAAACAGGGATATAACCCAGACCTTGCCTGTGTGAGCAGCAAAATCGCTTCCAGAAGTGTGAAGGAAGTCCTGGATCCCATCCCTCATACCCAGCACCGACCAATTGCCATCACGGTCAGATCTGCACTCCAAGCAACAACCATCCCTACCCGCAGAAAGTTTAACCTACGGAAAGCTGACTGGTTGTCATTCCAAAAGGAGATTGAGCACTCCATATCCAACATCACATGTTTATCAAGATATCACAAGACTCCATTTACATTTCACCAATATATCTCAAGACTCTGTTTACATATCACCAACACATTTACATATTTACTGTTTCCACATGTACCGACACATCTCAAAACTCTGTTTACATGGTCAGTATACTTGCCTAAATATTCCACTGATTTTGTTATAACAATAGTATCCATAGTTCATCTCATTTGTTTCTTTTTTTGTTTTAAGTTAATGTCAATACTAGTCTAATATAAGCCACATTCATTTTTCAAAAATCATGAATATGAGCAGAAATTAATGATTCAGTAATATTAGATATATACATACGTACAGCAAATATTGGAGACGTTTGATTTAAACCTCTCTCTTTTTGAAAGGTTTCACTGCAGAGGAATTTAATGCTCTTTTCTGGGGTGCATTCTGTGATCTTTCCTCCAGTTTTCTCTGCTTTTGTTTCTCTGATCTTTCCTTCTGCTTTTTCTGATGTTCCTGCAGTGTTCTTTTGGATAGTTTCTTGGCTACCCTGTTCGCATGAGCTTTTGTTTCAAGTTCTGTATTCACCACATTCATTAATCTCTTCTTGGATTCAACTTCCTCTCTGGCTAAGCGTAACTACGCTTTCCACGACATATTGAATTAAAGTTCAATGCATTAGAAACAAAAGCACAAACGGAGTTAAAACACGTTTTCTAGCAAATGGGCGCAGCCATATTTTTTTCTCGTTCTATCGCGTACAGTCTCGCGGTATTTACATCAATTTAACTTCCGAGTGTTCCCGAATGTCAACAAGAATAAACGAAGCCGACGAAAAGATCGCTAAACAAGCAAACCAAATCAGAACGTATTGTGCTGGTCATTTTACTTAAACATATTTTTAACGGATATACAAGAGATTTAAAAAAAAAAAAAAAACACTTTGGCTAGAAAAATAGCGGAATTCCGCTAAATAGCGGACGTCTGGGATCCATGTTAAACGTAAGCTGAGCAGCGGCTGCGTTAGCTGCCACCGCGATGTATAAAAAAGAGGGGGGTCCGGGGGTCCTCCCCCAGAAAATTTTGAAAATGTAGATGTTAAATGGTGAATTCTGAGTGATCCTGAATGCAAAATTTTATTTTTATGAAGTATAAATTATGAAGTAAAAACTTATGAATTTCAATTCTTTGAAAAACTACTGTGAGTAGCCGCCAATGGAGCATTTGTAGGCGGCAAAATCGCCGGTTGCCGGCAGTTATTGAGAGGACTGAAAGCATGTCTCCTCTTCTCCCATCTCTTTTCTCTCTCTCCCCTTCTATTCCTCGTCCTCGCCCCTTTCCCCCACCGCGGAGGCTTCTTCCCTGGAATGGTCAACAAGAATGCTGACCTTCCTGACTTGAGTGATCTTAGATTTATTAAATGACAATGTAGAAAAAAAATCATATTCTTTTTGGGCTAACACTGTACATACTTGGTCAGCAAGTATGCTGAACTTCCCGACTTTTGTGAGCTGGGATTTATTTAATGACTGATGGTTTTTGTGAGTTTTGTGGCATTCTAGATGTGCTGCGTGAAAATTGGGAGGAGGGACCTTCAACAAGCAAAAATGAAACTCCTGCTATCCTACTGATGTATTTTTCCTCTCCCATCGGGGGGGGGGGGGGGGGGGGGGGGAGCGGCTGCAGGCCAGACAGCTGCCCGGCCTGAGTCAGGCGGTGGGGGTATGTGGCAGTGGGGGCATGGTCAAGCATTGGACTGTGACCGGAGGGCGGAGTCAGGGAAGGTAAGTGGCAGAATCACTGCACCTGATGTCTGTTAACCTGTGTTTGTGTGTCTTCCCCAGTGACCGCGCCCTATATAAGGAGAGAGGGCGCAGAGGAAGGGAGCTCTCTCCCCAACCAGGCGACTTGTGTATGTGTGTGTGTGGGGGTGTGGCTGGGAGAATAACTTTACACTGAAAAGTGGAAAATAAAGAGTTTTTGGAACTCAGTTCTGGCCTGCCGTACGTCTGTGCTCCACCCACCCGCTCTCATACTACAGACTCTTATCAAGATAAATAATGAATAAGAGTAAATATCCGTTCACTTACCACTGTAACAACAACAGCAGTGGTGTGGTAGAAGGATTCACAGGTAACGTATGACAGGGACAGACTATAAGACAGGAGCAGACTATAAGACACCTTCTTGTCTGCCCCCTCCTGCCTGAACCTTGCACCAAAGAAGATCTGGAAGCTCTGACCCCCAGAGGAAGGGCGTGTGCAGAGTACTGAACCGGGAGAGTGTAGCAGACTGAGGTGGTGACCTGAGAAGAAGACCACTGTAACAGAGTGGCTTGATTGATCTCCACCAGCTGAATATTTGTCTGCTGCATGACCTGTGGATTATCCAGCACCTTCTGTCGGATGTCCCGATAAGTGCGACAGATGAGAGTCCACCGCTGAACTGTGCCCTTGTTATGACGCACTGGGGATGGGTTATCAGTGCACAACTTGGTTATGAGGCGCTCCATATACCGATTGCAGTCAGACCACTGAGCTGGGCCCGACAATTGCCTGACAGGGACTGCGACGAGGACGCTCCTTCTGTGGTCTCACCACCTCCAGACAGCACCACATAAACTCACCATCACCCCGAAGGAATCCCTTCCTTCAGGAGCGGGGGAAGCATGGCCAATTTGGTCATGTCTCAACCGCCTTAGAACAGGCAAAGGAAGATGCAAGACCTTCATGGAAAAGTGGGGTCTCAGTTCAGATGGACAAACGGCATGCGATTGCGGGCAGGAGCAGACTATAAGACACCTTCTTGTCTGCCCCCTCCTGCCTGAACCTTGCACCAAAGAAGATCTGGAAGCTCTGACCCCCAGAGGAAGGGTGTGTGCAGAGTACTGGACCGGGAGAGTGTAGCAGACTGAGGTGGTGACCTGAGAAGACGACCACTGTAACAGAGTGGCTTGATTGATCTCCACCAGCTGAATATTTGTCTGCTGCATGACCTGTGGATTATCCAGCACCTTCTGTCGGATGTCCCGATAAGTGCGACAGATGAGAGTCCACCGCTGAACTGTGCCCTTGTTATGACGCACTGGGGACGGGTTTTCAGTGCACAACTTGGTTATGAGGCACTCCATATACCGATTGCAGTCAGACCACTGAGCTGGGCCCGTGTTTTGGCCAAGGAAACATCTACAATGAACAAATACAAATTTAAACAACAAACAATGACAGAAACCATTGTTTCTGAAGATTCTCTTTAGTTTATTTATGATTTATGATACTGCATTTTATTATTGTATCACATATGGACCCTTCCAATAAAAATGCTAAATGTGGACCACTTACCTTTTGGTGCTTTCAACACCAGGGGCCACAGGTGACTTTGCTGCCTTAAACCTGTCCCGTGCCTTGGTTTTATGACGAAGCGAGAAGCTGGTTGGGCTGGTGTCATATTCATCAAGGTTATGCCAGAGCCTGATGATCTGTTCTGCTTGACTGTTCCTGAGTGGTCCAGTCTGGTCCTTTAATAAGAACAGGAACTGAGCCATATGTATGTATGTATGTATGTATGTATGTATGTATGTATGTATGTATTAGGGCTGTAACAATATGCGTATCGAAATCACGATACGCAGAGCCACGATCCGTGTAGCGATACAAGAAGGCAGAATCGCGGTACACCCTTTCAAACTTCTCCTCAGCCCAAAAACAGATGCGCTTCCAAACTTCAATTTATGAATACTTTACTTTTTATTTAAATTACATTTTAAACTTACTTAAATTACTTTTATTTTTTATATCCATTTGTAAGTCGTTTTTTCGCCGACCTGCGACAATCTTCTGCGAGTCACACAACGTCCACACTCGCCACTGGCAGAGCATTCATTTCTTTTAAGCGGTCGCCATTCTGGTTGCGACGCGGGGAGCGAATCTGTAAACAAGCAGCTCATTGGCTGGCTAGGTGTGCCACAAGCCAATCACAATCACTTGACCGGAAAGGCATGCAGTGTTGCCAGATTGGGCAGGTTTAGGTGCTTTTTGGCTGGTTTTGAACATATTTTGGGGTGGAAAACGTTAGCAATATCTGGCAACACTGAAGGCATGTCTGCTTGGGCGGAAGCCTTCTGCGGTAGTTACATTTTGACACGCGAGCAATGTTTCACTATAAAAATTCCATAATTTCCATCTGTTTTCCGCGATCACAGAAAATCATTGGCCCTATGAGAGTGAGACAGTGAGAGAGCCACCCCTATGGACCCTTTTCACGTGACGTCACGACAAACGCGGCCGCCATTTTGGACGTGTACTACCAGTAGTTTACCACAGCCAACATTGAGGAACGGCAGCAAAGAAAGTGTTTATTTTCAGCAAGACTTCCACCATGCCACTATATTGTTGTGCACCTGGATGTAGTAACCATCAACAAACAAGGCAAGGGTTATCATTTTATCGGATCCCGGTAGATGCTGACCGACGGAGAAGATGGATAGCGGCATACCAACGCTTGTGTAGTGACCACTTTGTTGGAGGTAAGACGAATAAAATTAGCCAGAAAAGGCATTACATTGCTGTTAACATTCTGTGGAGGCGAGTGTGTAACCAAATAGGCTAAAATAACCCATTGTAACCTCTTTGTTCTTCTGTAGTAGCTATTAGTTAGTGTTGTGTTCCTTTGCTGTTGGTAGACTGTAGGACAGATCAGAGGCAGTGTCCTACAAACAGCGCTTAATTTGAGGGGAGCAAGCCGGAGCGCGCTCCGGAACCTCGGGCGTTGGCTCCGGCAGCTATTTACACTGGATCCGGTGATCCGACACCTCTTTTGACTATGTAACAAAAAAAAAATAATAATAATAATAATTAAATAAAAAAATGCAAGTTTATTTAGTGTTAATGTCTGATTTTGATATCTGTCTTGTTGGTGATTTCTCTCATGAAACGACATCCACAAAATATCTGCAGATGAACTTAATTTGCAGTGTTATTACAAAACATGCCCAGAAGCGCAGCGCAGCGCCGCGCTCCCCTCTCCTCTCCTCTTTTTTTCCGCTCCGGAGCCGCTCATCCTCTGCGCTTCGGGACCTCCCACTTTACAAATTAAGCACTGCCTACAAATAAGTGTTCAAAATAAGGAGCATGTATTTGTCTCTTAAATCCAGGCCGTTCCCTGTAATCTGTAACAACGGTTGGAGAAAGTAATGGCAACTAGTGAGTGCACAAACCATAGAAGGTAAACTGTACACATCGCCAGGGCAGTGTGATGGTATGTCTACTTTTAGATTGTGTTAGCTTATCAATGAACACACTCGTCACTCGACGAGTTTCACGTCTTTACGACGGATACTTAAATGTGTGTTAGGTATTATTGTTGCAGTCTAAGCAGTCATTGTAGCAGCTAGATGAGCGAGAACCGAAAGGGTCTGTGCCATAAACCGTTATTTCTGTATGGCGTTGCTAATGTGTCATTACTGTTGTTATTTCTCCCTCTGCTCGCCCTGTAAATGCCCTACGTCGCTGGATAGCGAAGGTGTTTTCTGCATCTCGCTCCTTTTTCTTGCATGTTCTCCCGTTTGTCGCCTTTCTCGCATTCAAACCAATTCGAGCCGAAGTCCGCTACATGTCCAAAATGGTGGTCGTGTTTACGAAGGTCACGTGACTGAAAAGGGTCTATACCCCCCCCCCCCCCCCCAAAAAAAAAATCTTAACGGATTTACACAATTTTGAAAAATGACTTTTTCAGAACCGAAAAAAACAGAGCTTCCGGCTCAACAGTATTTTGAGAAATAAAACAGTCTTTGGATATATACATTTGTTCATTTTTGCATATATATTACTCATTCTCTGCAGTGGTCTGAATTATTTGTTATTAAATAGTTAATGTAAGTAAGTAAATGTTAATAAGTCAAATTTACTACTTTAAAAATACATTTTAAAAAAATCGTGGGTGTATCGAATCGTGGGTCAAAAATCGCGATACGAATCGAATCGTGAGTTGGGTGTATCGTTACAGCCCTAGTATGTATGTATGTATGTCTGTATGTATCAGACATACATGCATACATACAAACAAACAGTGTAAATAATAGATAAGTAAAGAATTGCCATGCAATTTACCTCTGGGGAGTCCTGTGGTGGTGTCTGACTACCAGTGGCTGCAAGTGGCATTGTTGGTCTGTCAGGCAGTCTTGGTGTTGACATGGCCACAGTGGTTGATGTCAATGGTAAGACTGCAGGTGAATTGCTGACAGTTGCAGATGCAGGCGGTTCTCTGGCAGGACTCTTGAAAAGCTGCCGCTTCGTCTTGGCTGACCGCATGGCTGTCAAAAAAAAAAAAAAAAAAGCGAGGCTGATAAGACCATTTAAAAGATTCAATTCACTAAATATTGCAGAATACATTGCTAGTTTTTGCACAATATAACGTCTTTATGATTGACTACATATCGAAAGGATTAGTATATCATTTCAAGAGGAAAATAATACATTGATATCATGAAATAAATACTTGCATTATTCAAAAAATATATACAAGTCTTACAATTCCAGGAGGGCTGCCTTATTGGAGATTCATCTTCAAGCAGGGGAGGCTGTAGCTCCACATCCAAACTGGCCTCCTCGAATCCCTCATCCTCGTCATCGAGATGGGCATCCAGACACGCCGAGTCCTCGCTGTCTGGGTCCGGGGTGTAATCCTGTAACACCTCACCTGTCTGGCTGTACAGGTACTCGATACCAATCAGCTCACCTTAATACAATACAAGACAAAATACATACATTGAGAAACATGGGTAAATCAGACAGACAATCTTAAATTTTATTTCTTTTTTCCCCAAAGTAAATTATATCGAGAGAAACTAAATGTAAGATATTAGCCTGTGTATTTCCGTGGTCCACAGTGGGAGGGATGAAATAGTTTCCCAAGAACACGGCTGCTGAGGGTGTTGGTGGCTTGCTTCAAAAGGCTGCTGTAGTGACGCTCTGCCAACGAGGGAGAAGTGTCCAACTGCACAGCTGCGGAGGCTCTGTCCTCGTTCCATCTCACAAGACCCTCCAGGAGATAGGCCTGAAAGTGCATTCCACTTGCACTCTTACCTAGAAATAAATGCAGAATCATATATATATATATATATATATAATGTGTGTGTGTACAAGTTTGTACATATACATGTCTATATATGTGTAGATGTTTAAAATACAACATATAATTACCTGGTATGAAATGGTTCAAGTGAAGATGAAATGACTCCAGCGATGTGGAACCCCTGGCACACCTGAAAACAGGCAGCACAACACCTCACTTCTTCTGCTTGTGGGTCTCGGTGTAGAGGGAGAATCCCTGCGGGTCCTGGATGCAGGCCACATGTCGTTTCTGCGACAACCAATTGTTCCAGATGCGCTCAGTGTCAAGCAGTGGAACACCTAGTGTGTCACGACCCTGGTCGCTATCAAACGCCCCCAACAGCTGTTCTATCATGTTGGTTGTCTCTTCCACGCTGCGCGTCTTCCATCTGCAGTGGAGGGCCAGCTCGTTTTCGGTGATCCGAGAAGAAACGTCGGAGTCTGTCGGGTTACGGCTCTTCTGTGCCTGGAGCCCGGCACGTTTGGCTTCTCGAAGGCACTGCAAATCCTCAGAGCTCCATTCGAATATGCAGGCGGAAAGGCGGCCCATGAATAAACCATACAGCTGATGGGAGTCGGTCGTGCAACCAGCAAAGAAACGACACATAAAATGCCAGGCGTCCAGTCGGATGTTAAGGTCTGGCCAGTCGTTGAACATTTCCCGTAACTTTGTCCCACAGCAGTTGCGGTCTACGTAGAGGTTGGGGGGGACTGATGCCGGCTTACCTGTACCTCTCTATTATGCCAGAAACCATTGGCCTGAGTCCGTAGCCTTCACTGGCAGTGAGGACGCTCATCAGCACCTGGCCGTACTCGTTGCCAATGTTGGTGGCCCACGATGCAGTCCCGGCGCTGTGGCCTGCTAGCTTCTTCACTACCTTTTAAAATAAATTGGAATAAAAGGAGAAATATAAATACAACAACGTCACATTCTCTGAAAAACAATTCATGTTGATTGATCGATTAGAGTGCTTTTTTGGTATCGAAGCCACTTCTACCATAGATCCCAGAAGGTTTTTATAGTGCATGTCTACATAGATAGTTCCACACACTACCCGACCTTTTACACAGTTGGGTTGCACTGCCAAACTCCTTCCCTAATTTGCTCTTGTGCCAAGAGGGGGCAGTCTGTACCATTTTCATAATGGTATTTGGTTGGTACCGGCCAGGGCACATACCCGCAACCTACCACATGAGAGCACGGCACGCTCACCACTAAGCCACTCCGATGCGGTCGAAAAACAAAATATTGCAATTCATTTATTTTTAGTAAGTAATTTCTATGAGACTCAACTTTTCCATTGACCTTTTTAGTTGAATCCATCTTTAGGACATTGCCAAAGACAGAGGTGATGGCTGCCTTGACCTCATCCAGTCGCATGATGATGTCATTACAGTAAACTGTCTGAAGCAGGGGTCCCCAACCACCGGGCCCCGGACCGGTACCGGTCCGTGGATCATTTTGTACTGGGCCGCAAAGAATGAATAATCTTGATTATTATATATAAAAATATGTTTTTGCTTCCGGGTGTCATATTTTGAAAGACAACCACTTCCGCCCTTGTCTAACTTCCGCGCTTGACTCTTTGGTGCGTATCTATCCTGCATCAGCAATGCAAGCTAGCCCTCGCAAAATGAGTCAGAAACAGAGTTCACTGGAGAGTTTCTTTGGAAAAGGTAAACAAGACAATGATGCGACAGCAGAAGGGTCACAGACTGCCTGCAAAAAGAAAGCTGCATTTAAAAGAAAATACCAAGATTCCTACCTGAGTTACGGGTTCATCGCAACAGGTGATTCACATGCCCCACACCCACTCTGTGTAATATGCGGTGACAGACTTGCTAATGAAGCCATGAAACCATCAAAACTTCGCCACCACATGGAGACAAAACACCCAGCATTGAAAGAAAAGCCCTTAGAATATTTTGAAAGAAAAAAAAACGGGAGCTTGAAGGACAGAAACAATTACTTAAGGCCACTACGTCAGCAAATGTGTCGGCGCTAAAAGCATCATTCCTGGTCACGCACCGCATTGCTAAAGCTAAGAAGCCCTTTACTATTGGGGAAGAATTGATTTTGCCTGCTACAAAGGACATTTGCAGCAAACTTTTCGGAGAAGCTGCAGTAAAAAAGGTCGAAAACATCCCCCTTTCGGCGAGTACCATAACAAGAAGAATTAATGAAATAGCAGAGGACATCGAGGCACAGTTACTTAAGAGGATTAATGAGTCACCATGGTATGCAATTCAGGTGGATGAATCTACAGATGTTGACAACAAAGCAATATTGCTCGTTTTTGTGAGATACATTTTGCAGGAGGATGTACATGAGGATTTGCTATGTGCACTATTTCTGCCAACTAACACCACAGCTGCAGAGTTATTCAAGTCCTTGAACGAGTACATATCAGGGAGGCTTAATTGGTCGTGCTGTGTCGGTGTATGCACGGACGGAGCAGCTGCAATGACTGGGCGGCTTTCAGGCCTGACAATGCGGATCAAGGAGGTCGCCTCTGAATGCGAGTCCACACACTGTCATCCATAGGGAAATGCTGGCAAGCCGAAAAATGCCACCTGAGCTTAACAGCGTTTTGCAAGATGTGATAAAAATTATTAATCACATAAAAGTACATGCCCTGAATTCACGTCTGTTCGAACAGCTCTGTGAAGAGATGGATGCAGAACATAGACGCCTTCTCTTGTACACAGAAGTGAGATGGCTTTCAAGAGGCAAATCGCTGGCAAGAGTTTTTGAGTTAAGAGGGTCACTGCAGACATTTTTCATAGAAAAACAGTCACCACTAGCAGCATACTTCAGTGACACTGATTCGATCTCAAAACTTGCTTACCTGTGTGACATTTTTAACCTGCTCAATGAACTCAATCTCTCACTTCAGGGGAAAATGACAACCATTTTCAAGTTGGCAGATAAGGTTGCAGCATTCAAAGCCAAACTGGAGTTATGGAGACAGAGAGTGAACACAGGGATATTTGACATGTTTCACATAGTAGCAGGGATTATGGAAGCGACTGAGTTTGGACCTTCATTCACCCAGTTAGTGCATGATCACCTGTTGCAGCTTTCAAAAGAGTTTGAGCATTACTTCCCCATCGCAAAAGACCCCAGGCTGGGGAAGGAATGGATCCGGAACCCATTTGTGAACAAGCCAGGGGAATCAACTTTAACCCTACAAGAAGAGGAACAACTAGTTGAGATTGCAAAAGATGGTGGCCTTCGGTCCATGTTTGAAACAACTTCAAATCTCTTTGCATTCTGGAGTAAAGTCAAAGCAGAACATCCTGACATTGCCACAAAAGCACTGAAAGTCCTGCTTCCATTTTCAACCTCTTATCTTTGTGAGGCGGGGTTTTCTGCAGTGACAGCAACAAAAACAAGACTACAGAGTAGACTGGATATAAGGAATACAATTCGAGTGTCACTAACTCCCATCACCCCCAGATGGGACCGTCTACTTGCAGGCAAACAAGCCCAGAGCTCCCACTGATTCCACATTTTGGTGAGTTGATATTATAGTGTAATAGTTCATGAAAGTGCCTAATATAAAATGTAATTGTTGCATTCAGATTACATACTAAATATAATGATTAAGGTTTTTGTTATTGGAACCTTCACGCCCCTACCCGGTCCTTGAGAAAGTGTTTCTGTGTGAAACTGGTCCCTGGTACAAAAAAGGTTGGGGACCCCTGGTCTGAAGCCACTTGTAGCGTGAAACATCGGGCATCGGAGGGGGGTCTCTGACGTCAGGCCTGACCAGTAAATTCCTGGTGGTTGCGTCCGTGAAGGTCTGGCAGTCAATAAGGTAGTGGATGACCTTTTGCGACCATATCTCCAGGGCTCGAAATTAACTTTTTTTCTTTGTGTCCCCCAGTGGTCCTGAATTCTGTGTTGTATTGTCCCGAATGGAAGCAATAGTGTCCCCATTTTTTTCCTCTCTGAAATAACCAGTGGTTAATATTATCATATGAAGTCTCATCTCATCTCATTATCTCTAGCCGCTTTATCCTGCCCTACAGGGTCGCAGGCAAGCCGGAGCCCATCCCAGCTGACCACGGGCGAAAGGCGGGGTACACCCTGGACAAGTCGCCAGGTCATCACAGGGCTGACACATAGACACAGACAACCATTCACACTCACACCTACGGTCAATTTAGAGTCACCAGTTAACCTAACCTGCATGTCTTTGGACTGTGGGGGAAACCGGAGCACCCGGAGGAAACCCACGCGGACACAAGGAGAACATGCAAACTCCACACAGAAAGGCCCTCACCGGCCCTGGGGCTCGAACCCGGACCTTCTTGCTGTGAGGCGACAGCGCTAACCACTACACCACCGTGCCGCCCATCATATGAAGTTACTATTATATTTGTAACTATGCGATTTTGAACCCTTTATATCATTTTTACAATAAGTCACAAGACACAAGCGACACGTGTCCTATACATCATCTACTTCAAAATTACAGTTATTGCATTTTCAGTTTATTAAACTTCGGCGATCTCACTGTATGAATAGATACCCGTTTATTTAAAGGGGCCAACTAGCTCATTCAGAAAATGTTTCAACTCCCTACATCTGCAGTACACTTTAGTTGAAAATAAGACCCCTTTTATGTTCATTTCATCTACTTGTACCTTGAATATCTGTTGGCACTTATAAGGCCAACTTATAATTTTCACCATTACCGTTATCCATTTTTATGAACTTTCCGTTATCCATTTTTATGAACTTTCCGTTATCCATTTTTATGAACTTTCCGTTATCCATTTTATGAACTTTCGCTGCCGGGTGCAAATGTTAGCACCATCAGCATAGTGGCAGGTCCGAGCCTAGTTGTGCTGCTGACTGACTAAACTTTCTGAACTAGAAAGACACCAAGAAAACTCACTTATTCTGTTGAACGGTATCTTCCGTCAATATCATCCACATCATTCCTGCTGTATTTTATAACGTGTCTAACAGTGTTCATTCAGTTGCTAGCGTTGCCTGCAGACCAGGCGATGACACTTTGGATCCTGAAGGTCCCGGAGACGTTATGTCTGGGCTTTCAGTTTCTTCCCCGCGGTCGGTCCGCTTCAACCACTTAAGCATTTTTGTTCTGGCAAGAGTCGGTGCAGCGTGTGCGGTAGCAATTCCATTCCAAGTCCATATAATGCGGACTCCGGCCGAAGATTCTAGAACAGAATGCGCTGCTCTGTAGCCTACGGATGCAGGTGCATCGAAAGTGAAGCTACTATGTATTTTTCGCTGTTAACGTTTTAAAATTAAAATTGACAAATTAGGTGAATGTCTACGTATGTGTTACGGCTTTGTAAATAATATTAATGTAGAACTTTTTTCTAGATCTATTTTTTCCATTGTCCCGGGATTGTCCCAGATATAATAATTTTGTGTCCCGATGACATTTTTTATGGTCCCCGGGACATCGGGACACCGTTAGTTTCGAGCGCTGCATATCTCGCTGTGCTGTTCCACCAGCTTGTTGCGTAGCTGGGTGGCACTGTTTCCAAGTCCACGTTGGCGCATCAGCTTGGCCGCACGCATGTCGCAGGCGTAGTGGTAGGTCAGCAGGACTGGAAACTGGACGCGGTGACCAATGTCCAGCTGGCGAGTGATTGCGCCACTCCAGCTTATGATCTTCTTGCATTTCCCACACTCAAGGCACTCTGCTGCCAGGTGGTAGAAGCCATCAATGTCCAGAACTTGCCTCACTTGTGGGTAGAGTCCAGCAGAGGTCAGCTGGTGGTCCTCGCAGGACGGGTCTGGACAGGACAGGCGTACCTGCAAGAGTTTACGTGGCATCCACAGTAACAGGCGCTGGGCAAAGTATCGTTCGGGTCGTGGCAGCTGGACGGGTATCAGGGACGGTTGTGGGGGGGGTACCACCACAGCTTGACAACACGCTTCCATGCGAGCTCTGCCTTCTTACGCTTAGACAGCTTTAACAAGGCCCTGGAAATCCAGTGGTGGTCTGCTGCAGGTAAGGACTGCTTCCATCCATCGGGCAGTATGACATCTGTAAATTAACAATCATGAAAATGTGAATAAAAGATCATAAGTACACAGTCATGAAAATAAAATAGTCATAGAAATGTTATCAATCATAATATGTAACCCATATTATATGTACAGTTATTAAAACTCGGGTATCATTACAAATGAGTAATGTTACAATTCATAAAATAAAGTTTGTCAGATTTGATTGCTTGTCATACCATTGACTTGACTCAGCGAATGTACATCTGTCATGGGATCTGACTGACTGCTAGTGACGGTCACGGGCATGACGTCTGGCTTGTCGGGTGCCACGCCAGTAGAACCAGTTGATAGCTCAACACTGGCTTCAGCAACACAGGCTAGAAGAACATAATCATGTATGTAAAAAACATGCATATTACACATGAATGTCACTGAATTTTACTTTTATTTTGAGAATTGTATCATTATTTCAGTATAACAATAAGTTTAAAAAATTTGTCTTAATGATTAGTTTACTTAGAATCACTGCTAAATGATTGGAATGCTATTATGCAGTCGAGTATGCAACCGCTACGCCACAGCAGCTCCGCCTGTCATTAAGACTTATGGGATAAAGTGACAGGATATAGTCTCATCTCATCTCATTATCTGTAGCCGCTTTATCCTGTTCTACAGGGTCGCAGGCAAGCTGGAGCCTATCCCAGCTGACTACGGGCGAAAGGCGGGGTACACCCTGGACAAGTCGCCAGGTTATCACAGGGCTGACACATAGACACAGACAACCATTCACACTCACATTCACACCTACGGTCAATTTAGAGTCACCAGTTAACCTAACCTGCATGTCTTTGGACTGTGGGGGAAACCAGAGCACCCGGAGGAAACCCACGCGGACACGGGGAGAACATGCAAACTCCGCACAGAAAGGCCCTCACCGGCCACGGGGCTCGAACCCGGACCTTCTTGCTGTGAGGCGACAGCGCTAACCACTACACCACCATGCCGCCCCACAGGATATAGTTATACAACTAAAACAATCAATTGTCATTACTATTCTATGAATCTGATAAATTAACACTCCGGTATCTGTGGGTTTATTACCTGGTGATTCTACGTGGGACAACTCATACGCGTCCATGGCTGGTGACGAGGTCATCATCGTTACTCTCCGCAGGGGTTGCTGAAAAAATACAATTAACAATAATATGAATATTAATTCATGATAGCCAATATCAATACATTATCTATGTTATGTATTTGTAAAACATAGTCGTTTTACCTGTATGCTTTGGTGTGGGAGGTGTCATCTTCATGTTTTGAAACCGGTGCTTCAAAGCAGCGGGAGAGAGCATCCTACCAATGAGCAACGAGGACAGTCGGGATGTGGATGGACTGGCGTTATCATCCGGCTTCTTATGGCGATGTGATGGACTTGCTTCAGTCGTGGCAGGCTTCTCAGCGAGAGGCACTGACATCACCGACAGCAGGCCTTCTCTGTTTGGATATCCTGTGTCGCTCCTTTATGTCCACTGCTTCCTTGCCTTCCTCAAAAGACAACAGGTACTCTCCGAAGGCAAATTTATTATTACTGAGCGGGGTACTCACTTTCTTTTCAGACCGTAGATTATCCACAAACCAGGCAGCGTAGCCCAAACCATTCTCTAACAACCACTTGAAGGTCTGTCCCCGATATGCACCAAATTGGAGCCGGTGTTGACTTAAAATCAGGAGATTGTTGCCGACATCTCCCCCACCCTTACGAACTTCGTCGACCACATTCTTCATGACGATGGAGTCAGACAGACAAGGTGGATGTGAGTGGAGCTTGTTATCAGCTGCGACGCGGCATGCCTCATCAGTGTAGCCAAGGTCCCATTGGTCAGTCTCTTGAAGATAGGCTTGGGGTCCATTACTACAAAATGCCAGAATAATAAATAATTTACCTAAAAATTTGGGCAGAACTTCCCCCCTCTAGGCACTGGCCAGCAAACTTTCCCACATTGGCAATATCCCCAAGAATATACATCAGAATGATTATATCAAGTTCAGATAGGAATTTGCTACACACAAAACACATGTGATTGATATGTCTGTTTATAATTAATATCTATATGATATTATGATCCAATGGTTGTTTGTGACTTGTACATGAAATTGCATAGACATAACTCGCAATTCCACATGAATAGAAACTAAAATTAGGTATATTTCTTCAACATGAGCATACTACACACAACAATGATAATCTGAGTCCCTTAAATCATGTTATAAAAGTTATTTTTTACAGTCAAATGTATATAATTATCTCCATCTGATATGCGACAGCATCACCGATAGCGACTCCATGACTGCAGTAACACAGCGGCACATTACACGGTGTTTTACTGAAAAAAACGCTCTGTTTTCAAACAAGAAACTGCATCGCTGATAAAACAGCCATAAGACTTACCCGATCCGAAACCCAAAGCGAGAAATCCACTCCAATCCAGCTGAATGCAAACAATATGGCGACTCTGCTGAAAATAATCTCCGGCAAAAGTCGGGCTGTGATTGGTCAATGGATGTGGCGCTGTGATTGGTCAATTCTTGGGCCAATTGTGGAGCCTTTCTGGAAGGAGGGAGATACTGATTGGTCTATTCTGGGGACCTGGATAGAGAAGTCAGCGCTCCGGCAAGCGGAAAGGCCCGGTCCCACTGGCCGATGGACACAAAACGTATGCAAAAAGGACACAGCGGACGAGCAAAATTTCGGGGGTGGCTCTATCCGTTTTCATTCGCTCCAGAAATGGACAAAATTGGCGAAAACAGAACGGAAAAGAACGGCCGTGGGTAGTATATAGCGGGGATGTTAAACGCATGTTAATAGGAAGCCTAGCGGATGGAAGTGGATGACAGCTCCGAAGGGGTTACCGGTGATAACTGAGAAGCGGACGCATAGCAGAAAGAGCGGATGCATAGCGGGTGAAGGGGCTGCATCACGTACGCCTAACGGAAACAAAGGGGATATTGCGCGGATCTATATCGGATGCAGACCGTTCACTGCGCTAGGTGTCCTTCTACATACTCTAGACATACTCCAGACATCCTAAATATACGAGATACATCCCAGATATAAACGCTTTGTCCGTTTTGAATACTTTATATACGAGATGCATACGCTTACATCCTTTCTATTTCCGTGCTACTAACGATGAATAGACGTTTCATGTACCTTATCTTTCCTCCCTCTTTCCGTTTTCAGCTGCAGCGGATGTGAGTTGCGAGGATGCAGAGAGGATACAGCAGACGTTTAACGGATGATAACGGACATAGAACGTTTGTTGCTCGTATATGTCGCGGATTTACATCGTACACGGCGGAAAGTTCATCCGTTCTAAAAGTTTTGTGCAGCTCAAAACTTTTTGCGCGGATGAAATCACAGTGGACGGATGCTCGATGGATAGAGCGTATGAAGCACGTATGCAATGAGTACACAACGGATGCATAGCGTTTTCCAACGGATGGCAAAGATTTTTTTACGTTTTACATCCTCTTTGCATCCATAAGTGCAGTGGGACCGGGCCTTTAAGCGCTCCACTGGACACTTTCTCACACGGACGAGGCCGACGGGACAGTCTGGACTTAAAAGAATTTCACCACGTTATTTCCCATAAATGTTAAAGTGCATTATGGATATTCTGTGCTTTACAGGACACAGCATTTAATACTGAATGTTGTAGCACACAGGATCTTTAACTGTGTGCTGTCGGGTGTGTGCACACACAAGTTGAGTAAAGTATTGTAGGAGGTGTGTTTTTAAAGTGGAACTGCTGTCTAATTAATACTTTAATTTATCTAGAAGTTTTCTCTATTTTCTGTTCTGTTTACTCTTTAATAATGCTGCTGGAATTTTAATTTCCCTGAGGGAACCCTCCCAAATGGATCAATAAAGTTTTATCTATCTATCTATCTATCTATCTATCTATCTATCTATCTATCGTGGAAACTGGGTTCCTGGAACTCTGCTTATTTTTAAACATGCTTATCAAACACCAACGCACTTTCTCACACACACGGGCAGTGGCAGATAATTCAGTAAGATTAAGGTGTGTGTAAATGATCACATTAGTGAAGGTGAAAATAAAGCACATGAATGGGGGCAAAAAGCATGCAGTAACTGAACACATCACTGCACAGACAGACAGAAGTGCAAAGTAGATTACACACAGACAGGAGGAGACCGAGTCCGGTCCTTTAAGGGGAGTGTCCTAGTGCCCAAGGAACAGAGAGAAAACCGTGAATGAACACACACACGGGGAGATGAAAGGGACATGAGGAAACCTGGGTGCACACACAAAGTAAGGGGAATTCTGGGTAATTTGTCCCCATGCTGGGAATTTCAGGGAAAGATATTGTTTTATTTTCCTCAGGACAGAGAGACACTGACTCCTACAGGCAGATGGACTGCAAGAAAAGGCAGCTTTATTGTAGTAAGTACAGTTCAGTAGTTGTGTGTGGTGCAGCCATTCGGGGGACTGGGTGTGGGAGAGGACGGGTCCAGCTGTCGGGTTGAAGATGTTCCGTAGCCTGATAGTCCGTGTGTTAATAGTCCTGTGGCGTTTTCCATGTGGTAGAGGGACAGACAGGTGGTGACCTGGATGGCTCAGGTCTCTGGTGATGGTGCAACGTTCCTCTGTAGTCGACTGGTGTAGATGGAGCGTAGGTTAGAGAGCTCTGTCCCATTGTCTCACTGAGCCACTGGCACCACTTGGTGTAGTTTGCAGTAGTGCACCGTAGGAGAGTGTACTCTCTGTGGTGTGGAGGTAGGCGTGTTGTCCTGCGTTTCCTCAAGAACGGTCTCTGCTGGGCTCTCTTCCTGGGGGGGGTCAGATTTTTTTTTTTTTACGTGGAAGCTCAGGAACTTGATGCTTTAGATCAAGGGTTGGATGATTATTGTCTACTGATTGTGTGTGTGTGTGTGTGTGTGTGTGTGTGTGTGTTACAGGCATGGTGCGGCAGCTGTTCGACAAGAACAATAGTCTGGATGGTGTGGACTCCGTATTGAGCGGTGTGTTTGACAATGGCGTGATTTCTTGGGGACACATCGCAAGTGTTCTGGCTCTAGGTGCTGTGGTGTGTGAGCGGCTGAAGCAGGACTGTGTGAAGGAGCAAGTAGATGAGTGTGTGGACATTGTTGCCTTACAAATCTCCTCCTACCTCACTACAGACCTGCAGCACTGGTTCATCAACAACGGCTGGGTGAGTATATTGATGAGACTGGTTCAGAACACACACACACACAATCCTGCCTTATGCCCTCATGTTGTTGTGTGTAAGTATAACTCTGGAAGTGTGTGTGTGTGTGTGTGTGTGTGTGTGTGTGTAAGTAACTGTGTTTTTTCTAATTGTGTTTATGTTGCAGGATGGTTTTGTGGAGTTCTTTTATGTCGAGGATCCCGAGTCCACAGTTCGGAAGGCACTAATGGCAGTGGCCGGATTTGGAATAGGGGCATGTCTCTTAACGCTGATGCAATGAAGTGGGTGAAGGCAGAGGTGGCCACTGTTACTATGGCCACATGGTACTATGGTACCATGGTTACTATGGTCTGTCTTCCTAAGGAAACGAGGACAAATGTGGCAGATCACAGAATCCAGGGACACATGTCTGCCCGGGGGCATTTTGAGTTATTGGCAGATTCAGAAAGTACAGTTTCTAAGCATTCTATTCTTTAAGTTCGTTTCTTAAGACACTTATTTTTTAGTATGTTACCTCGTTTGTTGACAGTTTCGGCGAACACTTCCGCCTTCTTCAAAACAGTCACCAGATGTCGAGTGGTGACATGCCTTATCAGCTGATGTTACTCTATGGAGGCGTGAACGTCCCGCCCAATTTGACAGGTAGTCCACGCCTCCTGCTGTCAGGTCGCTGCCCCAGGACTGCGCTCCAGGTGTGTGACAGCGCGTATGCTCCCTCATCCCGGTTCATCGTCCTCTGCGCCCGCTTTCGTATCTCCACTGCCTCCAAAATCCAATGCTGATATCTATTCTCTTCAAAACAGGCCACACACAACAACTCACGGATCATTTAAACTCCATAGACAAGACAGACAACATCAAATTCACACACGAAGAGGAAACGGACAAGACAATAGCATTTCTGGACCTAAAAATACACCACACAGAAGAAGGTAATATCAGAATTACAACATACAGAAAACCTACACATACCGACCAATATCTTCTCTGGACATTTGAACATCCCATCGTACACAAAATGTCAGTAATCAGAACACTATACGACCAAACACAGAACATCACGGAGGAGAAAGACAGACAGGAGGAGGAACAACACATCCAACAGGCATTAAAAAACTGCCAATATCCACCGTGGGCAATTCGAAAAGGAAAATTACAGACACAAAAAAAGGAAAAAAACAAACAAACAAGAAAAAACACAGAAAAAACAAACCGGGGCTTTGTCACATTACCATACATAAAAGGAGTTACAGAACGCATCCAACGATCCATGAGTAAATATCACATCAACACCCCGGTCAAACCATACAAGAACCTCCGACAGCTGCTAGTTCACCCCAAAGACAAAATACAACTGGACAATAAATGTAATGTCATATATGAAATCCCTTGCCGGTCATGCAATAAAGTCTATATTGGTGAAACGGGCAGATGCTTCCACACTCGCAGGAAAGAACACCAATTAGAATGTGAAAAAGAAACAACAAAAAGACTCACAAGATCCGAAAAAGAAAAAGCAAACCAAGAAAACTTAAAATCAGCTATTTCAGACCACTGCAAACGACAAAATCATATTATGAATTGGGAAGAGGCCAGAGTCATTCGCGCTGAAGAGAATAGATATCAGCGTTGGATTTTGGAGGCAGTGGAGATACGAAAGCGGGCGCAGAGGATGATGAACCGGGATGAGGGAGCATACGTGCTGTCACACACCTGGAGCGCAGTCCTGGGGCAGCGACCTGACAGCAGGAGGCGTGGACTACCTTTCAAATTGGGCGGGACGTTCATGCCTCCATAGAGTAACATCAGCTGATAAGGCACGTCACCACTCGACATCTGGTGACTGTTTTGAAGAAGGCGGAAGTGTTCGCCGAAACTGTCAACAAACGAGATAACATACTAAAAAATACGTGTCTTAAGAAATGAACTTAAAGAATAGTTATAATAATCAGACATAATGAATTTTCACTATATACAGTTTCTAAGCTTTCCAATGATGCCTTCCATGTGGAGATCTGACAATATTTGAAGAATGTGTGGCCTTTTGAAAGTGTATACTTCTTAAAACAGAAAAGGGAGAAAATCGCCCTCAAAGTTTTCCATCTCAGCTACTCTGGGTGCAGGGCGGGCACATAATGGTGCTCATTTGCATGACATTAAGGAAAGCCCTCCCCCCTACGAGCTAGCACGATGCTACTTTCATGTAAACAAAGATCACCACGTCAACTTTCCTTCCATGCAAAGTATGCCCAACACAATTATGAAGTACAAAAATAAGTCCTAAAGTATACTTTAACGTTTTGTGGTTGAAAAATTACTCACACCGTGAGAAAGAAAGCACGATGATGACACAACTAACACAACACTAGTTTCATGTAAAGCCTCGGTCACAACCGGCCGTACCGTGCTCCTATGGCCGGTCTACATGCAAAAAATGCAAGAAACACACGGAGAGCGCACGTGATGTGCTGATTTTTGAGCCGCAGACTGGCCGCAGAGGCTCTTTGTCATGTCAAACAAACTCTACGGGCGCTTACGTTTTTTTCAGGTTGCAAGACAAAGTTATGGCCAACGCGCGTCTTTCTCCATGAACAAAAAAAAAACTGCAGCGATTTGGGAAACGCCAAAAATCACACGGCCAAAAAATCGTACATCCGGTTGTGACCTAGGCTTAACCAAACCACAACACTCTCCGTTACATGCAAAAATAACCACACAGCCTTAGATTAATAAACTTACCCCATCAGAAAGAGAAACGTCGCCTTGCACAGACCAATGCCTCCGATGGAATGTAATCCTAGAACGGTCCGTGTATCATCCGATCATTCAAGTATTCCATTCAATCTGGAAAACGAGGTTGCGGTTTTTTTTGCTAGAAATGGTGATCTCCGATGTAAATACGGTGTGTCTGTTTGCTTCGCGGTGTGTCAGCTCCTCTGCGCTCTGTTTAGTAACTCATTCCATAGTGAAATTACATGCCTGTATGCAGTTAAGTAGCCATGCGCTCAGCTCGGATCATACAGCTGATTCGCGGAAAAAAAAAAGACTTAAATCATCATGTGAATGGCCCATATGGTAATTTACCCACACCCCCCAGCAGGCTACAGTCCTGACAAAAACGAGACAATTTGCAACAAAAAATGTATGCTTTTCCAACAAAACAATCTATTATCTGAAATACTGATTGCATTCTTCAAGATCTCAACTTGCACATGATGGAAAAAAACAAAAATCACAAATTTTGAAAAAAAATGCTTCTTTTGCGATTATCTCGGATTCATTTCGGCCGACATGTGTCCCTGGATTCGGTGAGGGGTCACAAATGTGCTTGTGCTGTTCTGGGCGATCGCAGAGACACTAATAAATCCGTATGTTTTATGAAGACTGAGCAAAGTTTATGTTATGTCACTCAATACTATTATCAGTTTATATTCAAATAAAATTCCCCTCACCCAGATAAACTGCCCCTGTCTCCATGGGGAGGTCACTGCGCTGTCCTGCACATGGCAGGATTTCAGCTGTTTAACTTTCAGTGCAAGGTCTGGCATGGTGAGGGCCCTGATTGTGTGAGGAAATTCAGAGCTTTCTTGTTTGGAGAAAGTTTTAGTTTTTAAAATAAACACTTCAGGCACTGAATACTGTGTGGATGTGTGTTCATTTCATTGCCTTCTCTGTGTGTGAAAACATACATTTTGCATGGATTCCAGGTGTGTTCTGCCTGGTTCTTTATTCAGGTGAGAACATGGCAATTGCTAGGTTGCATCCGACGTCATCTTTGCCTCATTAGGTATGCAAGACATGAAGTGGTGGTCAGCTAAAGTCACTGTTCAGAAAGCATTACTATCGCTGGGGCTGCTTGCTAGTCATTAAAATGCGCTATGCTTGTGTTTTGTTCTGCTTGAATCAGACAAACCGTGAAACTGATAAGTTTCTTCCAGGTTCCCTGTGAAGTGATAAAGGGTGAAGGAGTAAAGGATTTTACCAAAAGACAATGAGAAGCAGCTCCCGAACCTTTCGCTGTGATGGAAGGGAGCAGAGTCGCAGAACGCTCGAGTTTGCAGTGGTCGCTTCAGGAAAATTCCTCTGATTTATTTCGTTTGGATTTGCAAGTCACTTTTCTCACCATTTTCCATTATTTCACGATGTCCAGGAGGTGCTTCAGTCCTCATGTGTTTTTTGTTTACTGTTTATCGCCATATTGTAAATGCATGCGTATGTTTTCACTTTATCAGGATGTCCGAGTGATCTTTACAGGGATGATGTAGAGTGGGCTCCTACACTGAACTAGAGAGATAAGATAATTGAGACAATCTACGGAAACTAAAACAGAGCTCACGAGTTAACGGCACAAAACTGCTTTCCCGGCCGTGCAGTTGCAGCGAGCCGTGATCACTTCTCTGTCCTGTTTCCCCAGTCCCCAAGTTTTTAAAGGGATTTCTGTGGGTCTTTGTGAATGATTGATTTAGCTGGAAGAGAAGGTCAGGAGGATTGGGAATCGAGCACCTGTGGCTTGTAATCTGAAGTTCTCAGATCATTATCTGATCTCGTTCAAACTATGTCTGAGTAATAATATGAATGAATGATTCTTTAATGACCACACTGCAAGCAGGTGGAATTTTTTTTCAGTACGGCATGATACAGGTTCCAACATATAACATAAAGACTAGGGACACAAACTAAAACATATATAAGACACATATATACATACAGATAGACACAGACAATTCCAACATCAAACAATTTTCAGTCCATGATCAATGTTTATCTGCAAGAGTTCAGAAGTTGTATGGCAGTAGGGATAAAACTATTTTTGAAGCGTGTTATTTTGGTGGCAATATAATATATGCACCTCACCACGCTACTGTATTAAGTTCAAGTTCAAGTCAGCTTTATTGTCAGTTTCTTCATATGCACAGGTCATATAAGGAAATTGAAATTACGTTTCTCTCTATCCTATGTAAAGACATAGACAAACATAGGACTGACATTAACAAGACAAACATTAAAGCGCAAGACAGGACCAATAACAGTGTAACAAGCAATAAGTAATAATAAAGTAATGATTTAAAAAAAAGGGGGGAATTGAAACATTTAACATTTAGAAAAAATAATCTAGGCTAAAGACAGGAAGATAAGAACAAGACTAGTATACAAGACACACAGTACAGTACAGCACAGTCCAGTTGAGGTTATCACAGTAG
Organism: Neoarius graeffei; assembly: GCF_027579695.1. NCBI lineage: Eukaryota > Metazoa > Chordata > Actinopteri > Siluriformes > Ariidae > Neoarius > Neoarius graeffei. Next base: position 2,742,174 of record NC_083587.1, read on the forward strand.
CAGCATTTATGTAGAATAATGTGTTAAATAAATAATAATGTGTTAATAATAATGTGTAGCAGCATTCAGAAGCAGCATATGGTAAGTTGTTATATTGTAGGGCCCAAGGCAGTTCTTATGAGATAGTTCAGGTAAGGTGCAAAGTCACATATGTAGTTCCATAGAGAAGTCTTTTCCGTGGAGGGCAGCAGCAACAAGAAAACAGTGTATGGTGTGTAAAAAAGTGAGGTAGTGCAGGTAAAGGTGCAAAAGTCACATAGTGCAGTTCCATAGTCAGAGTCTTTCCTGAGTTCAAGTCTTTCCATGTATGTGTGTGTGTGTGTGTGTGTGTGGGGGGGGGTTCCTGAGTCAGAGTCTTTCCCATGCGGGGGGGGGGGGGGGGCAAGATCCTAACTTCTTGGCTGTCTGGTGGGTGGAGCTGTCAGTGATAATAATAATAATAATAATAATAATAATAATAAATTGTATTTAAAGCGCCTTTCAGGGTACTCAAGGACACTTAACAATAAAAGTGTAAAAATAAAATCAAGCAATTATAAACAATTAGAAATAATGAAAAATAAGATGAATAAAACGAAGCAGGACAGGAATATATAACAAGTAAACTATCAATAAAAAACATAAAACAATAAAATAGCTGGACCATTCTGACACTAAAATAATAAAACCGATTAAAAAAAAGTATCTATTAAAAGGGAAAAGCAAGAGTAAAAAGGTGGGTTTTTAATTGTGCCTTAAAAGAAGAGAGAGAGGTACACTGCCGCAATGAGAGGGGGAGAGAATTCCAGAGTTTAGGCCCAGCTACACTAAAAGCCCTGTCACCCATGGAATGAAGACGAGTAGAGGGGGTGACAAGGAGGTGTGTGTCAGTGGAGCGTAGGGTGCGTGTGGGCTGGTATGGGGAGAGGAGATGAGTGAGATAAGGGGGTGCTAGATTATGCTGTGCCTTAAAGACGAGTAGGAGGATTTTGAATTGAATGCGTGACTGAACAGGAAGCCAGTGGAGTTGGTGAAGGACAGGCGTGATGTGTTGCCATGGTCTGGTGTGGGTAAGAAGTCTTGCAGCAGAGTTCTGGATTTGTTGTAATCTGTTTATTGATTTGGCTGGAAGACCAGTAAGGAGGGCATTGCAATAGTCCAGTCTTGAGGTTATGAAAGCATGGATGAGAGTTTCTGCAGTGGCAAGGGTGAGAGAAGATCGGAGTTTAGAGATGGTTTTCAGATGGAAAAATGCTGTTTTTGTGACCTGTTTTATGTGGGATTCAAAAAAAAAAGTGATGAGTCAATAACGACACCAAGGTTCTTCACTTCAGATGAGGTGGTGGTAAAGTAGCCTGGGATGGAGAACTGAGAATGGTTTATCTTTTTAAGGAGGGTGGGAGTGGCAATGAGTATGGCTTCTGTCTTATCATGGTTGAGTTTAAGAAAGTTACAAGTCATCCAATTGCTGATATCATGAAGGCAGGCAGCCAGGTCAGAAAGTGGATGTGAGGGCTTGGTGTGGATGTAAATTTGTGTATCATCAGCATAACTGTGGAAATGAAGATTATGCTGGCAGAGGATATGGCCAAGGGGGAGAGTATAAATAGTGAAGAGCAGGGGGCCTAGGACAGAACCTTGTGGTACACCATGAGCAAGGGGCAAGCTATGGGACCGGAAATCACCGATAGTAACAAACTGTTCCCTACCCGTGAGATATGACCTAAACCAAGAAAGTGCAGTGCCCGTAATACCCAAAAGTGTCTCAAATCGAGTGAGCAGTGTATTATGACAAACCGTGTCAAACGCAGCTGTCAGGTCCAGTAATAAAAGAATGCTAAAATGGCCAGAGTCTGCAGCAATAAGTAGGTCATTAACCACTTTGACCAAGGCTGTTTCAGTACTATGCTTCACTCTAAAACCAGACTGAAACTCTTCCCACAAGCCACATGATGTAAGGTGGTCTTGGAGCTGCAGGGCCACTATACGCTCAAGAATCTTAGAAATAAAAGGCAAGTTAGAGATGGGCCGGTAGTTTTTAAAATCATCAAAAGCAGCTCCTGGTTTCTTAAGGACTGGTGTGATGGCAGCAGTTTTCAAGGAGCAAGGGACGATGCCAGAGACACCTTGCCTTTGTTGTTTAACGATCTCACATTTAAAAGAGCAAAAGATGAAAAAGTTTGGTTGCAATTTTGAGAAGGCAAGGTGTACTTCACAGTGCGCAAATTGATGGTGATGGGAGAGAGGGGAGGGAGTTCAACATCCTGATGGCCTGGTGGATGAAGCTGTTGGTGAGTCTGGTGGTTCTGGACCATAGGCTCCTGTACCTCTTTCCAGAGGGCAGGAGGCTAAACAGGTTGTGTGCTGGGTGAGTCTCATCTCTCACGATTGTGAGAGCTTTGCGGGTGAGGCGGGTGGTGTATATGTCTTGCAGGGAGGGGAGGGGTGCATTGATGATCTTCCCAGCTGTGTTCACTATACGCTGCAGGGCTTTCCTGTTGTGGTCAGTGCAGCTCCCGCCCCATACAGTGATGCAGCTGGAGAGGATGCTCTCAATGGTCTCTCTGTAGAATGTAGTCATGATGGGTGGTGGGGCACTGGCGTGCTTCAGTTTGCGCAGGAAGTAGAGGTGCTGTTGGGCTTTCTTGGCCAGTGCTGCGGTGTTGTTGGTCCAGGAGAGGTCCTTGCTGATGTGCACTCCAAGGAATTTTGTGCTTCTCACTCTCTCCACAGCAGCACCATCGATGGTCAGTGGCAGGTGTTGGCTGTGGCCTCTCTGGAAGTTGACAACAATCTCCTTTGTCTGACTGACATTCAGCAGGAGGTTGTTGTCTCTGCACCACTTGGCCAGAAGGTCCACCTCAGTCCTGTAGTGTGTCTCGTCGCCGTTGGTGATGAGACCCACCAGAGTTGTGTCGTCTGCAAACTTCACCAGGTGGTTGGTACTGTAGCTTGTTTTGCAGTCGTGTGTCAGCAGGGTGAAGAGCAGAGGACTGAGCACATAGCCTTGTGGAGCTCCTGTGCTTAGCGTGATGGTGCTCGAGGTGTTGTTGCCGACACGTACTGCTTGTGGTCTCTTGCTGAGGAAGTCTAGTAGCCAGTTGCAGAGGGAGGTACTGAGGCCCAGTTTGTCCAGTTTGCAGATCAGCTGTTGGGGTATTATGGTATTGAATGCTGAGCTGAAGTCAATGAACAGCATTCTCACTTATGAATCTTTTTCCTCCAGGTGAGTGAGGGCTGGGTGAAGAGCAGAGCAGATTGCATCCTCTGTCGAGCGTCGGGCCCTGTATGCGAACTGGAAGGGGTCCAGGGTGGGTGGGAGGGTGGATTTGATGTGTGTCATGACCAGTCGTTCGAAGCACTTCATAATAATGGGTGTCAGTGCTACAGGACGGTAGTCGTTGAAGCAGGATGGTGATGGCTTCTTTGGCACGGGTATGATGGTGGCGGCTTTGAAGCAGGAGGGGACAATGGCTTGTTCCAGTGAGGTGTTAAAGATGTCAGTGAAGACATGCTTTAGTTCCTCAGTGCAGTCCTTCAGTACCCGACCAGGGATGTTGTCTGGGCCTGTTGCTTTACGTGGGTTGATGTTGGTGAGTACTCTCTTCATGCTAGCAACAGACAGACACAGTGTCTGTTCGTGAGGTGGGGGTGGTGTTTTCTGTGGATGGGTGTTGTTTTGTTCCTCAAAACGTGCGAAGAAGCTGTTCAGGTCATTCAGCAGAGGTGTGTTGCTTTCGCAGCTTCGTGGCGCGGGCTTGTAGTCAGTGATAGCTTGGATGCCTTTCCATAGGCTCTGTGTATCTTTGCTATCTCTGAAGTGGGAGGTTATTTTCTGTGTCTAGTCCTTTTTTGCTTCCCTAATGCCTCGTGACAGGTTGGCTCTTGCTATTTTCAGGCCCGCTTCATACCCAGCTCTGAAGGCTTTATCTCTAGCCCTCAGCAGCCTGTGGACATCCCCTGTCAGCCATGGCTTCTGGTTGGCCCGAGTGATGATGTTTTTTGTGTGCGTCACATCATCAATGCACTTGGTGATGTAGGAGGTCACGGTGTCTGTGTACTCCTCAATGTCTGTTTGGTTGTTGTCGGTGGTTGCTTGTCTGAAAATGTCCCAATCAGTTATTTCAAAGCAGTGCTGGAGAGCAGCTTGGGCGCCGTCTGGCCATACTCTCACCTCTTTTGGAACCGGTTTAGCAAGTTTCACCTTTTGTCTGTATGCAGGCAGTAGCAGGACAGTTTCATGGTCTGATAGTCCGATTTGGGGGAGGTGTGTTGCTCTGTAGGCTTCTTTATGGGAAGTGTATACCATGTCCAGTGTGTTTTTTTCCCCCTGTTGGAAAATCCACGTGCTGGTGGTATTTTGGAAGGACAGTTTTTAGGTCAGCATGATTGAAATCCCTGGCGAGAATGATGAAACCATCTGGGTGTGTTGTCTGTTGTTTGCTGATGGCATGGTAGAGTTCGTTTAGTGCTGCATTTCTCTTGCTGTTGTTGTTGGTTGGTGGAATGTAAACTGCGACGAGCAGAATCACGGTAAACTCTCTCGGCAAGTAGAATGGACGGCACTTAATGATTATGAACTCAGCCAGTGGTGAACAGTGTCTATAAACTACCTTAGCGTCTCTGCACCATTCATCTCGGAGGTAAACACACACGCCCCCGCCACGACTTTTACCTCCTTCCGAGAGTGCTCTGTCCGCTCGGTAGCATGTTAGCTGCTCCAGTTGTATGGCTGAGTCAGGGATGTTGTCGTTTAGCCATGTTTCAGTGAAAATGAACACACAACAACTGCTTACTGTCCGGTTCGCTGATCTTAGAAGTCGAATGTGGTCCATTTTGTTGTCCAGTGATCTGACGTTTGCTAGCAGGATAGATGGTATGGCTGGCCAAGTAGGGTTAGCTGCTAGCCTGTTCCGGATGCCTCTGCGTTTCCCTCGCTTCCTAGTTCGCGAGCACCGCGGTCGATGCCTCTTTCCTGGGGTCGACGTGCTAGGCAAGTCCGCAGGTCTGTGCAGGATTCCCAGCTCCTGTAGCGTCCGTGTTTCAATGTCCAAAACATCGCATATCTTACTGTTCCGAATTTGTAACAATTCCTGTCGGCTGTATTTGTGTTCCAACATACAGTACATTGACAAGAAAGACACTCCGAAAAACACATTTTACAAAGAAAAACAAACAAAACACGGGAGAGAGAGGGGCCGCTGCGTCTGAGCCGCGCTACCACCGGAAGCTAAGTTTTCTGTTTCCACATGTACATTAAATGTACATGTACATTAAATGCACATTCATGTCAACTACTGCACAGAGCTTTATAAATGATCTCCCAGAGTTATCAACTTTGATTGGGTCACTGTTGGCCCCTGCAGAACTTCATCAGGCAACTGAATGCTTAGAGTCAACGTTCCACCATAATAATGTAGGATAATGTAGCTCCTCTTAAAAGGAAAATGGTCAGAGACAAAAAATTAGCACCCTGGTATAATGAAGACACTCGCACTTTAAAACAGACCACTTGAAAATTGGAACGTAAATGGCGTCAAACAAAATTGGTAGTGTTCAAATTAGCGTGGAAGGAGAGCTTCCTGAAGTATAGAAAAGCTCTTAGTGCTGCGAGATCAACATATCTCTCCTCCCTAATAGAAGATAACAAAAATAATCGTAGATTCCTATTTAATACTGTAGCAAAATTAACCAGGAATAAGTCCACTATAGACACATGCACACCTGCAGTATGTAGTAGCAACGACTTCATGAATTTTTTTAATGACAAAATTGAGAATATCCGACAAAAAATTCAAACTACTAATTTAAGGTCAGACAATGTAAGTGACCCTGTAGTTAACAATAGAACTGTATCAGATCAGCAATTAGAATGTTTTACTCCCCTTAAAGAAACTGAATTACTTTCATTAATCTCCGCATCAAAAGCCTCAACTTGTGTACTAGATCCCTTACCTACACGTCTATTCAAACAGATAATACCTGAAGTAATTGAACCGCTTCTAAAAATAATAAATTCTTCTCTTACGATTGGCTATGTACCCAAATCCTTTAAACTAGCAGTTATCAAACCCCTGATTAAAAACCTGGCCTTGATCCCTGTCAGCTGTCCAATTATCGGCCAATATCAAACCTCCGCTTTATCTCCAAGGTCCTTGAAAAAGCTGTGGCACAGCAGTTATGCTCATATTTACATAGGAATAACATCCATGAAATGTATCAGTCAGGATTTAGACCTCATCATAGACTGATTAGCTTACCTGAGCTATCTATCGCGTATCTGTCGCTAGTTTGCAGTGTACAGGGTATTTCACACACTATTTATAACCATCACATTAAAAGTTATATATGTTGTTTTGATGCCTGTTTGTTTCCCAAATATATACGTGTGTGTCTTAATGGGTGAATAAAAGGCATCGAGTTAAATATTATTGTAGAAAGGGGCTTTATGAAGTTCAGTCCATTTACTTGCCTTGGTTTACGGGGAAGATTTGCCCCACCCAATATGGCGGACACTCTGACGTATCCCAGCAGCAGGCCACCAGCTCAATGCGGCGTCTATGTTTATATGTCTATGATTTTCAGCAGAGCCGCCATATTGTTTGCATTCAGCTGGATTGGAGAGGATTTCTCGCTGTGGGTTTCGGATCGGGTAAGTCTTATGGCTGTTTTATCAGCGATGCAGTTTCTTGTTTGAACACAGAGCGTTTTTTTTTTCAGTAAAACACCGTGTAATGTGCCGCTGTGTTACTGCAGTCATGGAGTCGCTATCGGTGATGCTGTCGCATATCAGATGGAGATAATTATATACGTTTGACTGTAAAAAATAACTTTTATAACATGATTTAAGGGACTCAGATTATCATTGTTGTGTGTAGTATGCTCATATTGAAGAAATATACCTAATTTTAGTTTCTATTCATGTGGAATTGCGAGTTATGTCTATGCAATTTCATGTACAATTCACAAACAGCCATTGGATCATAATTAACTCATTTGGGATGTTTTAGCACTATTGCTTCGCTTCCCGAGATATGAGAGCACAGCCACTCAGTGCTCCACAGACTAAGTCCTGACTTATTTAATTATTATTGTGGGTGGGAATCAAAAAAGCGGAATCAAAGTGCAGGTGATTTAAAAAAAAAAAAAAAAGGGCGCTAGCGGCCATGTGTGCTGTGAGGCTGTGTGCTGGTGTCTTCACTCCCTGGCGGGGTTTTATTTCAGTTATGTAGGTACCCTGACATGTTATGAATGAATGATTGTTAATGTTAAAGGAGGGAAGGTGCACTGTTTATAACTGATCTTCAAAAAATAAGCTAAAAAAAGGCTTAAAAATTTCCACGATAAAAAAAAGAAAAAAGGCGGGGCTAATTTTCAGCTAAATTCTATTTAACCCATTCAGGAGAAAAATCATTTGGCGCTTGAGGAAAGGATGTAAAAAAATGCGCTTGTCAGTGCCTCAGTTGGCTCAGACCGAGTCATATGCGTGAACTCTGGGCAAAAACAGCCTGCCGGATGGTGTCAGTGTAGCTTCGGAGAAGAAAGCTACAGTCCAGAAGGGCTGGCCTGGGCCCGTGGTGAATTTTACCAATGTCCAGAAGTGTCTTTGCTGTAGGTGATCTTAGTGTACAAGCACTGAGCGTTTGTCACAATCAAAATTACTAAAATAAACAATAAAGACAATCGGTGTCGGGAGCGCATCGCAAACACGTTGGCCACGGGGGGCGCCATTGTGCAGCTATGGTGGTGATATTGGGTCGCGGTAATGTTCCATTCACATAAAGCTTGTCGACAGACAGTGTAGCTCGCTTACCTTCTTACCCGAGTTGTTTCATTACAGGCAAGAGGGCTGCTCTTCTTTCCTGGATTTCTCGTGGGAATTGGTCTTTTAGTCCATATGATGTGCCTTTCAGTTCTTTTCCTTTGCTTTTAATAAGTTCTTTGTGCTTGAGTGTTCGAATTTGGCTATTATCAGAGGTGGCTTTTTATTGTCTTTGGAAGTGAGACGGTGGACTCGATGAAAGGTAATCCTGTTGACTGCGTCTGATGGGATTTTCAGAGATGACTGCATGAATTCTTTCACAGCTTTCTCAGGATCATCAGGTTGATAGTGGGATTCCTGAAAAAATGTTGTCGTGCATGCTGCGGCATTGGAGGTCTAGTATTTTTTTTTCTTTCATGATTCTATTTTTGCTAGTGAGATGAGTTACCTGGTTGGATAAGTTTGTGACCTTTCCTTTTAGTTCACTGTTTTCTAATACGAGTGTGTCGATCTGTGATTGAGAGAATGCGAGACTGGCTTTTAATTTGAGGTGGCGATGTTACACTGAGTCCATCGCGAGACTTTGGGTGAGATTCAACATGGCGGCGCGCTGAATACCGTTTGTAAACACAGGATTACAGGAATATTCTTTTCCTTCTGTTTAAACTGGTTATTACCTCTCAACAAGAACCGGCCAATCTGTTTAACTTTTCCGACGGCCACTTCTTCATTCCGGACACCATGACATCTGAACCTGGCAAGAAACACCCAACACGCGACTGGTCAACTGAGACAGATGAGGCTCCAGAGACTAGGGGTGGGCGATACTGGGAATTTGGGTATCGATCCGATACCAAGTAAATACAGGGCTAGTATTGCCGATACTGATAGTGATACTTTTTATTTGAAATGTTATGATCATTGAATAATTTTGTGATTTTGCCTTTTTTAGTTGATTATGATAAAACACAAGACAAAGATTTTAGGCAAATAAAAATGTTTTTTATTAACTAACTACAACAATATAAAACAATGTAACAGTATATTAATAATAAAATAATTCCCTTATCACCTTCTGCTACACAAAATTGTTTAAGAAAAAAGTCACTAGTGCAAAATAACAAAAAAGCAACAATGTAACAAAAATATAAATATAACAATGTCAACAACACCACAAAAAATACCTTCCAGGCCTAGACATTAAGCATTTACCACTGGTGGCCCATTGGGCCAGTGGAATTTAAAAGTTTCTAGCCTAAATGGAAAATGTGGTGGCCCGAATGCATGCGGTACCCGAACCACGGCAGCCGCTGCAAACACCACAGGCTCATATATTCTCAACATTGTAGATATTGAATTCTCACCACTGTAGATATTCTTATAGAAATAGAAGTACAATTAACTTTTTAAATACACCTTTATATAATAGCCACAAGACACACACAGGCCAGTCCCAAGTGTGGATGAAAGGTGAGGGTGGCATACTAACCCTTATCATGCTGGATTTAAATGGGCATTTTTATTGCCCATGAAGTTTTATTTCTTAATTAATAAAATATCATGAGAATCATTGACTTACCATACATTTCCTGAAAGGGTGGACTTTGGGGAATAATCTAGTGAGATGTTTGCAAAGCCTTACCTGCTCGGGGGTGATTTATAACCCTAATTACCTGTTAATTAGCTAATTAACAGGTATGCTCAGGTGAGCCAAAAAGGAGTGAAATGTTGTATTTTTTTTAATAAGACAAGACATAAACACCAAATTTTCAGGATATGTCCTTGGGGGAACTAGTAGTAAATTTTTGCAAATTCAGCTCATTTGCATAAACCGTTGCCATGGCAACAGCAGATACCCTAGCAACTGGGGGTATACTGGGTTTAGCATGGTCTGGTTGTACCAGAGAGGGTCAGAATGAATATATATATATTTTATTTGTAATGAACTAATGTAGACCTAGTTTGGCTATTTTGATAGATTTCATCATCTTTGGATATTTGAATAATATAATATATGGGATCAGATCTAATTTACCACATTATTTTATCTGTTCTTCTATTTCAGTCATAGCAACCAACATTTATACTTCAATCACTAAAAGTTGATACACATGTAGCCATATTTCTTGGCAGTGTATCCTGAAATTTTGATATTAATATACAAAGTCTGAACGATTTTACACCATCTGAAGCTAAAGCGCGTGTGTTGAAATGCTGTTTTACGATTTGGCGCCATATTCGGCGATTTGTAAACCGAGCGTGACGTTGCGCACTCTGATTGGCTGCCGAATTCAAAATGAAGCCGTTCATTAACGCCCGATAGTTAATTTATGCACGATCGTATTTATGAATGAATGACACCACTGAACTTTCTAGCGGAAGAGGCAGAAAGTGGTATAAAGAAGGCGACGATCGGACAAAGAGAAGTTTTTGTTTTTAGCTCAAACTGTTTACCTGGCCTTTGGCCAGGTTGCGGAGCGTGAAGTTTGAACATATTTCTATTTGAATTTCACCGTTCTGATGGTCTCCTTGCCGCAACCGTCTTCGTCTACAAGATGCTATTTTCCCGCCAAAATGATGCTTCCGAACAGCACCGAACATCTCCGAAGATGCACGAAGACGACACTCTCCTGCCGCGGAGTGGAGGGTGACGAAAACAAAGATGGCGGACCTCGTATCGAAAAGGTGCATTTTACAAACAATTTCTTCACAATTCTGGGTAAAATATGAGTAATAAAATTGTTAATTTGCATCAAAAACGTACTGGCCCACCCGGGCCACTGTTTGGCCAAATTTAGTGGCCCGAACTGGCCCGAAAGACGTAAAAAACACCGCCGGGCCATCGGGCAAGTGCTAATGTCAAGGCCTGCCTTCCACTGCACGCAAATATTTGTGAAAAATAAAGTCAGTAATAAAGTAACCAAGTCAGTAGTGCAAAATAAGTAAACAAAAGCAAGAATGTAATAAATATAACAATATAAACAACACAACAAAAAAATACCTTCCATTGCACGCATATATGTGTGAAAAATAAAGTCAGTAGTGCAAATCAGGTGTAAACTACAAGTGCCTTGTAACCTTTGGCTCTTTACGCACAAAGCCCTCCAAGGAAGTATCCCTTGAGGTGCCCTTTTGGCTCTGTTCCCATGTTGATAACAGATTTAAAGGTTTTTGTTCATGAACAGTAACATGTTTACATTCTTCCCTTTTATTGCACTACTTCTCTGAGTTATTAACTGTCCCGCCTTAGAGAAAATCCTTTCTTTCTCAGTCAGTGCTCTGACTCTCCGCTCTCCGACAAAGCAGGGAGGGGGAGGGGCAAGGTGTGAGCGGCAGAGAGAGAGAGAAAGGTGCGCTGTTTACACAGATTTAGAGAGAAACTACACTCGCATGAACTCTGAGTAAATTCAAGTAATTTACTGGACGTATTGAAGAGAAACTGTGACGAAAGTATCGATGTCATCACGCTAGTATCGATTCGATTCCGATACTCCCCTTGGTATCAATACTATCGCTACTCAGATCGATATGCCCACCCCTGCCAGAGACTCCCCCCGCTATCGGTACCGCCAAGGTCACATCCATCGAGGTCAGTTTACTGGAATCCATAAACCACAAACTTGATATACTTGAACATCTTCATGAGGACATCAAGGAATTAAAAGCCAGTCTCGCATTCTCTCAATCACAGATATGAATACATCCTTAACAAAAGTGAGATTATTGAAGCTAGATATTACTCTCTGGTGATTTTACGGTAGGTTTGTTTCTATACGAGAACATTAAGCCGAGCTAAAAAGCTAATGATGCTAACTGCCTTTAGACGGAGCTAGGCGAACGGCGCGAAAAGCTGCCATTGTGGTCATGAAAAGCTAATGTGGCTAATTGCCTTTAGACGGAGCTAGACGAACGGCACGAAAAGCCGCCATTGTGGTCATGAAAAGCTAATGTGGCTAATTGCCTTTAGACGGAGCTATGCGAACGGCACGAAAAGCCGCCATTGCTCTCACCGACTGCTAGCAGCCTGAACTGTACTGACAAGCAAACAAGCTTAAACAAAATTCAGATCATTGAAGGTAGACATTACTCTTATGATTTGGAGGTAGAATTTTTTTTAACTGTTGGTGTATTTCTAAACAAGAAGATTAAAGATGAAAGCTATATATTTATCTATCTATTCAGACTCAGGGTTCCCGCGGGTCCTTAAAGAGTTTTAAATACAGCTTTTGGTTTTCAAGGCCTAAAAACGTCTTAAATTGTTTGGAATGACTGGAATTTGCAAAAGGGAGGTATTAAATTTAATATTGGACCGAACAAGTGAAATGTCTCCATCCGGTTTGGGGTATTTTTTTAACCGTAATTTTAAAAGCGACCAGCGTACCTTTTGGGGGCAGCATCGGTTCTGTGCATTCCGCGTTCCGTAGATCAAGAACTAACATTAGAAGGCTACTGGAGGAAGTGTGGTGTGGTGGTTGTGAAGAGTGAGAGATGCGCAGGTAGCTTACATGGGCACTAGAAAGCGCCCCCAAAATAAGGAGAAGAGTCGTTTGCAATAAAAAGCGCTGGATCGCACAAATGTGTTTAAAGATGGTAATGCAGCGCTGGGGACATGGCGGACTGGGAAACTGTTTTTTCACGGACACAAGGCGCGCGCGCACGTGTGTGTGTTGGAGGTCAAGCACTCTGGAGTGAAACGCAGGGGGGTTCGCGCATGGGCACAAGAGTCAGGTGGAAAATGGGACTTATAGGACATAATACTACTGCTAATAATAATAATGATTAGCATAATTTTTTTTACATAATTAACATTGTTTATTGTACTAAGTTTAATATAAATACATAAACCTTTATTTCAAAACTCAATTAAAAAGAATTACAGAAAATACAATAATTCTAAATGTAGTACAATATAAATAATTTGTACAAAAAATTTTTTAGCTTTATGACCTATCGTCTACAACAGTGTTTCACAAAGTGTGTTCCGCGAGAGACCTCAAGTGCAGGGCTCTACAGTGCACACATTTCACTCGCATTTGCGAGCGAATTTTTAGGCATGCGAAAGACGAAAAAAAATGTGCATTCGTGCGAGGGCTTCTTGCGGCCGACAATTCAGGAAAGCACTGAGCACAGACACGACGAGTTTAACATTCTAAAATGTATCAAACGTTAAACTGCAAAGTATGTAAATCCAGCGCTGGATAGCCTAGCAAATATTTTTTGCACTAGAGACAAGAAAATTACATCAATGTGTTCATCAGAGCCTTGTAGCGCTCAATGTGGAAGAATTTTGAGAATATCTCCTTCCGTTTTCGTGTAAATTTCCGATGTTTGGAGGGAGCACTCTGAGAAAATTCTTCACTTTCTGTGTGCCTCTCTGTGTCTCTGCGCTCAGCGCGCGGGTGGGGGAGGGGCTGCTCGCTCTCCTCACACACACTCTCTCTCTCACACACACACACACACACACACACACACACACACACACATGGGAGGGGCTGCTCTCTCTCTCACTCCACACACACACACACACGTGAGGGAGGGGCTGCTCACTCTCACTCACACACACACGCAAGGGAGGGGCTGCTCGCTCTGTAGCACGCGAGGGAGGGGCTGCTCACTTGGTCACACAGGAGGGAGGGGCTGATCGCTCTGTCACACACGAGGGAGGGGCTGATCGCTCTGTCACACACGAGGGAGGGGCTGATCGCTCTGTCACACACGAGGGAGGGGCTGATCGCTCTGTCACACACGAGGGAGGGGCTGATCGCTCTGTCACACACGAGGGAGGGGCAGCTCGCTCTGTCACACACGAGGGAGGGGCAGCTCGCTCTGTCACACACGAGGGAGGGGCAGCTCGCTCTGTCACACACGAGGGAGGGGCAGCTCGCTCTGTCACACACGAGGGAGGGGCAGCTCGCTCTGTCACACACGAGGGAGGGGCTGATCGCGCTCTCTCACAAGAGGGAGGGGCTGATCGCTCTGCCACGAACGAGGGAGGGGCTGATCGCTCTGCCACGCACGAGGGAGGGGGTGATCGCTCTGTCACGCACGAGGGAGGGGGTGAGCGCTCTGTCACGCACGAGGGAGGGGCTGCTCGCTGTCTCTCACACGAGGGAGGGGCTGCTCGCTGTCTCTCACACGAGGGAGGGGCTGCTCGCTGTCTCTCACACGAGGGAGGGGCTGCTCGCTGTCTCTCACACGAGGGAGGGGCTGCTCGCCCTGTCACACAAGAGGGAGGGGCTGCTCGCCCTGTCACACACGAGGGAGGGGCTGCTCGCCCTGTCACACACGAGGGAGGAGCTGCTCGCCCTGTCACACACGAGGGAGGGGCTGCCCGCTCTCTCTCGCGGGAGGGAGGGGCTGCCCGCTCTCTCTCGCGGGAGGGAGGGGCTGCCCGCTCTCTCTCGCGGGAGGGAGGGGCTGCCCGCTCTCTCTCGCGGGAGGGAGGGGCTGCCCGCTCTCTCTCGCGGGAGGGAGGGGCTGCCCGCTCTCTCTCGCGGGACGGAGGGGCTGCCCGCTCTCTCTCGCGGGACGGAGGGGCTGCCCGCTCTCTCTCGCGGGAGGGAGGGGCTGCCCGCTCTCTCTCGCGGGAGGGAGGGGCTGCCCGCTCTCTCTCGCGGGAGGGAGGGGCTGCCCGCTCTCTCTCGCGGGAGGGAGGGGCTGCCCGCTCTCTCTCGCGGGAGGGAGGGGCTGCCCGCTCTCTCTCGCGGGAGGGAGGGGCTGCCCGCTCTCTCTCGCGGGAGGGAGGGGCTGGCCGCTCTCTCTCGCGGGAGGGAGGGGCTGGCCGCTCTCTCTCGCGGGAGGGAGGGGCTGCCCGCTCTCTCTCGCACGAGGGATGGGCTGCTCGCTCTGTCACCTACGAGGGAGGGGCTGCTCGCTCTGTCACCTACGAGGGAGGGGCTGCCCGCTTTGTCTCGCAGGAGGGAGGTGCTGGTCGCTCTCTCTCGCAGGAGGGAGGGGCTGGTCGCTCTCTCTCGCAGGAGGGAGGGGCTGGTCGCTCTCTCTCGCACCAGGGAGGGGCTGGTCGCTCTCTCTCGCACCAGGGAGGGGCTGGTCGCTCTCTCTCGCACGAGGGAGGGGCTGCCCGCTCTCTCTCGCAGGAGGGAGGGGCTGCCCGCTCTTTCACGCACTAGAGGGGGGCTGCCCTCTCTCTCTCGCACGAGGGATGGGCTGCTCGCTCTGTCACGCACTAGGGCGGGGCTGCCCGTTCTCTCTCGCGGGATGGAGGGGCTGGCCGCTCTCTCTCGCGGGAGGGAGGGGCTGGCCGCTCTCTCTCGCGCGGGAGGGAGGGGCTGCCCGCTCTCTCTCGCACTAGAGGGGGGCTGCCCGCTCTCTCTCGCACGAGGGATGGGCTGCTCGCTCTGTCACGCACTAGGGAGGGGCTGCCCGTTCTCTCTCGCGGGATGGAGGGGCTGGCCGCTCTCTCTCGCGGGAGGGAGGGGCTGGCCGCTCTCTCTCGCACGAGGGATGGGCTGCTCGCTCTGTCACCTACGAGGGAGGGGCTGCTCGCTCTGTCACCTACGAGGGAGGGGCTGCCCGCTTTCTCTCGCAGGAGGGAGGGGCTGCCCGCTCTCTCTCGCAGGAGGGAGGGGCTGCCCGCTCTCTCTCGCAGGAGGGAGGGGCTGGTCGCTCTCTCTCGCAGGAGGGAGGGGCTGGTCGCTCTCTCTCGCAGGAGGGAGGGGCTGGTCGCTCTCTCTCGCAGGAGGGAGGGGCTGGTCGCTCTCTCTCGCAGGAGGGAGGGGCTGGTCGCTCTCTCTCGCAGGAGGGAGGGGCTGGTCGCTCTCTCTCGCACGAGGGAGGGGCTGGTCGCTCTCTCTCGCACGAGGGAGGGGCTGGTCGCTCTCTCTCGCACGAGGGAGGGGCTGGTCGCTCTCTCTCGCACGAGGGAGGGGCTGGTCGCTCTCTCTCGCACCAGGGAGGGGCTGGTCGCTCTCTCTCGCACGAGGGAGGGGCTGCCCGCTCTCTCTCGCAGGAGGTAGGGGCTGCCCGCTCTTTCACGCACTAGGGAGGGGCTGCCCGTTCTCTCTCGCACGATGGAGGGGCTGCCCGTTCTGTCACGCACGATGGAGGGGCTGCCCGCTCTCTCTCGCAGGAGGGAGGGGCTGCCCGCTCTGTCTCGCAGGAGGGAGGGGCTGCCCGCTCTCTCTCGCAGGAGGGAGGGGCTGCCCGCTCTCTCTCGCAGGAGGGAGGGGCTGCCCGCTCTCTCTCGCAGGAGGGAGGGGCTGCCCGCTCTGTCTCGCAGGAGGGAGGGGCTGCCCGCTCTCTCTCGCAGGAGCGAGGGGCTGCCCGCTCTGTCTCGCAGGAGGGAGGGGCTGCCCGCTCTCTCTCGCAGGAGCGAGGGGCTGCCCGCTCTGTCTCGCAGGAGGGAGGGGCTGCCCGCTCTGTCTCGCAGGAGGGAGGGGCTGCCCGCTCTGTCACGCAGGAGGGAGGGGCTGCCCGCTCTGTCACGCGCGAGGGAGGGGCTGCCCGCTCTGTCACGCGCGAGGGAGGGGCTGCCCGCTCTGTCACGCGCGAGGGAGGGGCTGCCCGCTCTGTCACGCGCGAGGGAGGGGCTGCCCGCTCTGTCACGCGCGAGGGAGGGGCTGCCCGCTCTGTCACGCGCGAGGGAGGGGCTGCCCGCTCTGTCACGCGCGAGGGAGGGGCTGCCCGCTCTGTCACGCGCGAGGGAGGGGCTGCCCGCTCTGTCACGCGCGAGGGAGGGGCTGCCCGCTCTGTCACGCGCGAGGGAGGGGCTGCCCGCTCTGTCACGCGCGAGGGAGGGGCTGCCCGCTCTGTCACGCGCGAGGGAGGGGCTGCCCGCTCTGTCACGCGCGAGGGAGGGGCTGCCCGCTCTGTCACGCGCGAGGGAGGGGCTGCCCGCTCTGTCACGCGCGAGGGAGGGGCTGCCCGCTCTGTCACGCGCGAGGGAGGGGCTGCCCGCTCTGTCACGCGCGAGGGAGGGGCTGCCCGCTCTGTCACGCGCGAGGGAGGGGCTGCCCGCTCTGTCACGCGCGAGGGAGGGGCTGCCCGCTCTGTCACGCGCGAGGGAGGGGCTGCCCGCTCTGTCACGCGCGTGGGAGGGGCTGCCCGCTCTGTCACGCGCGAGGGAGGGGCTGCCCGCTCTGTCACGCGCGAGGGAGGGGCTGCCCGCTCTCTCACGCACTAGAGGGGGGCTGCTCGCTCTGTCACCTACGCGGGAGCGGCTGCCCGCTCTCTCTCGCAGGAGGGAGGGGCTGGTCGCTCTCTCTCGCAGGAGGGAGGGGCTGGTCGCTCTCTCACGCACTAGAGGGGGGCTGCTCGCTCTGTCACCTACGAGGGAGCGGCTGCCCGCTCTCTCTCGCAGGAGGGAGGGGCTGGTCGCTCTCTCTCGCAGGAGGGAGGGGCTGGTCGCTCTCTCTCGCAGGAGGGAGGGGCTGGTCGCTCTCTCTCGCAGGAGGGAGGGGGTGCCCGCTCTGTCACGCGCGAGGGAGGGGCTGCCCGCTCTGTCACGCGCGAGGGAGGGGCTGCCCGCTCTGTCACGCGCGAGGGAGGGGCTGCCCGCTCTGTCACGCGCGAGGGAGGGGCTGCCCGCTCTGTCACGCGCGAGGGAGGGGCTGCCCGCTCTGTCACGCGCGAGGGAGGGGCTGCCCGCTCTGTCACGCGCGAGGGAGGGGCTGCCCGCTCTGTCACGCGCGAGGGAGGGGCTGCCCGCTCTGTCACGCGCGAGGGAGGGGCTGCCCGCTCTGTCACGCGCGAGGGAGGGGCTGCCCGCTCTGTCACGCGCGAGGGAGGGGCTGCCCGCTCTGTCACGCGCGAGGGAGGGGCTGCCCGCTCTCCCTCGCGGGAGCGAGGGGCTGCCCGCTCTCCCTCGCGGGAGCGAGGGGCTGCCCGCTCTCCCTCGCGGGAGCGAGGGGCTGCCCGCTCCCTCTCGCGGGAGCGAGGGGCTGCCCGCTCCCTCTCGCGGGAGCGAGGGGCTGCCCGCTCCCTCTCGCGGGAGCGAGGGGCTGCCCGCTCCCTCTCGCGGGAGCGAGGGGCTGCTCGCTCTGTCACCTACGAGGGAGCGGCTGCCCGCTCTCTCTCGCAGGAGGGAGGGGCTGGTCGCTCTCTCTCGCAGGAGGGAGGGGCTGGTCGCTCTCTCTCGCACCAGGGAGGGGCTGCTCGCTCTGTCACCTACGAGGGAGGGGCTGCCCGCTCTGTCGCGCCCGAGGGAGGGGCTGCCCGCTCTGTCGCGCCCGAGGGAGGGGCTGCCCGCTCTGTCGCGCCCGAGGGAGGGGCTGCCCGCTCTGTCGCGCCCGAGGGAGGGGCTGCCCGCTCTGTCGCGCCCGAGGGAGGGGCTGCCCGCTCTGTCACCTACGAGGGAGCGGCTGCTCGCTCTCTCTCGCAGGAGGGAGGGGCTGGTCGCTCTCTCTCGCACCAGGGAGGGGCTGCTCGCTCTCTCTCGCACCAGGGAGGGGCTGCTCGCTCTGTCACCTACGAGGGAGGGGCTGCCCGCTCTGTCGCGCCCGAGGGAGGGGCTGCCCGCTCTGTCGCGCCCGAGGGAGGGGCTGCCCGCTCTGTCGCGCCCGAGGGAGGGGCTGCCCGCTCTGTCGCGCCCGAGGGAGGGGCTGCCCGCTCTCTCTCGCGGGAGGGAGGGGCTGCCCGCTCTCTCTCGCGGGAGGGAGGGGCTGCCCGCTCTCTCTCGCGGGAGGGAGGGGCTGCCCGCTCTCTCACGCACTAGAGGGGGGCTGCCCGCTCTCTCTCGCACGAGGGATGGGCTGCTCGCTCTGTCACCTACGAGGGAGCGGCTGCCCGCTCTGTCACCTACGAGGGAGCGGCTGCCCGCTCTCTCTCGCAGGAGGGAGGGGCTGGTCGCTCTCTCTCGCAGGAGGGAGGGGCTGGTCGCTCTCTCTCGCAGGAGGGAGGGGCTGCTCGCTCTCTCTCGCACCAGGGAGGGGCTGCCCGCTCTGTCACCTACGAGGGAGGGGCTGCCCGCTCTGTCTCGCGCGAGGGAGGGGCTGCCCGCTCTGTCGCGCGCGAGGGAGGGGCTGCCCGCTCTGTCGCGCGCGAGGGAGGGGCTGCCCGCTCTGTCGCGCGCGAGGGAGGGGCTGCCCGCTCTGTCGCGCGCGAGGGAGGGGCTGCCCGCTCTGTCGCGCCCGAGGGAGGGGCTGCCCGCTCTGTCGCGCCCGAGGGAGGGGCTGCCCGCTCTGTCGCGCCCGAGGGAGGGGCTGCCCGCTCTGTCGCGCCCGAGGGAGGGGCTGCCCGCTCTCTCTCGCGGGAGGGAGGGGCTGCCCGCTCTCTCTCGCGGGAGGGAGGGGCTGCCCGCTCTCTCTCGCGGGAGGGAGGGGCTGCCTGCTCTCTCACGCACAAGAGGGGGGCTGCCCGCTCTCTCTCGCACGAGGGATGGGCTGCCCGCTCTGTCGCGCCCGAGGGAGGGGCTGCCCGCTCTCTCTCGCGGGAGGGAGGGGCTGCCCGCTCTCTCTCGCGGGAGGGAGGGGCTGCCCGCTCTCTCTCGCGGGAGGGAGGGGCTGCCCGCTCTCTCTCGCGGGAGGGAGGGGCTGCCCGCTCTCTCACGCACTAGAGGGGGGCTGCCCGCTCTCTCTCGCACGAGGGATGGGCTGCTCGCTCTGTCACCTACGAGGGAGCGGCTGCCCGCTCTGTCACCTACGAGGGAGCGGCTGCCCGCTCTCTCTCGCAGGAGGGAGGGGCTGGTCGCTCTCTCTCGCAGGAGGGAGGGGCTGGTCGCTCTCTCTCGCAGGAGGGAGGGGCTGGTCGCTCTCTCTCGCAGGAGGGAGGGGCTGGTCGCTCTCTCTCGCAGGAGGGAGGGGCTGCTCGCTCTCTCTCGCACCAGGGAGGGGCTGCCCGCTCTGTCACCTACGAGGGAGGGGCTGCCCGCTCTGTCTCGCGCGAGGGAGGGGCTGCCAGCTCTGTCGCGCGCGAGGGAGGGGCTGCCCGCTCTGTCGCGCCCGAGGGAGGGGCTGCCCGCTCTGTCGCGCCCGAGGGAGGGGCTGCCCGCTCTGTCGCGCCCGAGGGAGGGGCTGCCCGCTCTCTGTCGCGCCCGAGGGAGGGGCTGCCCGCTCTCTGTCGCGCCCGAGGGAGGGGCTGCCCGCTCTCTCTCGCGGGAGGGAGGGGCTGCCCGCTCTCTCTCGCGGGAGGGAGGGGCTGCCCGCTCTCTCTCGCGGGAGGGAGGGGCTGCCCGCTCTCTCACGCACTAGAGGGGGGCTGCCCGCTCTCTCTCGCACGAGGGATGGGCTGCCCGCTCTGTCACCTACGAGGGAGCGGCTGCCCGCTCTGTCACCTACGAGGGAGCGGCTGCCCGCTCTGTCACCTACGAGGGAGCGGCTGCCCGCTCTGTCACCTACGAGGGAGCGGCTGCCCGCTCTGTCACCTACGAGTGAGCGGCTGCCCGCTCTCTCTCGCAGGAGGGAGGGGCTGGTCGCTCTCTCTCGCAGGAGGGAGGGGCTGGTCGCTCTCTCTCGCACGAGGGAGGGGCTGGTCGCTCTCTCTCGCACGAGGGAGGGGCTGGTCGCTCTCTCTCGCACGAGGGAGGGGCTGGTCGCTCTCTCTCGCACCAGGGAGGGGCTGGTCGCTCTCTCTCGCACGAGGGAGGGGCTGCCCGCTCTCTCTCGCAGGAGGGAGGGGCTGCCCGCTCTTTCACGCACTAGGGAGGGGCTGCCCGTTCTCTCTCGCACGATGGAGGGGCTGCCCGCTCTGTCACGCACGATGGAGGGGCTGCCCGCTCTCTCTCGCAGGAGGGAGGGGCTGCCCGCTCTGTCTCGCAGGAGGGAGGGGCTGCCCGCTCTGTCTCGCAGGAGGGAGGGGCTGCCCGCTCTCTCTCGCAGGAGGGAGGGGCTGCCCGCTCTCTCTCGCAGGAGGGAGGGGCTGCCCGCTCTCTCTCGCAGGAGGGAGGGGCTGCCCGCTCTGTCTCGCAGGAGGGAGGGGCTGCCCGCTCTCTCTCGCAGGAGCGAGGGGCTGCCCGCTCTGTCTCGCAGGAGGGAGGGGCTGCCCGCTCTGTCTCGCAGGAGGGAGGGGCTGCCCGCTCTGTCACGCGCGAGGGAGGGGCTGCCCGCTCTGTCACGCGCGAGGGAGGGGCTGCCCGCTCTGTCACGCGCGAGGGAGGGGCTGCCCGCTCTGTCACGCGCGAGGGAGGGGCTGCCCGCTCTCTCTCGCAGGAGCGAGGGGCTGCCCGCTCTGTCTCGCAGGAGGGAGGGGCTGCCCGCTCTGTCTCGCAGGAGGGAGGGGCTGCCCGCTCTGTCACGCGCGAGGGAGGGGCTGCCCGCTCTGTCACGCGCGAGGGAGGGGCTGCCCGCTCTGTCACGCGCGAGGGAGGGGCTGCCCGCTCTGTCACGCGCGAGGGAGGGGCTGCCCGCTCTCTCTGGCGGGAGGGAGGGGCTGCCCGCTCTCTCACGCACTAGAGGGGGGCTGCTCGCTCTGTCACCTACGAGGGAGCGGCTGCCCGCTCTCTCTCGCAGGAGGGAGGGGCTGGTCGCTCTCTCTCGCAGGAGGGAGGGGCTGGTCGCTCTCTCTCGCAGGAGGGAGGGGCTGGTCGCTCTCTCTCGCAGGAGGGAGGGGCTGGTCGCTCTCTCTCGCAGGAGGGAGGGGCTGGTCGCTCTCTCTCGCAGGAGGGAGGGGCTGCCCGCTCTGTCACGCGCGAGGGAGGGGCTGCCCGCTCTGTCACGCGCGAGGGAGGGGCTGCCCGCTCTGTCACGCGCGAGGGAGGGGCTGCCCGCTCTGTCACGCGCGAGGGAGGGGCTGCCCGCTCTGTCACGCGCGAGGGAGGGGCTGCCCGCTCTGTCACGCGCGAGGGAGGGGCTGCCCGCTCTGTCACGCGCGAGGGAGGGGCTGCCCGCTCTGTCACGCGCGAGGGAGGGGCTGCCAGCTCTCCCTCGCAGGAGGGAGGGGCTGCCCGCTCTCCCTCGCAGGAGCGAGGGGCTGCCCGCTCTCCCTCGCAGGAGCGAGGGGCTGCCCGCTCTCCCTCGCAGGAGCGAGGGGCTGCCCGCTCCGTCTCGCGCGAGGGAGGGGCTTCCCGCTCCGTCTCGCGCGATGGAGGGGCTGCCCGCTCCGTCACGCGCGAGGGAGGGGCTGCCCGCTCCGTCTCGCGCGAGGGAGGGGCTGCCCGCTCCGTCTCGCGCGAGGGAGGGGCTGCCCGCTCCGTCACGCGCGAGGGAGGGGCTGCCCGCTCCGTCTCGCGCGAGGGAGGGGCTGCCCGCTCCGTCACGCGCGAGGGAGGGGCTGCCCGCTCCATCTCGCGCGAGGGAGGGGCTGCCCGCTCCGTCACGCGCGAGGGAGGGGCTGCCCGCTCCGTCTCGCGCGAGGGAGGGGCTGCCCGCTCCGTCACGCGCGAGGGAGGGGCTGCCCGCTCCGTCTCGCCCGAGGGAGGGGCTGCCCGCTCCGTCACGCAGGAGGGAGGGGCTGCCCGCTCCGTCACGCGCGAGGGAGGGGCTGCCCGCTCTCCCTCGCAGGAGCGAGGGGCTGCCCGCTCTCCCTCGCAGGAGCGAGGGGCTGCCCGCTCTCCCTCGCAGGAGCGAGGGGCTGCCCGCTCTCCCTCGCAGGAGCGAGGGGCTGCCCGCTCTCCCTCGCGCGAGGGAGGGGCTGCCCGCTCCGTCACGCGCGGGGGAGGGGCTGCCCGCTCCGTCTCGCCCGAGGGAGGGGCTGCCCGCTCCGTCACGCAGGAGGGAGGGGCTGCCCGCTCCGTCACGCGCGAGGGAGGGGCTGCCCGCTCTCCCTCGCAGGAGGGAGGGGCTGCCCGCTCTCCCTCGCAGGAGCGAGGGGCTGCCCGCTCTCCCTCGCAGGAGCGAGGGGCTGCCCGCTCTCCCTCGCAGGAGCGAGGGGCTGCCCGCTCTCCCTCGCAGGAGCGAGGGGCTGCCCGCGCCGTCTCGCGCGAGGGAGGGGCTTCCCGCTCCGTCTCGCGCGAGGGAGGGGCTGCCCGCTCCGTCACGCGCGAGGGAGGGGCTGCCCGCTCCGTCTCGCGCGAGGGAGGTGCTGCCCGCTCCGTCTCGCGCGAGGGAGGTGCTGCCCGCTCCGTCTCGCGCGAGGGAGGTGCTGCCCGCTCTCTCTCGCAGGAGGGAGGGGCTGCCCGCTCTGTCTCGCAGGAGGGAGGGGCTGCCCGCTCTGTCTCGCAGGAGGGAGGGGCTGCCCGCTCTCTCTCGCAGGAGGGAGGGGCTGCCCGCTCTCTCTCGCAGGAGGGAGGGGCTGCCCGCTCTCTCTCGCAGGAGGGAGGGGCTGCCCGCTCTGTCTCGCAGGAGGGAGGGGCTGCCCGCTCTGTCTCGCAGGAGGGAGGGGCTGCCCGCTCTGTCACGCGCGAGGGAGGGGCTGCCCGCTCTGTCACGCGCGAGGGAGGGGCTGCCCGCTCTGTCACGCGCGAGGGAGGGGCTGCCCGCTCTGTCACGCGCGAGGGAGGGGCTGCCCGCTCTCTCTGGCGGGAGGGAGGGGCTGCCCGCTCTCTCACGCACTAGAGGGGGGCTGCTCGCTCTGTCACCTACGAGGGAGCGGCTGCCCGCTCTCTCTCGCAGGAGGGAGGGGCTGGTCGCTCTCTCTCGCAGGAGGGAGGGGCTGGTCGCTCTCTCTCGCAGGAGGGAGGGGCTGGTCGCTCTCTCTCGCAGGAGGGAGGGGCTGGTCGCTCTCTCTCGCAGGAGGGAGGGGCTGGTCGCTCTCTCTCGCAGGAGGGAGGGGCTGCCCGCTCTGTCACGCGCGAGGGAGGGGCTGCCCGCTCTGTCACGCGCGAGGGAGGGGCTGCCCGCTCTGTCACGCGCGAGGGAGGGGCTGCCCGCTCTGTCACGCGCGAGGGAGGGGCTGCCCGCTCTGTCACGCGCGAGGGAGGGGCTGCCAGCTCTCCCTCGCAGGAGGGAGGGGCTGCCCGCTCTCCCTCGCAGGAGCGAGGGGCTGCCCGCTCTCCCTCGCAGGAGCGAGGGGCTGCCCGCTCTCCCTCGCAGGAGCGAGGGGCTGCCCGCTCCGTCTCGCGCGAGGGAGGGGCTTCCCGCTCCGTCTCGCGCGAGGGAGGGGCTGCCCGCTCCGTCACGCGCGAGGGAGGGGCTGCCCGCTCCGTCTCGCGCGAGGGAGGGGCTGCCCGCTCCGTCTCGCGCGAGGGAGGGGCTGCCCGCTCCGTCACGCGCGAGGGAGGGGCTGCCCGCTCCGTCTCGCGCGAGGGAGGGGCTGCCCGCTCCGTCACGCGCGAGGGAGGGGCTGCCCGCTCCGTCACGCGCGAGGGAGGGGCTGCCCGCTCCGTCTCGCGCGAGGGAGGGGCTGCCCGCTCCGTCACGCGCGAGGGAGGGGCTGCCCGCTCCGTCTCGCCCGAGGGAGGGGCTGCCCGCTCCGTCACGCAGGAGGGAGGGGCTGCCCGCTCCGTCACGCGCGAGGGAGGGGCTGCCCGCTCTCCCTCGCAGGAGCGAGGGGCTGCCCGCTCTCCCTCGCAGGAGCGAGGGGCTGCCCGCTCTCCCTCGCAGGAGCGAGGGGCTGCCCGCTCTCCCTCGCAGGAGCGAGGGGCTGCCCGCTCTCCCTCGCGCGAGGGAGGGGCTGCCCGCTCCGTCACGCGCGGGGGAGGGGCTGCCCGCTCCGTCTCGCCCGAGGGAGGGGCTGCCCGCTCCGTCACGCAGGAGGGAGGGGCTGCCCGCTCCGTCACGCGCGAGGGAGGGGCTGCCCGCTCTCCCTCGCAGGAGCGAGGGGCTGCCCGCTCTCCCTCGCAGGAGCGAGGGGCTGCCCGCTCTCCCTCGCAGGAGCGAGGGGCTGCCCGCTCTCCCTCGCAGGAGCGAGGGGCTGCCCGCTCTCCCTCGCAGGAGCGAGGGGCTGCCCGCTCCGTCTCGCGCGAGGGAGGGGCTTCCCGCTCCGTCTCGCGCGAGGGAGGGGCTGCCCGCTCCGTCACGCGCGAGGGAGGGGCTGCCCGCTCCGTCTCGCGCGAGGGAGGGGCTGCCCGCTCCGTCTCGCGCGAGGGAGGGGCTGCTCGCTCCGTCTCGCGCGAGGGAGGGGCTGCCCGCTCCGTCACGCGCGAGGGAGGGGCTGCCCGCTCCGTCTCGCGCGAGGGAGGGGCTGCCCGCTCCGTCTCGAGCGAGGGAGGGCCTGCCCGCTCCGTCTCGCGCGAGGGAGGGGCTGCCCGCTCCGTCACGCGCGAGGGAGGGGCTGCCCGCTCCGTCTCGCGCGAGGGAGGGGCTGCCCGCTCCGTCACGCGCGAGGGAGGGGCTGCCCGCTCTCCCTCGCAGGAGGGAGGGGCTGCCCGCTCTCCCTCGCAGGAGCGAGGGGCTGCCCGCTCTCCCTCGCAGGAGCGAGGGTCTGCCCGCTCTCCCTCGCAGGAGCGAGGGGCTGCCCGCTCTCCCTCGCAGGAGCGAGGGGCTGCCCGCTCTCCCTCGCAGGAGCGAGGGGCTGCCCGCTCTCCCTCGCAGGAGCGAGGGGCTGCCCGCTCTCCCTCGCAGGAGCGAGGGGCTGCCCGCTCTCCCTCGCAGGAGCGAGGGGCTGCCCGCTCTCCCTCGCAGGAGCGAGGGGCTGCCCGCTCTCCCTCGCAGGAGCGAGGGGCTGCCCGCTCTCCCTCGCAGGAGCGAGGGGCTGCCCGCTCTCCCTCGCAGGAGCGAGGGGCTGCCCGCTCTCCCTCGCAGGAGCGAGGGGCTGCCCGCTCTCCCTCGCAGGAGCGAGGGGCTGCCCGCTCTCCCTCGCAGGAGCGAGGGGCTGCCCGCTCCGTCGCGCGCGAGGGAGGGGCTGCCCGCTCCGTCGCGCGCGAGGGAGGGGCTGCCCGCTCCGTCGCGCGCGAGGGAGGGGCTGCCCGCTCTCTCTCTCGCGCGCGAGGGAGGGGCTGCCCGCTCTCTCTCTCGCGCGCGAGGGAGGGGCTGCCCGCTCTCTCTCTCGCGCGCGAGGGAGCGGCTGCCCGCTCTCTCTCTCGCGCGCGAGGGAGGGGCTGCCCGCGCTCTCTCTCGCGGGAGGGACGGGCTGCTCGCTCTGTCACCTACGAGGGAGCGGCTGTCCGCTCTCTCTCGCAGGAGCGAGGGGCTGGTCGCTCTCTCTCGCAGGAGGGAGGGGCTGGTCGCTCTCTCTCGCACCGGGGAGGGGCTGCTCGCTCTGTCACCTACGAGGGAGGGGCTGCCCGCTCTGTCGCGCCCGAGGGAGGGGCTGCCCGCTCCGTCGCGCCCGAGGGAGGGGCTGCCCGCTCCGTCGCGCCCGAGGGAGGGGCTGCCCGCTCCGTCGCGCCCGAGGGAGGGGCTGCCCGCTCCGTCACGCGCGAGGGAGGGGCTGCCCGCTCCGTCTCGCGCGAGGGAGGGGATGCCCGCTCCGTCACGCGTGAGGGAGGGGCTGCCCGCTCCGTCTCGCCCGAGGGAGGGGCTGCCCGCTCCGTCACGCAGGAGGGAGGGGCTGCCCGCTCCGTCACGCGCGAGGGAGGGGCTGCCCGCTCCGTCACGCGCGAGGGAGGGGCTGCCCGCTCTCCCTCGCAGGAGGGAGGGGCTGCCCGCTCTCCCTCGCAGGAGCGAGGGGCTGCCCGCTCTCCCTCGCAGGAGCGAGGGTCTGCCCGCTCTCCCTCGCAGGAGCGAGGGTCTGCCCGCTCTCCCTCGCAGGAGCGAGGGGCTGCCCGCTCTCCCTCGCAGGAGCGAGGGGCTGCCCGCTCTCCCTCGCAGGAGCGAGGGGCTGCCCGCTCTCCCTCGCAGGAGCGAGGGGCTGCCCGCTCTCCCTCGCAGGAGCGAGGGGCTGCCCGCTCTCCCTCGCAGGAGCGAGGGGCTGCCCGCTCTCCCTCGCAGGAGCGAGGGGCTGCCCGCTCTCCCTCGCAGGAGCGAGGGGCTGCCCGCTCTCCCTCGCAGGAGCGAGGGGCTGCCCGCTCTCCCTCGCAGGAGCGAGGGGCTGCCCGCTCTCCCTCGCAGGAGCGAGGGGCTGCCCGCTCTCCCTCGCAGGAGCGAGGGGCTGCCCGCTCTCCCTCGCAGGAGCGAGGGGCTGCCCGCTCTCCCTCGCAGGAGCGAGGGGCTGCCCGCTCTCCCTCGCAGGAGCGAGGGGCTGCCCGCTCCGTCGCGCGCGAGGGAGGGGCTGCCCGCTCCGTCGCGCGCGAGGGAGGGGCTGCCCGCTCCGTCGCGCGCGAGGGAGGGGCTGCCCGCTCCGTCGCGCGCGAGGGAGGGGCTGCCCGCTCCGTCGCGCGCGAGGGAGGGGCTGCCCGCTCTCTCTCTCGCGCGCGAGGGAGGGGCTGCCCGCTCTCTCTCTCGCGCGCGAGGGAGGGGCTGCCCGCTCTCTCTCTCGCGCGCGAGGGAGCGGCTGCCCGCTCTCTCTCTCGCGCGCGAGGGAGGGGCTGCCCGCGCTCTCTCTCGCAGGAGGGACGGGCTGCCCGCTCTCTCTCGCGAGAGGGAGGTGCTGCCCGCTCTGTCACGCGCGAGGGAGGGGCTGCCCGCTCTGTCTCGCAGGAGGGAGGGGCTGCCCGCTCTGTCACGCGCGAGGGAGGGGCTGCCCGCTCTGTCTCGCAGGAGGGAGGGGCTGCCCGCTCTGTCTCGCGCGAGGGAGGGGCTGCCCGCTCTGTCACGCGCGAGGGAGGGGCTGCCCGCTCTGTCACGCGCGAGGGAGGGGCTGCCCGCTCTGTCACGCGCGAGGGAGGGGCTGCCCGCTCTGTCACGCGCGAGGGAGGGGCTGCCCGCTCTGTCACGCGCGAGGGAGGGGCTGCCCGCTCTGTCACGCTCGAGGGAGGGCCTGCCCGCTCTCTCTCGCGCGCGCGAGGGAGGGGCTGCCCGCTCTCTCTCGCGCGCGCGAGGGACGGGCTGCCCGCTCTCTCTCGCGCGAGGGAGGGGCTTCTCGCTCTCTCTCGCGCGAGGGAGGGGCTGCCTGCTCTCTCTCGCGCGAGGGAGTGGCTGCCCGCTCTCTCTCTCGCGCGAGGGAGGGTCTGCTCGCTCTCTCTCTCGCGCGAGGGAGGGACTGCTCGCTCTGTCACGCGCGAGGGAGGGTCTTCTCGCTCTCTCTCGCGCGAGGGAGGGGCTGCCTGCTCTCTCGCGCGCGCGAGGGAGGGGCTGCCCGCTCTCTCTCTCGCGCGCTAGGGAGGGGCTGCCCGCTCTCTCTCTCGCGCGCGAGGGACGGGCTGCCCGCTCTCTCTCGCGCGAGGGAGGGGCTGCCCGCTCTCTCTCGCGCGCGAGGGAGGGGCTGTCCGCTCTGTCACGCGCGAGGGAGGGGCTTCTCGCTCTCTCTCGCGCGAGGGAGGGGCTGCCTGCTCTCTCTCGCGCGAGGGAGTGGCTGCCCGCTCTCTCTCTCGCGCGAGGGAGGGCCTGCTCGCTCTCTCTCTCGCGCGAGGGAGGGTCTTCTCGCTCCGTCTCGCCCGAGGGAGGGGCTGCCCGCTCCGTCACGCAGGAGGGAGGGGCTGCCCGCTCCGTCACGCGCGAGGGAGGGGCTGCCCGCTCTCCCTCGCAGGAGGGAGGGGCTGCCCGCTCTCCCTCGCAGGAGCGAGGGGCTGCCCGCTCTCCCTCGCAGGAGCGAGGGGCTGCCCGCTCTCCCTCGCAGGAGCGAGGGGCTGCCCGCTCCGTCTCGCGCGAGGGAGGGGCTTCCCGCTCCGTCTCGCGCGAGGGAGGGGCTGTCCGCTCCGTCACGCGCGAGGGAGGGGCTGCCCGCTCCGTCTCGCGCGAGGGAGGGGCTGCCCGCTCCGTCTCGCGCGAGGGAGGGGCTTCCCGCTCCCTCTCGCGCGAGGGAGGGGCTGCCCGCTCCGTCTCGCGCGAGGGAGGGGCTGCCCGGTGTCACGCGCGGGGGAGGGGCTGCCCGCTCTGTCACGCTCGAGGGAGGGCCTGCCCGCTCTCTCTCGCGCGCGCGAGGGAGGGGCTGCCCGCTCTCTCTCGCGCGCGCGAGGGACGGGCTGCCCGCTCTCTCTCGCGCGAGGGAGGGGCTGCCCGCTCTGTCACGCGCGAGGGAGGGGCTTCTCGCTCTCTCTCGCGCGAGGGAGGGGCTGCCTGCTCTCTCTCGCGCGAGGGAGTGGCTGCCCGCTCTCTGTCTCGCGCGAGGGAGGGCCTGCTCGCTCTCTCTCTCGCGCGAGGGAGGGACTGCTCGCTCTGTCACGCGCGAGGGAGGGTCTTCTCGCTCTCTCTCGCGCGAGGGAGGGGTTGCCTGCTCTCTCGCGCGCGCGAGGGAGGGGCTGCCCGCTCTCTCTCTCGCGCGCGAGGGAGGGGCTGCCCGCTCTCTCTCTCGCGCGCGAGGGAGGGGCTGCCCGCTCTCTCTCTCGCGCGCGAGGGACGGGCTGCCCGCTCTCTCTCGCGCGAGGGAGGGGCTGCCCGCTCTCTCTCGCGCGCGAGGGAGGGGTTGTCCGCTCTGTCACGCGCGAGGGAGGGGCTTCTCGCTCTCTCTCGCGCGAGGGAGGGGCTGCCTGCTCTCTCTCGCGCGAGGGAGTGGCTGCCCGCTCTCTCTCTCGCGCGAGGGAGGGCCTGCTCGCTCTCTCTCTCGCGCGAGGGAGGGACTGCTCGCTCTGTCACGCGCGAGGGAAGGTCTTCTCGCTCCGTCTCGCCCGAGGGAGGGGCTGCCCGCTCCGTCACGCAGGAGGGAGGGGCTGCCCGCTCCGTCACGCGCGAGGGAGGGGCTGCCCGCTCTCCCTCGCAGGAGGGAGGGGCTGCCCGCTCTCCCTCGCAGGAGCGAGGGGCTGCCCGCTCTCCCTCGCAGGAGCGAGGGGCTGCCCGCTCTCCCTCGCAGGAGCGAGGGGCTGCCCGCTCTCCCTCGCAGGAGCGAGGGGCTGCCCGCTCTCCCTCGCAGGAGCGAGGGGCTGCCCGCTCCGTCTCGCGCGAGGGAGGGGCTTCCCGCTCTGTCGCGCCCGAGGGAGGGGCTGCCCGCTCTCTCTCGCACCAGGGAGGGGCTGGTCGCTCTCTCTCGCACCAGGGAGGGGCTGCTCGCTCTCTCTCGCACCAGGGAGGGGCTGCCCGCTCTGTCACCTACGAGGGAGGGGCTGCCCGCTCTGTCTCGCAGGAGGGAGGGGCTGCCCGCTCTGTCGCGCGCGAGGGAGGGGCTGCCCGCTCTGTCGCGCGCGAGGGAGGGGCTGCCCGCTCTGTCGCGCGCGAGGGAGGGGCTGCCCGCTCTCTCTCTCGCGCGCGAGGGAGGGGCTGCCCGCTCTCTCTCTCGCGCGCGAGGGAGGGGCTGCCCGCTCTCTCTCTCGCGCGCGAGGGAGCGGCTGCCCGCTCTCTCTCTCGCGCGCGAGGGAGGGGCTGCCCGCGCTCTCTCTCGCAGGAGGGACGGGCTGCCCGCTCTCTCTCGCGCGCGCGAGGGAGGGGCTGCCCGCTCTCTCTCTCGCGCGCGAGGGAGGGGCTGCCCGCTCTCTCTCTCGCGCGCGAGGGAGCGGCTGCCCGCTCTCTCTCTCGCGCGCGAGGGAGGGGCTGCCCGCGCTCTCTCTCGCAGGAGGGACGGGCTGCCCACTCTCTCTTGCGAGAGGGAGGGGCTGCCCGCTCTGTCACGCGCGAGGGAGGGGCTGCCCGCTCTGTCACGCGCGAGGGAGGGGCTGCCCGCTCTGTCACGCGCGAGGGAGGGCCTGCCCGCTCTGTCACGCGCGAGGGAGGGCCTGCCCGCTCTCTCTCTCTCGCGCGCGCGAGGGAGGGGCTGCCCGCTCTCTCTCTCGCGCGCGAGGGACGGGCTGCCCGCTCTCTCTCTCGCGCGCGAGGGACGGGCTGCCCGCTCTCTCTCTCTCTCGCGCGCGAGGGACGGGCTGCCCGCTCTCTCTCTCTCTCGCGCGCGAGTGAGGGGCTGCCCGCGCTCTCTCTCGCGCGCGAGGGACGGGCTGCCCGCGCTCTCTCTCGCGCGCGAGGGAGGGGCTGCCCGCTCTCTCTCGCGCGCGCGAGGGAGGGGCTGCCCGCTCTCTCTCCCGCGCGCGAGGGAGGGGCTGCCCGCTCTCTCGCGCGCGAGGGACGGGCTGCCCGCTCTCTCTCGCGCGCGAGGGAGGGGCTGCCCGCTCTCTCTCGCAGGAGGGAGGGGCTGCCCGCTCTGTCTCGCAGGAGGGAGGGGCTGCCCGCTCTGTCTCGCAGGAGGGAGGGGCTGCCCGCTCTGTCACGCGCGAGGGAGGGGCTGCCCGCTCTGTCTCGCAGGAGGGAGGGGCTGCCCGCTCTGTCTCGCAGGAGGGAGGGGCTGCCCGCTCTGTCACGCGCGAGGGAGGGGCTGCCCGCTCTGTCACGCGCGAGGGAGGGGCTGCCCGCTCTCTCTCGCGCGCGCGAGGGAGGGGCTGCCCGCTCTCTCTCTCGCGCGCGATGGAGCGGCTGCCCGCTCTCTCTCTCGCGCGCGATGGAGGGGCTGCCCGCGCTCTCTCTCGCAGGAGGGACGGGCTGCCCACTCTCTCTTGCGAGAGGGAGGGGCTGCCCGCTCTGTCACGCGCGAGGGAGGGGCTGCTCGCTCTGTCACGCGCGAGGGAGGGGCTGCCCGCTCTGTCACGCGCGAGGGAGGGGCTGCCCGCTCTGTCACGCGCGAGGGAGGGCCTGCCCGCTCTGTCACGCGCGAGGGAGGGGCTGCCCGCTCTCTCTCGCGCGCGCGAGGGAGGGGCTGCCCGCTCTCTCTCTCGCGCGCGAGGGAGCGGCTGCCCGCTCTCTCTCTCGCGCGCGAGGGAGGGGCTGCCCGCTCTGTCTCGCAGGAGGGAGGGGCTGCCCGCTCTGTCTCGCAGGAGGGAGGGGCTGCCCGCTCTGTCACGCGCGAGGGAGGGGCTGCCCGCTCTGTCTCGCAGGAGGGAGGGGCTGCCCGCTCTGTCTCGCAGGAGGGAGGGGCTGCCCGCTCTGTCACGCGCGAGGGAGGGGCTGCCCGCTCTGTCACGCGCGAGGGAGGGGCTGCCCGCTCTCTCTCGCGCGCGCGAGGGAGGGGCTGCCCGCTCTCTCTCTCGCGCGCGAGGGAGCGGCTGCCCGCTCTCTCTCTCTCTCGCGCGCGAGTGAGGGGCTGCCCGCGCTCTCTCTCGCGCGCGAGGGACGGGCTGCCCGCGCTCTCTCTCGCGCGGGAGGGAGGGGCTGCCCGCTCTCTCTCGCGCGCGCGAGGGAGGGGCTGCCCGCTCTCTCTCCCGCGCGCGAGGGAGGGGCTGCCCGCTCTCTCGCGCGCGAGGGACGGGCTGCCCGCTCTCTCTCGCGCGCGAGGGAGGGGCTGCCCGCTCTCTCTCGCAGGAGGGAGGGGCTGCCCGCTCTGTCTCGCAGGAGGGAGGGGCTGCCCGCTCTGTCTCGCAGGAGGGAGGGGCTGCCCGCTCTGTCACGCGCGAGGGAGGGGCTGCCCGCTCTGTCTCGCAGGAGGGAGGGGCTGCCCGCTCTGTCTCGCAGGAGGGAGGGGCTGCCCGCTCTGTCACGCGCGAGGGAGGGGCTGCCCGCTCTGTCACGCGCGAGGGAGGGGCTGCCCGCTCTGTCACGCGCGAGGGAGGGGCTGCCCGCTCTGTCACGCGCGAGGGAGGGGCTGCCCGCTCTCTCTCGCGCGCGCGAGGGAGGGGCTGCCCGCTCTCTCTCTCGCGCGCGAGGGAGCGGCTGCCCGCTCTCTCTCGCAGGAGGGAGGGGCTGCCCGCTCTGTCTCGCAGGAGGGAGGGGCTGCCCTCTCTGTCTCGCAGGAGGGAGGGGCTGCCCGCTCTGTCACGCGCGAGGGAGGGGCTGCCCGCTCTGTCTCGCAGGAGGGAGGGGCTGCCCGCTCTGTCACGCGCGAGGGAGGGGCTGCCCGCTCTGTCACGCGCGAGGGAGGGGCTGCCCGCTCTCTCTCGCGCGCGCGAGGGAGGGGCTGCCCGCTCTCTCTCTCGCGCGCGAGGGAGCGGCTGCCCGCTCTCTCTCTCGCGCGCGAGGGAGGGGCTGCCCGCGCTCTCTCTCGCAGGAGGGACGGGCTGCCCGCTCTCTCTCTCGCGCGCGAGGGAGGGGCTGCCTGCTCTCTCTCTCGCGCGCGAGGGAGGGGCTGCCCGCTCTCTCTCTCGCGCGCGAGGGAGCGGCTGCCCGCTCTCTCTCTCGCGCGCGAGGGA
The DNA here is from genome assembly GCF_027579695.1 of Neoarius graeffei. Classification (NCBI taxonomy): domain Eukaryota; kingdom Metazoa; phylum Chordata; class Actinopteri; order Siluriformes; family Ariidae; genus Neoarius; species Neoarius graeffei. The sequence continues at coordinate 2,774,702 of NC_083587.1, forward strand.
GGGGCTGCCCGCGCTCTCTCTCGCAGGAGGGACGGGCTGCCCACTCTCTCTTGCGAGAGGGAGGGGCTGCCCGCTCTGTCACGCGCGAGGGAGGGGCTGCTCGCTCTGTCACGCGCGAGGGAGGGGCTGCCCGCTCTGTCACGCGCGAGGGAGGGGCTGCCCGCTCTGTCACGCGCGAGGGAGGGCCTGCCCGCTCTGTCACGCGCGAGGGAGGGCCTGCCCGCTCTCTCTCTCTCTCGCGCGCGAGGTAGGGGCTGCCAGCTCTCTCTCTCTCTCGCGCGCGAGGGAGGGGCTGCCCGCTCTCTCTCTCTCGCGCGCGCGAGGGAGGGGCTGCCCGCTCTCTCTCTCGCGCGCGCGCGAGGGAGGGGCTGCCCGCTCTCTCTCTCTCGCGCGCGAGGGAGGGGCTGCCCGCTCTCTCTCTCGCGCGCGAGGGACGGGCTGCCCGCTCTCTCTCTCGCGCGCGAGGGACGGGCTGCCCGCTCTCTCTCTCGCGCGCGAGGGAGGGGCTGCCCGCTCTCTCTCTCGCGCGCGAGGGACGGGCTGCCCGCTCTCTCTCTCGCGCGCGAGGGACGGGCTGCCCGCTCTCTCTCTCTCTCGCGCGCGAGGGACGGGCTGCCCGCTCTCTCTCTCTCTCGCGCGCGAGTGAGGGGCTGCCCGCGCTCTCTCTCGCGCGCGAGGGACGGGCTGCCCGCGCTCTCTCTCGCGCGCGAGGGAGGGGCTGCCCGCTCTCTCTCGCGCGCGCGAGGGAGGGGCTGCCCGCTCTCTCTCCCGCGCGCGAGGGAGGGGCTGCCCGCTCTCTCGCGCGCGAGGGACGGGCTGCCCGCTCTCTCTCGCGCGCGAGGGAGGGGCTGCCCGCTCTCTCTCGCAGGAGGGAGGGGCTGCCCGCTCTGTCTCGCAGGAGGGAGGGGCTGCCCGCTCTGTCTCGCAGGAGGGAGGGGCTGCCCGCTCTGTCACGCGCGAGGGAGGGGCTGCCCGCTCTGTCTCGCAGGAGGGAGGGGCTGCCCGCTCTGTCTCGCAGGAGGGAGGGGCTGCCCGCTCTGTCACGCGCGAGGGAGGGGCTGCCCGCTCTGTCACGCGCGAGGGAGGGGCTGCCCGCTCTGTCACGCGCGAGGGAGGGGCTGCCCGCTCTGTCACGCGCGAGGGAGGGGCTGCCCGGTGTCACGCGCGGGGGAGGGGCTGCCTGCTCTGTCACGCTCGAGGGAGGGCCTGCCCGCTCTCTCTCGCGCGCGCTTGGGAGGGGCTGCCCGCTCTCTCTCGCGCGCGCGAGGGAGGGGCTGCCCGCTCTCTCTCGCGCGCGCGAGGGAGGGGCTGCCCGCTCTCTCTCTCGCGCGCGAGGGAGGGGCTGCCCGCTCTCTCTCTCGCGCGCGAGGGACGGGCTGCCCGCTCTCTCTCGCGCGAGGGAGGGGCTGCCCGCTCTCTCTCGCGCGAGGGAGGGCCTGCCCGCTCTCTCTCTCGCGCGAGGGAGGGCCTGCCCGCTCTCTCTCTCGCGCGAGGGAGGGACTGCTCGCTCTGTCACGCGCGAGGGAGGGTCTTCTCGCTCTCTCTCGCGCGAGGGAGGGGCTGCCTGCTCTCTCTCTCGCGTGAGGGAGTGGCTGCCCGCTCTCTCTCTCGCGCTCGAGGGAGGGGCTGCCCGCTCTCTCTCTCTCGCGCGAGGGAGGGGCTGCCCGCTATCTCTCTCTCGCGCGAGGGAGGGGCTGCCCGCTCTCTCTCGCGCGCGCGAGGGAGGGGCTGCCCGCTCTCTCTCTCGCGCGAGGGAGGGGCTGCCCGCTCTCTCTCTCGCGCGCGAGGGAGGGGCTGCTTGCTCTGTCACGCGCGAGGGAGGGGCTGCTCGCTCTCTCTCGCACGAGGGAGGGGCTGCTCGGTCTGTCACGCACGAGGGAGGGGCTGCTCGCTCTCTCTCGCACGAGGGAGGGGCTGCTCGCTCTCTCTCGCACGAGGGAGGGGCTGCTCATTCTCTCTCGCACGAGGGAGGGGTTGCTCCCTCTGTCACGCACGAGGGAGGGGCTGCTCGGTCTGTCATGCACGAGGGAGGGGCTGCTCGCTCTCTCTCGCACGAGGGAGGGGCTGCTCGCTCTCTCTCGCACGAGAGAGGGGCTGCTCGCTCTGTCATGCACGAGGGAGGGGCTGCTCGCTCTCACACGCACGAGGGAGGGGCTGCTCGCTGTCTCTCACAGGAGGGAGGGGCTGCCTGCTCTCTCTCGCACGAGGGAGGGGCTGCTCGCTCTCACACGCACGAGGGAGGGGCTGCTCGCTCTCACACGCACGAAGGAGGGGCTCCTCGCTCTCACACGCACGAGGGAGGGGCTGCTTGCTCTCACACGCACGAGGGAGGGGCTGCTCGCTCTGTCACGCACGAGGGAGGGGCTGCTCGCTCTGTCACGCAAGAGGGAGGAGCTGCTCGCTCTGTCACGCACGAGGGAGGGGCTGCTCGCTCTCACACGCACGAGGGAGGGGCTGCTCGCTCTCACACGCACGAGGGAGGGGCTGCTCACTCTCTCTCGCACGAGGGAGGGGCTGCTCGGTCTCTCTCTCGCACGAAGGAGTGGTTGCTCGCTCTCTCTCCCACGAGGGAGGGGCAGCTTGCTCTCAGAGATACACAGTCTTGTAGCCTCATGGTATTGTAACAAGTAACAGCCTGTATTGTTGTGTGTGTGTGTCTGTGTCTGTTCTGCCTGCGCCTTGCTCCCTGTCTGTAGTTGCGTGCATTGCCTCTGTCTTGCACTCCAGTGGTTCCCCCGGTAGCCGGGGGGGAGTGAAAGTTACTTTTTTTTGCCTTTCTGCCATGCTAGTCCTTTTTACCGGGACATGAGATTTCAGCATTTTTATTTTTTTTTGTTCTGTAGCTTGAATAAGTTTAGGGTACTGAATAACACTTTCAGTTAAAGTTGAGTCTGATGCTTTTGTGCTGATGCTACAATAGCCTCCTATCACAATAAATATTCCCTGTAACATTTCCCGTTTTCTACTCATCTTTCTGTGATTGTCCCTCTTTCCCATGGTTGTATGTTGTGGGTGTGGCATTAGGTGGGAAAAGTGCTTTTTAGGGATTCATCAGATCATTCAACTGAGAGATAACTGAGAGCTGGTTCTGACTGAGCTGAGAAATATATTTGCTATGCAGAGAATAACAACGTTTTTTAAAAGCAATGATGGTGGATATAAGAATAAAAGAATGGATGAGGAAGGAAGTGTAGTGAAGAAAGCTAGAATGACGGGAGAAGGTGCGGGAAAATTATATAATGAGATGGAAAGCACACACCTCAGTGCAAACATTTAGATGGGAACATACAACACAGCAGAAAAAAATATATACAGTATATACTAATGGTGCATGTCACAACACAGCAGAAAAACAAAGAATATATATACAACTGGGCGTGTTGAGTTGCAGATGTTAATTGCACATTAGTTATAGAAACTCAGTTCAGCTACAAAACTCAGGATATTGCACTGTATTTGGTATTGCATTGTATTGGGTATAGATGTAAAAGTGTAGAAATATCAAATATACAAAAGCTATAAAAACTAAAAAGTTGCTCTGTAGTAAGTATTGCACTGTATCAGGTAAGTGTGAGAACATTTAGTATAGCTTGAATGTAAGTGCTTATAAGTTGTTTCCTAGAAGTTCAGCACTTTTTGTACCTGACTTTTGCACCTGTGCTGTAATGTGATCTCATCTCATCATCTCTAGCCCCTTTATCCTGTTCTAGAGGGTCGCAGGCAAGCTGGACCCTATCCCAGCTGATTACAGGCGAAAGGGGGGGGGTACACCCTGGACAAGTCGCCAGGTCATCACAGGGCTGACACATATTGGTAGACACATATGCCGCTTTTCCACTACAAACGCGGCTGAGTCGGGCTGAGCCGTGCCGTGCTGAGTCGAGCTGAGTGGGGCTGTTGGAGTTGCATTTCGACTACAACCGCGCTGAACCGTGCTGGCTGGAAGTGGGTGGACACATTGGGTGGAGTTAGCGAAAGTGGGTGGACGTCAGGTGATGTCGTTAAGCAGCGCAAACAGTGACATCAGTGAGCTTTTAAGCGGTAGTCTCACGACCCGGAGAGTAAACAATAAACATGGAGGACATGGAGTCGTTAGTGTTGCTGGTCTTGGTGCTGTGGCTTGTTGTCACCGACAACGCCAACAGATACTGGCAAGAGCGTATAGATGAGGCGAGGCGCATAAGGCTTCAGAAATTCTCGTAATTCGTAATTATTCTCCTTCCGGGTTTGCGGTGTTTACAGATCCCAGCGCGCTCGCGGGGCGTGTGTGGGCATGTGAGGACACTCCTCCTCACCAATCAGTGCACAGGGGAGTGTCTGCTCACGCCCCCAGCCTCACTCGGCTCGGCTTGGCTTGCTTCAGCCCCACTCCAAAACGGTGCAAGTTTTAGGGGCTAAGCAGGGCTGAAGCGAGCTGAGTCGTACTGGTTTTTGGTAGTCGAAACGCGAGCTGTGTCGGGCTGAAGCGAGCTGAAGTGAGCTGAAAAAGGGCCAATAGACAACCACTCACACCTGCAGTCAATTTAGAGTCACCATTTAACCTAACCTGCATGTCTTTGGGGGAAATCAGAACACCTGGAAGAAACCCACACAGACAACATGCAAACTCCGCACAGAAAGGCCCTTGTCAGCCACAGGGCTCGAACCCAGACCTTCTTGCTGTGAGACAACAGCGCTAACCACTACACCATCATGCTGCTGTAATGTGATGTAATGTGATGTGATCTCAAAAACAAAAATTCCTCTTGCTGCATATATTTGACAAGGGCCACTGATCCGACTGATTGGATGGCACCATGAGCTGTTGCTAATGGGCTTGCTGAAATAGCTCAGTAGGGAGAGCGTTAGCCTGAAGATTTAAAGGTCCCTGGTTCAATCCTGGGTTTCAGCATTGAGGGGTGTGGTTTATGTATGTCAAAGGCTGTTTTTTTTTTTTTTTGCCAGGGCAATGTCAGTATATGCCAGTAATTTGGTGCTGAAAACAGTTCTACAGCTGTGTCTTGGTTCCATGGTGTAATGGTTAGCAGTCTGAACTTTGATTCCAGAGTTCCACTGTCAGTGGAACTTCTGAAGCCTTTGGTTGCGGCATCTGAGCTAATATGCCCAGATTGTTTCAATTGCATGCTCCTTTTGGTCAATCACGAGTTCTACTCACGATCAGGTCATACCAAAGACCATCATAAAAATGGTACCTACTGCTGTCTGGCAAGGAACGTTGCAATACAGATGCGAGTGGGGAGTCAAACTTTTGCAGTTACCAGAGGACTAGCCCCCCACTGTAACCTGAGCTATGTAATAGGTGAGAGGCCGAGGGCTACGGAGATCGGTGCTGCCCTTTGCGCCACATGGTGTGGGAAGGACTTTGATTTACAGGTCAGTGGCACTGCACGGGTGATGTCATTTGCACCAATGCCTTCTTTTGTGTCCACACGGACTCTATACTATTATCTGCATTGGTGTGCGTTCTTGATCCGCGTGAGTGGATTCCCATAGACATAGAGTGTGGATGCATAAAGAAACTCAAGTTGTTTTCTGATGGTTTTGGTCCCGTGCATGCCTGCTACCATACCAGTGTTATAGTAATTACCAGTCATGCACACTGCCTAGTGGCCAGTGTTAGTAATTACCAGTCATACACACCGCCTAGTGGCCAGTGTTATAGTAATTACCAGTCATACACACCGCCTAGTGGCCAGTGTTAGAGTAATTGCCCATCATACACACCGCCTAGTGGCCAGTGTTATAGTAATTACTAGTCATACACACTGTCTAGTAGCCAGTGCTATAGTAATTACCAGTCGTACACACTGCCTAGTGGCCAGTGTTAGACTAATTGCCCATCATACACACCGCTTAGTGGCCAGTGTTATAATAGTAATTGCCAGTCATACACACTACCTCGTGGCCTGTTAGTCTGGAGGATAAAAATGGTATTACAACCCCCTGCACATCTAGGGGTAAAAGCTGCCAACCATGTTTTTTTTAGTTAAAATGGTTCCTAAGAGAGAGAAATATGGTGGTTGGCATTTTTGGAAATGCCTCTGACTATCCCTTGGCAGCCATTTTGAAACTGACTATTGGGCAATCTTGAACACCTAAATGTATGGACTCCTGGAGCAATCTACACCATAAAAGTTGTAGTTAAACCTAAGTTTTTTGTTCAAGATATGTTCTGGCACCTACCAACAAGGATTTTATCTGGTGGCCATCTTGTAATTCAATATGGCTGCCAGAAATGTAATAAAAACATGTAATTTTACCTTCCAGGAAGATACAAACATGATCTTAGTGTCAAAAATTATGTTTTTGATGGTTAGAAATAATGTGCTTATATTAAATTACATCCACACTTATCATTAATAAAGCATTTCCAATATAAAATAATGCTAAATTTCTAATTTAAAAAAATATCAGATTTGGTCCACCATTCACTTCAAGCATACTGAAATAGAAAAAAATGCAAAAATAATGTTTTAAAATATTTCAAAAGTCATGGAAAAGCAGAAAAATAATAATAATTTAACAACTTTAAATAACCAAAATCACAAGTGTAAGCCATAGTTCATAACTGCCTACAGGTTGACCATTGAAGCATTATGGGTATCAAAGAAATTTCACTCCATTTCCTGCAATATATATTGTTTTTTATGAGTGTGGAACATATGGTGTCCAATCAGAGACCTGCTTTAATTCACTTAAAAATATGATACTTCAAGCATTTTGTTTTGTTTTTTCTTGAAAGAACTGGAAAAAGCAGCCAATAAGGTCACTTGTTCCAGAGGCAGCAATCTAGAAGATCCTAGAAGGTGCGGCAGTGTACCTGAAAACAGAGAAAATCAGTGGCTTTATTCAACATGAAAGTAGCTTTCCTCTACCAATTAAACATTAATGTGTTTTGTAACATGATGCATATTATTTATAAAATGGGAGACAAGGTACAGATGTGATATTTACAAGACAGTACAAGACAGCCTTACAAGACATTGTAAACTAGACAGATTGCCTGCTTGCCAGTTTTTAACACAGCCTGGATGAAGACACCTTGGAGCTGGAACAAAGACAGTGGGCTTATGTCAGTGGCTGCTGAGGTCAGTGTGATGAGGTAGGGTTGGTTTCCTGCAGCAGAACTGGAAAAATGTGACAAATAATATCTTGAAACTTGGTATATAGGGTAGGGGATACAGATGACTGTCTTCTTGTCTTTTTTAACTTGTAATTTTCTCAACCTCATGCTTTTTCTGTGTACATCTATAGATTTCTTGTCCAGAGTTTCCAAGCACTACATCGTCAAAAATTGGAATTGTGTAACCAGGATCTTACAAATATGTGCAGCATGATAAGACTTCTTTAAAGTTTTAATTGAAACATTTTTGATGATGATATCAAAGGCTCATTCATCGAGACTTGAGTGCAAAACTGCACCTTCCTCAGCAGCATCAATACAAGGCAAGGCAAGTTTATTTGTATAGCGCATTTCATACACACAGGCAATTCAATGTGCTTCACAAAAAATAAAAGCATAAGAACAGTAACAAAGAATTAAAGTAAAAGTGAAATCATTAAAATCCAAAATTAAAAAGAAATTAAAATAAAGAATTAAAGTAAAATCATTAAAATCAAAATTAAAAGAAATTATATTAAAGGAAATTAATTACACTTTAGGTAAAAATTAATCAAGTGAAAGCATCTGAAAACAGCTTTGTCTTGAGCCTGGATTTAAAACTAACAACAGTAGGAGCATTTTTGATATCATCTGGAAGTTGGTTCCAAAGCTTAGCAGCATAGCAACTAAAGGCTGCTTCACCACACTTCGTTTTGACAGCTGATATTACTAGCAAGTTTTTCTCCTGTGATCTTAGAGACCTAGTTGGTGCATATAATTGAAACATATCCAGTAGGTAGCTGGGTCCCATCCCATTTAATGTTTTAAATAGAAGAAGTAATGCCTTAAAGTCAATTCTATAGCTCACTGGGAGCCAGTGCAGAGACCTTAGGATTGGAGTGATATGGACTACCCTTTTTGTTCTTGTAAGAACCCTTGCTGCTGCATTTTGGATTAGTTGAAGCTCTTTAATGGTCTTTTTTGGAAGACCTGTGAAAAGGCTATGTTAGGACTAGGACTGTTTTGGCCTCTAGAGGCCGCTGTTATTTCCTTTTCATGTCGTGTTTATTTTGGCCTCTAGAGGCCGCCACTGTTCCTGTGTTTTGTGTTTGTGTTAATTGCCTAATTATCTTCACCTGTGTCCTTAATTAGTTTGTCTATTTATACCCCTGAGTTCAGTCCTCTTGTCACGGAGTCTTTGTGCTGTTATGTTTATCTCCAGTTTCCTTTGTACTGTGTTTTTTGATCTTCTTAGCTTTTGTATTTTTGCACTTTGCTTTTCTTTTGGATTTTACTCTTTGGTTTTTTTTTGTCTTTTGTTTTGCCCTGTATATAGTGTATATAGTTTAAATAAACCTTTTGATTCTTTTTCTACTTCCGCCTCACGCCTCTGCATTTGAGTCATCCCCCTGGTGGCCTAGTGGGGGTTTGCTGGATTATCACACCAACGAACCAGGTTCGAATCCCAGCAAAACCCTAACAGAAAGACTCCGTCATGACCGACTCAGCAGAGGCTGCTTCAACTGTCTACCCGGCCAACCTTCAGGGAATTATGGCAGCTTTGACACGCTTCGGAGCGACCATGGACGCTCATGGACGTACGCTCACCAGCCAACGTGAGGCCCTCGCTCGCCACGAGGAACTGCTTCAGCAAATTGGGAAAACCCTGGCACAGCTGACATCTCTGCCTGCATCTCCTGCTCCTGATCCAGTTCCTGCTCCTGATCCAGCTCCCACTCCTGCTCCAGTGCCTCCTGCAATGCTGCCTTCTTCACCTCGCGAACCCAGCCTTCCTGCACCACAGAGGTATGACGGCAAGCACAGTGAGTGCCGAGAGTTCCTTACTCAGTGTCAACTCACCTTTGAGCTTCAGCCTACCACCTACACTACGGATCGCCGCAAGATTGCCTTTGTGATCACCTTATTAGCTGGTAAGGCGCGAGCCTGGGCTACTGCTATCTGGCAAAGACAGGGACCTGAGTGCTTTGATTTCCAGCTGTTTTCTGAAGAGATGCTTCGGGTCTTCGATCAGGCAGACATCAGTACCGACGCAGCCCGAAAGCTCATGTCCATCCGGCAAGGAGGAAGCGTCGCAGATTACGCCATCTCGTTCCGAACACTCGCAGCAGTAAGTGGATGGAACGAGACTGCCCTGGTGTCAGCCTTCCACCATGGTCTGTCTGACCCCATCAAGGACGGTCTGGCCTCTATTGGATGCCCAAGTGACCTCGAAACCCTCATCTCACATGCTATTCGTCTGGATAACAGGATGAGAGAACGCCACCAAGCCTTGAGCCCCCCCAGCCTCCCTACCTCTACCTGGAGACCGTCTACCTCCTTCAGTGACTGTCCAGAACCCATGCAAGTGGGTCGTACTCGCCTCTCCGCATCTGAGAGGGAGCGCAGAAGGAGGGACAAGTGCTGCATCTACTGTGGCAAGCCTGGTCACTTCCGAGCATCATGTCCCGAACTCTTGGGAAAAGGACCGCCCCGTCCAGCCGAGGGAGGGTTGTGACGGGGCCTACCCTCTCTCCCGGACTCCCTGGCCAAGGAATCTACATCCCGGTCTCCATCTCCTGGGGTGAGTCTGTCCACTCTTGTCAAGCTTTGATAGACTCAGGGGCGGCTGGGAACTTTATGGATATTCACTTCGCCCAAAGCATCAATATTCCGACTGCACCTCTTGAAGTCCCACTGTCTGTGTCTGCCCTCGATGGCCAAGCGTTAGGTGATGGAAGAGTCACCCAAGTTACTTCTCCAGTTTTCCTCCAGTCTCAAGGTCACAAGGAAGAAATATCCCTGCACCTGATTCCTTCACCTGAGTTCCCAGTTATTCTAGGCCTTCCTTGGCTTACTCGCCACAACCCTCGCATAGACTGGGTAACAAGCCAGGTTGTGGAATGGGGCCCTGCATGCCATGCCTCTTGTCTGCTCTCTAGCTCTCCTGTGTCTCCTGCCGAGCCCCCTGATCTCACCGAGTTATCTCAAGTTCCCACAGAGTACTGGGATCTCAAGGAGGTATTCAGCAAGAGCAGGGCCGCCGTTCTTCCTCCGCACCGGGCCTACGACTGTGCCATCGACTTGCTCCCTGGGACTACCCCTCCTCGTGGCAGACTGTTTTCACTCTCTCAGCCAGAACGCAAGGCCATGGAGGAATACCTCAAAGATGCCCTGGTCTCTGGGTTTATTCGACCCTCCACTTCACCTGCTGGAGCCGGCTTCTTCTTTGTCGGCAAGAAGGATGGGGGGCTCCGACCATGTATTGATTACAGGGGCCTGAATAAGATCACTGTGCGCAACCGATATCCCCTTCCGCTGATGTCCACAGCTTTCGACCTGCTCCAAGGCGCCACCGTCTTCACCAAGTTGGACCTACGGAACGCATACCACCTCATCCGTATCCGACAGGGAGACGAGTGGAAGACTGCCTTTAACACCCCGTCTGGGCACTACGAATACCAGGTGATGCCCTTCGGACTCACCAACGCACCAGCTGTTTTTCAGGCCCTAATCAACGACGTCTTAAGGGACATGATTAACCTATACGTTTTTGTCTACCTCGACGACATCCTTATCTTTTCCAAGACCGTGCAGGAGCACCGCCACCATGTCCGCCAGGTTCTCCAGAGGCTGCTACAGAACAATCTGTTCGCCAAGGCCCAGAAATGCGAATTTCATGTTCCCGAGGTCTCCTTTCTGGGATTTATTGTACGGACAGGCCAACTCCAAATGGACCCTGCCAAGACCCTGGCCGTCCGGGATTGGCCTACTCCCAAGTCCGTTAAGGAGGTTCAGCGGTTCTTAGGATTCGCTAACTTCTACCGCAAGTTCATCAGGAACTTCAGTTCTGTGGCAGCACCCATGTCAGACCTCACCAAAGGGACAGGTGGATCTTATGGCTGGTCTCCTCAGGCAGAAAAGGCGTTCAAAGACCTCAAGGACCGCTTCTGCACGGCACCCATTCTGGTTCTCCCGGACACCTCCCAACCATTCATCGTGGAGGTGGACGCCTCGGACAGTGGTGTCGGCGCGGTGCTCTCTCAACGTTCGGAAGGAAAGCTGCACCCCTGCGCTTACTTCTCCCACCGCCTGAGTCCTGCTGAGTCCCGGTACGATGTGGGGGATCGAGAACTGCTAGCGGTCAAACTGGCCCTTGAGGAGTGGAGGCACTGGCTGGAGGGAGCACAACATCCATTCCTGGTTTGGACTGACCACAAGAACCTGGAGTACCTCCAGCAAGCCAAGAGACTGAACCCTCGACAGGCTAGGTGGGCCCTGTTTTTCAGTCGGTTTGACTTCACCCTCTCATACCGCCCCGGCTCCAAGAACACCAAACCTGACGCACTGTCCAGACTGTTCTCTGCCACTAACAGGGAGAATGAAGTCAGGCCTATTATCCCTGTGTCCCGGATTGTGGCCCCTGTCCGCTGGGGTATTGAGGAGGCTGTCCGACGAGCCCAACGCCAGGACCCCGGTCCTGGGACGGGGCCACCAGGCCTCTTGTACGTCCCACATCAAGCCCGGGCCAAGAGGAGGACGCGGGGGTGCCCTCGGTCAACCAATATGTGAGACGGTGTCGCAAGACCTGGAGCAAGGTCAGGAAGACCCTCATACAGACCTCCAGAACCAACCAGACTCAGGCCAACCGCCATAGAAGACCTGCACACGCTTTCCGCCCTGGGCAGCGTGTTTGGCTGTCCACTAAGGACCTTCCACTGCGGGTGGAGAACCGCAAGCTTGCTCCTCGCTACATTGGCCCCTTCAAGGTGGTGCGCAGGGTGAACCCTGTCTCCTACCGGCTCCAGTTGCCCCGGACTCTGAGGATCAACCCCACTTTCCATGTTTCCCTGTTACGGCCCGTACTGACGTCTACGTATGCCCCTGCCCCTAGGAACCCCCCACCCCCCCGCATCTTCCAGGGGCAGACTGTGTTCACTGTGAATCGCCTGCTTGACTCCCGCCGGGTCCGCGGCGGGTTGCAATATCTGGTGGACTGGGAGGGCTATGGTCCTGAGGAGCGCTGCTGGGTTCCTGCTCGGGATGTCCTTGATAAAGAACTATGTCGGGACTTCCATTCGGCCCATCCGGATCGCCCTGGGAACGTCAGGAGACGCTCCTAGAGGGGGGGGTCCTGTTAGGACTAGGACTGTTTTGGCCTCTAGAGGCCGCTGTTATTTCCTTTTCATGTCGTGTTTATTTTGGCCTCTAGAGGCCGCCACTGTTCCTGTGTTTTGTGTTTGTGTTAATTGCCTAATTATCTTCACCTGTGTCCTTAATTAGTTTGTCTATTTATACCCCTGAGTTCAGTCCTCTTGTCACGGAGTCTTTGTGCTGTTATGTTTATCTCCAGTTTCCTTTGTACTGTGTTTTTTGATCTTCTTAGCTTTTGTATTTTTGCACTTTGCTTTTCTTTTGGATTTTACTCTTTGGTTTTTTTTTGTCTTTTGTTTTGCCCTGTATATAGTGTATATAGTTTAAATAAACCTTTTGATTCTTTTTCTACTTCCGCCTCACGCCTCTGCATTTGAGTCATCCCCCTGGTGGCCTAGTGGGGGTTTGCTGGATTATCACACCAACGAACCAGGTTCGAATCCCAGCAAAACCCTAACAGGCTATTGCAGTAATCAACCCTACTGGAGATGAAAGCATGAATAAGTTTTTCTAGATCATGCTTTGACATGAGACCCCTGAGTTTAGAAATGTTTTTTTAGGTGATAGAATGCAGACTTTTTACCACTTTCATATGACTGTTAAAGTTAAGTTCACTGTCAATAAGGACACCAAGGTTTTTGACAGTATCCTTTGCTTTAAGCCCCTTAGTTTCAAGAACAGTGGCAATCCTAAGCCTTTCCTCCTTTTTGCCAAATATAATTACTTCAGTTTTATCTGCGTTCAGCTGAAGAAAATTGTGAGACATCCATTTGTTAATTTGGTCAATGCATCTATGAAGAGACTCAAGAGGGGCATAGTCATTAGGTGACATAGCTAAGTAAAGCTGAGTGTCATCTGCATAGCTATGGAAGTTTATTGAGTTATTCTTAATAATTTGTCCAAGTGGGAGCATATAAAGGTTGAATAGTAATGGTCCCAGGATTGAGCCCTGGGGAACCCCACAGTTCAAGGACACGGGTGATGAACTGTGGCCTCCAATGGCCACATAAAAAATCTTTGTTGTAGGTAAGATTTTAACCAGTTGATTACTATACCAGTAAATCCAACCCAATGCTCCAGTCGATGTAACAGTATGAAATGATCTACCGTGTCAAATGCAGCACTTAAGTCTAAAAGCACCAAGACTGATGTTTTACCAGCATCAGAATTAAGACGTAGGTCATTCATGACTTTAGTAAGAGCTGTTTCAGTGCTATGATTGTCACGAAAACTTGACTGAAACTTATCAAAACATCCGTTTGATGTCAGGAAGGCAGTTAATTGATTAAAAACAATTTTTTTCAATTATTTTACCAACGAATGGCAAATTGGATATGGGCCTGTAGTTGTTGAGTACTGAGACATCCAGGTTATTCTTTTTCAGTAGGGGTTTTACAACCGCTTTTTTCAGAGATGAAGGAAACATGCCAGTTCGTAAGGAGGTGTTGATAATCTGAAGTACCTCGTCTGATATTAGGTGAAGAACAGATTTGAAAAAGACTGTAGGTAAAATGTCCAATTCAGATGTGGAGGAGCTGAGACTTTGTACTGTTTTTCTCAGTGTCTCAACATCAATTAAACTAAATGTTGACATTGTATTACGACCCCCTCTCTCTTTATCCAATGGTTCCAGATTTTGAAGTGTTTGCACCTGTGTGGCTATATTCATATGTATTTTATCAATCTTTCCTTTGAAAAAAGATGCAAAGTCGTTGCATGCATTAACTGAGAGAAATTCAGAAGGCATTTGTCTTGGTTGGGTTTGTTAGCTTTTCAACTGTAGAAAATAGCACACGGGCATTGTTGATATTCCTATTAATAATGTCAGCAAAAAAAGACTGTCTTGCTTTAGAAATTTCTAAGTTGTGTTTACATAACATCCCTTCATAGATTTGATAATGAATCTGGAGTTTAGATTTACGCCATTTTCTTTCAGACTTTCTACATTCCCTCTTTGACATTTTAACTGCTGGATTTAGTTTCCAGGGTGCTTTTCCTTTGTCTATGACTCTTTTGGTTTTTAAAGGAGCAATAGCATCCATAATATGTTTCATTCTTGAATTAAAAATTTCCATTAGATCATCTGCACAATCTAAAGATTGACATGGGAGTTCTGAGAGTGCCTGCTCAAAAAGAGCTGCTGTGCCATTGGTAATTACCCTCTTTTTTACAGTCACAGACTTGTTTTGAAAGTGAGGGGAAATGGAAACATCAAAGAAAACACAAATGATCAGATATACCCAGGTCCATGACACTAGTAGATACATTAAGACCCTTAGTGATGACAAGGTCGAGGGTGTGGCCATGGGAGTGTGTTGGTCCTTGTACATGTTGTGTTAGGTTGAAGGCATCAATCAGTGTAAGAAATTCATTTGCATATGTGTTATCTAGATTATCAACATGGAAGTTAAAATCCCCAGAAATAATAAGATTGTCAAACTCTAAACAAATATTTGACAACAGTTCCCCAAACTCCTCTAGGAACAGTGGTGCAGAAAGTCTTGGTGGTCTGTAAATAGTCAACACTAATATGTTAGAAGAACATTTTAGGATTGCACTTAGGTATTCAAAAGATGTAAAGTCACCAAGAGTTGTCTGTTTGTACTGAAAACATGCCTTGTATATATTTGCTATTCCTCCTCCCCGTTTATTGGCTCTTCCAACACTCATAAAATCAAAGAGTGGGGGAGTTGCTTCAATAAGAGTAATAGAGCTGCTTGATTGTTCAAGCCAAGTTTCAGTAAGAAGCATAAAATCCAGTTTGTGTGTACCGATGAAGTCCTTAATTAAAAAAGGCTTATTAAGTGATCTTACATTCTGAAGAGTTAGTTTTACAGTGAATGTGGGGGTAATTTCCACAGAAGCGTTCTGTGGTTGTTTTGGAACTGGAAGGAGATTTGACAAGTTTACCCCATTGATAGGATGTATAAGAACACCTCTCCTTGTTAGCACAGGAATAGAAAAGTACGTCATGGGTCCCAGCTTATTTTCAAAACTACCATCTGGACCCAGATTATATCAGTTCATTCCAACATGAAGGTCATCACTGCTGCCGGTGAACTGTAGCTGTGCACATGGTCCTTGAGTCTTATCTGTAGTCACAGGGGGAGGTGGTGCCCTCTGTTTCTTGGGTGCTGTAGCAGTTGGACATATCATTAAAGATGTTGGGGTACACAAGGCCTGATCATGAGACAGCTCTGTGTACGGTACTTGATTTGAGTGTCCTCTTGGGCTTGCCAAAGACACTCGGCTTAAAGACAATAGTCTCTCCATTTTCTCAGGAAAACGCAGTCTGGGGGGTGAAGGAGATACAGAGGGGCTTGGGGTTACATCCACTGTTGTTGTTGGTGATTGCCTATTGCCAGTCTCAGGAGGTTGTGGTGATGCTTGTTTATCTGATTGTCTTTCTGATAGTTCTGCCAGCTTACCCATTAGCTCAGATATCATGTTGCTAGCCTTGGAAAGTGACGGGGATATGTGTGGTGATAGATCCACCCTCTGATCATTTTCCTGAACTGTATTGGGGGCAGATGAGTCAGCATGATCCTCTGTAGTTGCTGGGGGCTTAGTTGCCTTCGTTGGTGACAAGGAGTTTTGCTTGACTCCACTGAGAATGGGAACTGAGATTGGACATTTCCCGGAATGTTGTGAATCATCTGTGTGTTTGATGTTGTTTATCATTTTTTCAGTTTGTAATCCATCAGAGTGAGCGTTAGTCCCGCTTCTTTCTGCCTGCAGATTCACTGTTACAGAGTGTTTCGTGTCATAAGCCACTGCTTGAGTTTGAACCTCAACAGTGTGTTTCCATACTGTTTTTGAGTCTTTGTTGATGTCCCTGGGAGGTTCAGTTTGTACCCAAACAGACAGCACCACTTCTCTCAGTTCCCAATATTTTTAGATCAGAACATGATTTTTCTCATTTCAGAACATCTGCCAAAGGCCCCAGTGAGGATTGAAATCATGACCCCTGGTTTATAGGGCTGCTCTAACCACTGAGCTACAGACCCATATTAGTGTAGATTCAGCCCAAAGCAGAACCTTGAGGACCCTCTGCTGATCCTCAAATACCACTTGTCCACCAAGTCACCACTTTTCCACTGAGGGCTGGTTCTGAGCTGGTGTCTAATTTTGAGCCAGTTCTTGAAGTTTCCACAGCCAAAGAACCAGCTCTCAGCCAGGAAAACTGGCCCCAGAGTGCCACCAAATCTTTGCTGGTCTAGAACCAAGAACTACTTACATTGGCTCGGACTTGTTTTGCTGGGAAACAAATCTTGAAGGTTTTCTTTTTTTATGCAACATTTAAGGGTTCATCTCTGAGAAACAACCAAAAACTCCATGAGATGACATGAGGAAGAAACCTTGAGAGCAAGCAGACTCAAAAGAGAACCCATCCTCATCTGGGTCACACCAGATAGTGAGATTCTAAGTCAGAGAGAAGCAAAGGATAGATACAGACAGAAGTTAGCTTATTTATGGTTATGATGTGTGCAAAATTGCTCAAAATGATTGGAGTGATGTCCATTTTTGGCCTAGGTTTACCTCCATGGATGTTGGAATGTACCTTCTCACTGCATTTTCTCTGTTTTAATAAATTTAAAAAAAAAATCATTTACTGAAAGAGAAGGGCAGGGAGGATTGAGAATCCATCAGCTGTGGTTTGTTTACACCCGATACTAAAACTGGTAGCATCCTAGCCAACAAAAGTAAGATTCAGAGACGGTTTCATTAACTCTTTATAGGCTCCAGTGAGAATTGAACTCTCAACCCCTCGTTTACTAAACCAGTGCACTCACCACTGAGCTTTGGAGCCTTAACACTTTCACAACTGCTGAAGATTGGATAGGATATATATAGGAACTTGAAAATCGTTGCACTCCTGACACGTGCCACTTTTCCATTGTGTACTGAGAAAAAGCGCATCCTACAACATATCCTGGTATAGGTGGCATGTCCTTCAGGCAAACTACATAGCCAAGTCCCCAAAATGCAAAGCGCATGCACAGTAGGGCAATAAGTTATTTTACTGTAACACTCCTGACAGTTTTGAAGTGCTTTGAACAGCTTTCAGCCCACCGCCACTGTGTTAGCGACATAAATGGTTAGCAGCAGAACAGAAGAACAAATGTAGAATTGAGAAACTGGTCACAGGTTTATTATTTAGGGCAATTTTCAAGCAACAGTGATGCTGGATTTGGTAAAAAAGACAAATTAGTCAAATTTGTTACAAATCAACACATTCAGTGCCAGCTGGTGTGACAACAAGGTTATTAACAGCAACTGTGAAACACCTATCACTCTCAGATTTGAACCACCAGTTGGATATCTAACACCAACAATCAGCCATCAGAGTACCTGTAAAATTAAACAGTTTGCTGTTGAATTAAGAGCATTAAAAGTTTTGTCACAGCAAATGTGTAACAGTCCTCACATTTGTGACACTTTCAAGGTACAGTACAGTAGCAACACCAAATTTGCAACAGATTTTCTTTGATGGAAGGACTTTCTGGAGAACTGCTAACTTCATCTGCAATAGGTGAACATGGCTCCTGTTACAGAGCAATTGGACCTGAACAAACAAGTAAAGGAATTATCTTCAAGTCTTCTCATTTATTTCAGAACTGCCCCTCCTAGAACTGCCACCTTATTGTGGTGGAGGGGTTTGTGTGCTTGAATGATCCTAGGAGCTATGTTGTCGGGGGCCTTACACCCCTGTTAGGGTCTCCCAAGGCAGACAGGTCCTAGGTGACAGGCCAGACCAAGAACAGTTCACCAAAACCCTTATGAAGAATCGATCAAGGACCGTGACGTTGCCCGGTATGGCGCAGCTGGGGCCCCACCCTGGAGCCAGGCCCGGGGTTGGGGCTCGTATGCGAGTGCTTGGTGGACGGGCCTTTGCCCACAGGGCCCGGCCGGGCTCAGCCTGAAGCGGTGACGTGGGCCCGACCTCCTGTGGGTTCACCACCCACAGAGGTAGCCGTAGGGGGCCGGTGCAGTGTGGATTGGGCGGCAGTCGAAGGCAGGGGCCTCGATGACCTGATCCCCAAACACAGCGGCTTGCTGTTGGGACATGGAATGTCACTTCATTGGGGAGGAAAGAGCCTGAGCTTGTGCGGGAGGTTGAGAGGTACCGGCTAGAGATAGTTGGGCTCACCTCTACATGCAGCTTGGGCTCTGGAACCCAGCTCCTCGAGAGGGGCTGGATTCTCCACTTCTCTGGAGTCGCCCATAGTGAGCAGCGGCGGGCTGGTGTGGGCTTGCTTATAGCTCCCCAGCTCAGCCGCCATGTGTTGGAGTTTACCCCAGTGAATGAGAGGGTCGCCTCTCTGCGCCTTCGGATTGGGGAGAGGGCGCTTGCTGTTTGTGCCTACGGGCTGAATAGTAGTATAGAATATCTGGCCTTCTTGGAGTCCCTGGGAGAGGTACTGAGAGGTGCTCAGACTGGGGACTCCACTGTTCTACTGGGGGACTTCAATGCTCACGTGGGCGATGACAGTGACACCTGGAGGGGCGTGGTTGGGAGGAACGGCCTCCCCGATCTGAACCCGAGTGGTGTTTTGTTATTGGACTTCTGTGCTAGTCACAGTTTGTCCATAACGAACACCATGTTCGAGCATAGGGGTGTTCATAAGTGCATGTGGCACCAGGACACCTTAGGTCGGAAGTGGATGATCGACTTTATCGTTTCATCTGATCTCTGGCCCTATGTCTTGGACACTCAGGTGAAGAGAGGGGCTGAGCTGTCAACTGATCACCACCTGGTGGTGAGTTGGATCCGCTGCTGGAGGAAGAAGCCAGACAGACCTGGCAGGCCCAAACGTATGGTGAGGGTCTGCTGGGAACGTCTGTCCGAGCACTCTGTCGGGGAGGTCTTTAACTCCCACCTCCGGGAGAGCTTCTCCCAGCTTCTGAGGGAGGCGAGGGACATTGAGTCTGAGTGGACCATGTTCTCTACCTCCATTGTAGACTCAGCTGTTCGGGGCTGTGGCCTGTCGTGGCGGCAATCCCTGAACCCAGTGGTGGACACCGGAAGTAAGGGATGCCGTCAAGCTGAAGAATGAGTCCTATCGGGCCATGTTGACCTCCGGGACTCCTGAGGCAGCCGACGGGTATCAGCAGACCAGGCATGCCACAGCTTGGGCAGTTGTGGAGGCAAAAACTCGGAACTGGGAGGAGTTTGAGGAGGCCATGGAGAAGGACTATCGGTCGGCCTCGAAGAAATTCTGGCAAACTGTCCGGCGCCTCAGGAGGGGGAAGCAGTGCTCTGCCAACACTGTTTACAGTGCGGGTGGGGAGCTGTTGACCTCGACTGGGGATATTGTCGGGCGGTGGAAGGAATACTTTGAGGATCTCCTCAATCCCACCGTCATGTCTTCCATAGAGGAGATGAAGGCTGATGACTCCGAGGTGGATTCGTCCATTACCCAAGCCAAAGTCACTGAGGTGGTTTGCAAGCTCCTCGGTGGCAAGGCACTGGGGGTGTATGAGATCTGCCCTGAGTATCTCAAGTCTCTGGATGTTGTGGGGCTGTCTTGGCTGACATGCCTCTGCAACATCACGTGGTGGTCGGGGACAGTACCTCTGGAGTGGCAGACTGGGGTGGTGGTCCCTCTTTTGAAGAAAGGGGACCTGAGAGTGTGCTCCAATTATAGGGGAATCACACTTCTCAGCTTCCCCGGGAAGGTTTACTCCAGGGTACTGGAGAGGAGAATTCGACCAATAGTTGAACCTCGGATCCAGGAGGAACAATGCGGTTTTCGTCCTGGTCGTGGAACACTGGACCAGCTCTATACCCTTCATAGGGTGCTCGAGGGTTCATGGGAGTTTGCCCAACCAGTCCACATGTGCTTTGTGGATCTGGAGAAGGCATTCGACCTTGTCCCTCGTGGTATTCTGTGGGGAGTGCTTTGGGAGTATGGGGTTCGGGGCTCTTTGCTAAGGGCTGTCTGGTCCCTGTACGAACGGAGCAGGAGTCTGGTTCGCATTGCCGGCAGTAAGTCAGACATGTTCCCAGTGCATGTTGGACTCCGCCAGGGCTGCCCTTTGTCACCAGTTCTGTTCATAATTTTTATGGACAGAATTTCTAGACGCAGCCAGGGGCCGGAAGGAATCCTGTTTGGGAACCACAGGATTTCATCTCTGCTTTTTGCGGATGATGTCCTGTTGGCTTCTTCAAACCAGGACCTTCAGCATACACTGGGGCGGTTTGCAGCCGAGTGTGAAGTGGTTGGGATGAGAATCAGCACCTCCAAGTCTGAGGCCATGATTCTCGACCAGAAAAGGGTGGCTTGCCCTCTCCAGGTTGGTGGAGAAGTCCTGCCTCAAGTGGAGGAGTTTAAGTATCTTGGGATCTTGTTCACGAGTGAGGGAAGGATAGAGCATGAGGTCGACAGGTGGATCGGTGCAGCCTCCGCAGTGATGTGTTCGCTTTACCGGTCCGTTGTGGTGAAGAAGGAGCTGAGCCAAAAGGTGAAGCAATCGATTTACTGGTTGATCTACATTCCGACTCTCACCTATGGTCATGAGCTTTGGGTAATGACTGAAAGAACAAGATCACGGATACAAGCGGACGAAATGAGTTTCCTTCGCAGGGTGGCTGCGCGCTCCCTTAGAGATAAGGTGAGAAGCACAGTCACTGGGGAGGAGCTTAGAGTAGAGCCGCTGCTCCTCCACATCGAGAGGAATCAGCTGAGGTGGCTTGGGCATCTCTTTCGGATACCTCCTGGACGCCTCCCTGGGGAGGGGTTCCAGGCATGTCCCCCCGAGAGGAGACCCCGGGGAAGACCCAGGACACGCTGGAGGGACTATGTCTCTCGGCTGGCCTGGGAACGCCTCAGTGTTCTTCCCGAGGAGCTGGCCGAGGTGTCTGGGGAGAGGGAAGTTTGGGCTTCCATGCTCAGACTGCTGCCTCCGCGACCCAGCCCCGGATAAGCGGATGAAGACGAGACGAGATGAGATGATTTATTTCAGAACAATAATTAGAACAATTTTTACAATAGAACTGCATTTTTTTGTAGTATTGGTATACTGCCCAATATAATGGTAGTGGATACACTGTTTTTTTGCAAAAATTAGCCTTTTTTTGTTTTTGTTTTTAAATGGGCTATATCTCAAATGAGGACATAATGGCAGACCATCAATTTGCTTGAGATGCGACATGAAATCAGATGCATGGGTCTTCATGGTCAGGACACAGTTACTTTGATATCCATAAAATTTGGTACAAGCATGTCTGTCATCATTCTGGAAATTTTTAACATTGGGTTGAGTGATGTCACCCATTTTGGATTTTGTGTATTTTTCACAATCTTTTTTTTTCACCTCCTTCTCCAGATTTCATAGGATTTCTTTGAAACTTGCTTGGAATAAACTTCACACATATTTAATGATAAATTGCAAAGGAATAGTGGATACGGTGGGGCAAAAAGTATTTAGTCAGCCACCAATTGTGCAAGTTCTTCCACTTAAAATGATGAGAGAGGCCTGTAATTTTCATCATAGGTACACTTCAACTATGAGAGACAGAATGGGGGGAAAGAATCCAGGAAATCACATTGTAGGATTTTTAATGAATTAATTGGTAAATTCCTCAGTAAAATAAGTATTTGGTCACCTCCAAACAAGCAAGATTTCTGGCTCTCACAGACCTGTAATAACTTCTTTAAGAGGCTCCTCTGTCCTCCACTCGTTACCTGTATTAATGGCACCTGTTTGAACTCGTTATCAGTATAAAAGACACCTGTCCACAACCTCAAACAGTCACACTCCAAACTCCACTATGGCCAAGACCAAAGAGCTGTCAAAGGACACCAGAAACAAAATTGTAGACCTGCACCAGGCTGGGAAGACTGAATCTGCAATAGGTAAGCAGCTTGGTGTGAAGAAATCAACTGTGGGAGCAATTATTAGAAAATGGAAGACATACAAGACCACTGATAATCTCCCTCGATCTGGGGCTCCACGCAAGATCTCACCCCATGGGGTCAAAATGATCACAAGAACGGTGAGCAAAAATCCCAGAACCACACGAGGGGACCTAGTGAATGACCTGCAAAGAGCTAGGACCAAAGTAACAAAGGCTACCATCAGTAACGCACTACGCCGCCAGGGACTCAAATCCTGCAGTGCCAGACGTGTCCCCCTGCTTAAGCCAGTACATGTCCAGGCCCGTCTGAAGTTTGCTAGAGAGCATTTGGATGATCCAGAAGAGGATTGGGAGAATGTCATATGGTCAGATGAAACCAAAATAGAACTTTTTGGTAAAAACTCAACTTGTCGTGTTTGGAGGAGAAAGAATGCTGAGTTGCATCCAAAGAACACCATACCTACTGTGAAGCATAGGGGTGGAAACATCATGCTTTGGGGCTGTTTTTCTGCAAAGGGGCCAGGACGACTGATCCGTGTAAAGGAAAGAATGAGTGGGGCCATGTATCGTGAGATTTTGAGTGAAAACCTCCTTCCTTCAGGAAGGGCATTGAAGATGAAACGTGGCTGGGTCTTTCAGCATGACAATGATCCCAAACACACCGCCCGGGCAACGAAGGAGTGGCTTCGCAAGAAGCATTTCAAGGTCCTGGAGTGGCCTAACCAGTCTCCAGATCTCAACCCCATAGAAAATCTTTGGAGGGAGTTGAAAGTCCGTGTTGCCCAGCGACAGCCCCAAAACATCATTGCTCTAGAGGAGATCTGCATGGAGGAATGGGCCAAAATACCAGCAACAGTGTGTGAAAACCTTGTGAAGACTTACAGAAAACATTTGACCTCTGTCATTGCCAACAAAGGGTATATAACAAAGTATTGAGATGAACTTTTGTTATTGACCAAATACTTATTTTCCACCATAATTTGCAAATAAATTCTTTAAAAATCAGACAATGTGATTTTCTGGATTTTTTTTTTCTCATTCTGTCTCTCATAGTTGAAGTGTACCTATGATGAAAATTACAGGCCTCTCATCTTTTTAAGTGGGAGAACTTAAACAATTGGTGACTGACTAAATACTTTTTTGCCCCACTGTATCTTGAACAAAGACACAGTCGTGGGAAATTGATTTCCATGGGATGCCAATCCAAAAGAGGAAGCAGACATTACCTGGTGATGCTTGGTTTGATCAGCCTCAAACTGTGAGCATGGCACTGCATTTTCACATGGAGCATTGTTCAAATGTATCATATTTCACATTTACTATTTTATATTTTACACTTTCATATGTGTTGTAAATAAATATTTTTGCCTCCTAAATTCATTGGGACAGCAGTGCTGACAATGTTTTCCCACCTTGAAATCCACTTTGTCAGCGCTTTCACTCCCTGTTAGCAAGGTAGATTTAATGATGATTGAAAGACTGTTGTACCTACTGGAGCAATATTCCCTCAATGTTGGCCAAGTGGATTTAAATGTAGTGTAACCAGGGTTCCCACTGGCACTCGTCATGCTTGTCACTGACAAACATAATCCATCAATGACGAAGAGAAAATTACTAGCAGTCATCACCATGATGAATGTATTTGTCATCATTATCATATTTCATCTTTTCTAGAACTCCCTCCACAAATCCCTCCGTATGCCAAAATCCAACCCCAGTGAAGAGACGGCAGGAAGCCAGAGTGTAAACAATGAGCACATGCTTGTGACTAATAAAAATCGACAACACATAATGCCCAAATAAGCTCCAAGCTTTTGACCAATCACAGTGTGTCTTAATCGGTCTGGCCTTTTGGTGGAATTATCTCTGCGTGAACCAAACAATGGCGTAGTCTAAGCTGACAAAGTTTTTTGGGTGGGCTTCTTTAAGCACTGAAGATGATTTAAGGACTAAAACAGCCATGAGGGAGGCACACTCGGAGCCCCTACTGTCCCCTAGCACATCAGACAGTGTCAGTAATAGAGGAGTCAGTTAAAAAAAATGCCAAAGTGAAAGTGCTGTCAGCTGCAGCAAGAGACTGGAGGGAGCTACATTTTGGGGTGGCATGGTGTGTTGACCTCACGTGTGGGCCATGTACTTGGCTAACTATTGCAATACTCTGTATTGGCAGTGCTTTTACAAGCAACCTCTGCAAACATTTTACAACAGTGCTTTGACTCGACCTGCCAACCACCTGTGGGCAGTGCTGTTAAATAAAGCCAGTGTTGTAAAATGAACCCTAGAATGGACTGCAATGACCAGTTTTCACTCATCGTATTGCAAAGAGAATCTCAAACTTACTCGTAAGCGTTCTAAATTATGTAGGGGAACATCAAGGCATCTGTTTCAGTACCTTAAGATGCAAAACTGGAGTTCAGCGTGGTATCAGCACACCATCCCAAACAGGACTCAACAAACATCAGAATCAAGATTGAAGAACACATCTCCACTGGATACCACGAGCTGAACATTGCTCCTTAGTCCGCTCGGCCAGACCAACAGCCAGGCACCAAAGTGAGATGCATCATTGACCATACGCATGTCTTATGCTGACCTCATGAGTTGGCAATGCACTTGGGTCAATGTTCAAATACCTATGTGCAGTGACCCATACATGTCAACATTTGGTCAATCAAACCTGTATAACCAACCTCCAAAATCCTTATTTCCCTTATAAAATCCTTATAAGATGCAAATTAAAATAATTTACCTAAAATTTGAATGATAATTAACAATAATGTATCCCAGTTACTTTTTATTCAATATTAATAACAATAAACTTTCAGAATGAATACAAAGCTCCAATGTTTGACAAAAACACAAAGTGTCACTCTAATGTTCTGAATTGTACTCCATGACAGCTTTTTTAGCACTCTGCACCAATACCTCACTAGGCTGCATGTCACAGCAAGTGGCTAGCTGTGTTGATCTTACACTGCAGTAGGCCAGGTCAGTGTGTCTGCATTAAGGTTCTTTCTGCTCTCTGTGTGTATCTTCCTGACTTGAGAGAAAACTCTCTCACAGTCAGCATTACTGTGGGGTAAACAGAGCACTGCCTAACTTGAACTAAAACTCTGACTACCTTGTGTTTTCTGTCTTTTCCAGTTGTTGGCATATCAGTTTTTGAGCGCGCAAATACTGTCATCAGTGGCTGATTTTACCTTTGGCTTGCATTCTGCTGATGTTTAGTTTCGATTTGAAATGTTCTTTCACATCATACACTCCCAATGCTGCAACTTTGATGTCACGCACACACAGTGTGCAGTGTGCGTATTCATCGTTTTTGGAGGCTGCCAGTTGGATTATGCCATTGAAAAGGTCCTTCC
This sequence comes from Neoarius graeffei, assembly GCF_027579695.1. Classification (NCBI taxonomy): domain Eukaryota; kingdom Metazoa; phylum Chordata; class Actinopteri; order Siluriformes; family Ariidae; genus Neoarius; species Neoarius graeffei. The sequence continues at coordinate 2,800,182 of NC_083587.1, forward strand.
ATTCAGGGTGTCAAGTCGTGCCAGTTTTGTTTGGTTATTTCTGTGCAATTTCCCCAACTTGAATAAAGGATTGTTGCATCTGGTGGAGGTTTAGGGTAACTGGACTTCACTCAAAGGATTCGACAAGACAACTGTTTCCGTTTCCTCTTTTTATTAAAGTTCAAGGCACATCCATAAAATTGCAATGGCAGGTAGATGATAGAAACAGTTAACAGATCTTTAGCTCTTTAAGTCTTTAGTTCTCTCTTTAGCTCTTAAAAGGATAGTTCGGGATTTTTGACATGAATCTGTATGGCATCCCCATCAATAGTGTTGTGCAAACACACTGACTTACCCCTGACAGCATCCTGTGAGTCCAGTTCTTGTCCAGTTTTGGTCCAGACAAAAGTAGTCCGGCAAGTTTGTTGGGGTCACGAAAGTAAAACGTTTTTCGTCTCAAAACAGTACGTGTTCAAAAGAGTGATATATTTGCATCACAAAACCGTTGCCAAATAAAAAGTCAGACCTCGAAATCGCTTGGCAATATTTTCTCTCCCTTCTTATCACTGCGCGCTGCCACTAGGTGACAGCCACGGCTGTTTCATTCATTGTTTTAGTGATGGGAATTTCGGCTCTTTTTTGGGAGCCGGCTCTTTTGGCTCTTCTTACTATAAGGAGCCAGCTCTTTCGGCTCTCAAACGGCTCCTGAGATTTTATTTTTTATTTAATTGCTGCAATTAACTAGTTAATTATTTACATTATTATTTATATTTTATCAATAGGATGTTTTCCATTTTATTTTTTAGTTTTTGTAGCCATTGTAAAGCTTTGTAAAGTATAGCAGTGTAACAATGTTCTAGCTATAGAAATAAAACTTACTTACCAATTAATAAATTATTTTCTCACAAACATAATGCAAAACTGTGTTATATTACCAATATAAAATACACAGAAGACATCAACCGTTTATCCTTTATGGCTTTATTTCACACTCGACCTTGAACAAAATGCCACAAAATAAATTATGAAGTATAAATCAGGCCTAAGAAACTATGAAGCAAAGTTGGAAATTATTTTAACAAGCACAGAACAATGTGCAACAAAATATGTGGCACCTTGAGCACATGTAAAAAGAGAAAAAAGTGCCGCACTCTGCTCCACCAGTAATGAGAAGCCGCTGGAACAGCAAATATGCTCCTGTTATAATGACTGCTGTCTCGTTGTATACTGCAGATTAATCTGGCCATGCCAAGGCGGTTGCCGACCGAACCTGTCAATTTATGAGCGACAATTTATAGCATGAGCTTTAGGAATTCACGGCAACAAAACAATGATCATGGTTGTCAAATAGACAATCATCCTTCAGCTGAGCTGAACTCTGTTTGTCTTTGTCTCTCTCTCTCTGAGGCACCTAAGGACAAAAAAATAATTCGGCTCCCCAACTTGGCTCCCACCAAAGAGCCGGCTCCCGTCGTTCACTTCAAAGAGCCGGCTCTTTGAACCGGATCATTCGCGACTGACACATCACTACATTGTTTACTGCTAGCAAAGTTAGCGACAACATGTCTGACTACGACGGTGAAATGTGTGCAGAGATTCAGCCACATCTTTGTTGCTACAGCCTGGATAGTCGCAAGTGCGCACCATTTTCACAAATATAGTATTGTATAGGTTATAGAAGGTGATAAATTTGTCACTGTTCTTGCTCTCAAATTAGCTTGTTAGCGCCGCTGATCTGAACTCCTAATCACTGCCAAACAATGGAAAAGGTGTTGATTCCTGCGCAGATGTCAACATGACAGCGCGCAGTGATACTGAGGGAGAGAAAATAGTGCCAAGCGATTTCGAGGTCTGACTTTTTATTTGGCAACGGTTTTGTGATGCAAATATATCACTCTTTTGAACACATACTGTTTTGAGACGAAAAACGTTTTACTTTCGTGACCCCAACAAACTTGCCGGACTACTTTCGTCTGGACCAAAACTGGACAAGAACTGAACTCACAGGATGCTGTCAGGGGTAAGTCAGTGTGTTTGCATGACACTGTTGATGGGGATGCCATACAGATTCATGTCAAAAATCCCAAACTATCCCTTTAACACTTTTCCTTTAGCTTTGTCTTTAATTTTCTCTTTAGGTGAAAAACCTTTGAAAATATAAAAATAGAAAAACCACAACAACAATTATTAACAGTTAAAATGCAAAAATGCAATGCTTCTGTGCAAAATATGCATGTAGAAATGCACTATGCAAATATGCCTTAAATCATACCTGTCAACTTTGAGGTTTGAAAAAAAGGGATATTTCCCAGATTTTAACTCAAAATAAGGGAAAATTTCGGAAAGTCGAACTTTCTGAAAATTTCAGAAAGTCGGTAATCGAACTGACTTTTCTTCACAAAATTAAATTCGTCCTGCCATTTGGGCAAGTAGTGGCAATGCACCTTTTTTGGTTTTGCCTCGCTCCTTTCTTTATTCATGTCTCTAGTCTCGCCGTCTACTGAAACTCGCTCCCTGAGGAAAGAATTATGACCATCTTTTAGTTTTGTGAGAAGTTCCAAGCAGTGACCTTGGTCAGACCATAGATTTACATAGAAGACTAGATGCCTCATCCCCGTTGCCCATCAACGAAGTCGAACGTCCACACATGGCTGCCATCTTACCTCAGACAGCTGGCTTACCCATTACATTGTGTTGGTAGCGATATGTACTTTTCAGATGACCGTAACTTCCTCAAATTTCAACCGATATTCAAACGGTTTGGTTTGTTATATAAAACAAACAAATGGAAGTATGTATTTATGATATTAATGATGAATAATCATTTTATGTTTTAAAAAAAATACGCATAGCTTGGCGAAAATATTTCAGTATACTACAGACTGTAAGACAGGATGCATGCTGAAATTCCTATGCTGTGAGAAGCCTAACACTGCATACTTATGGATAACTGCGGCCTTAGGACAAATAACCCGTAGGGCCGTAGGGGAAGCTAAAGTTAAATAAACAGCTTACTCACTTCTGAAACTTCAGAAATACTTCATCCACCTCAAAAACTTAATGCACTCACATCATAGCATAACAAATGCAAACTCACATCATAGCATAATAACAAATGCAAACTCACATCATAGCATAACAAATGCAAACTCACATCATAGCATAACAAATGCAAACTCACATCGTAGCATAATAACAAATGCAAACTCACATCGTAGCATAATAACAAATGCAAACTCACATCATAGCATAACAAATGCAAACTCACATCATAGCATAACAAATGTAAACTCACATCATAGCATAATAACAAATGTAAACTCACATCATAGCATAATAACAAATGTAAACTCACATCATAGCATAATAACAAATGTAAACTCACATCATAGCATAATAACAAATGTAAACTCACATCATAGCATAATAACAAATGCACTGCCCGAGTAAGTAATAGTATAAAACAGTGACAGCGACTCACGGTAGTTTGTGACAAAAACAGCATTTAATTAATCACATGTGGTTATACTTCCAAGGATACAAAGATATCTTTACATTTACAAAAAGAACATTCAAAGCTGATTATCATGTCAAAGTCAATATATGTTAGCACAGAAGATTGAAATTTCATTTGACTAGGCTCCAATGTGTAGTTAAAATAAAACTAAACATACTGATATAAACATCTACAATTAAAACAGACACAGACACACACATCATCTTGTCATCAAAGTCAGTACTTTGATTTCCTGTAAATCATAATGTGAGTGCTGGGCTGTGCTTGCGTAAGTCTTCATACCCATAGGATGTCTATGTTCATAAAACCCCTTGTCTGTGATAAGATGGCCGCCCTGTGCGGACGTTCTGGAATACGTGGTGAGGAATCTAGTCTTCTATGTAAATCTATGGGTCAGACTAGCGCTATGGTTCTGACAGTCTTCTTCACAGACATGCAATTAAAATCAATGTGTAATTACTAGACTGCCACCTGCTGTACTGGAGAGGGCGGGGACGTGAATTCATGGCCCGACTTCCTGCTGTAAACTCTTGTCAGAGGTCAATGTCATGAATTCTGGACCTACCGACTTTTATATAATATGAAAATACGGGATATTTTCGGGAAAATTAAAAAAAAAAAACGGGAAGACAGCGGGAAATAAGTCAAAATAAGGGATTTCCCGGGAAAAACGGGAGGGTGGACAGGTATGCTTAAATACTTATGCAAAATAGACATCTCTCATCTCTAGCCGCTTTATCCTTCTACAGGGTCGCAGGCAAGCTGGAGCCTATCCCAGCTGACTATGGGCAAAAGGCAGGGTACACCCTGGACAAGTCGCCAGGTCATCACAGGGCTGACACATAGACACAGACAACCATTCACACTCACAGTCAATTTAGAGTCACCAGTTAACCTAACCTGCATGTCTTTGGACTGTGGGGGAAACCGGAGCACCCGGAGGAAACCCACGCGGACACGGGGAGAACATGCAAACTCCACACAGAAAGGCCCTCGCCAACCCCGGGGCTCGAACCCAGGACCTTCTTGCTGTGAGGCGACAGCGCTAACCACTACACCACCGTGCCGCCCCAAAATAGACATATGAGAATAAATATTTTAAACTACAAACCAGATAACACTTAAATATGACTGTAGAAAAATAAGATTTAACTACTTAGTATACACATTAAAGTCACAAGGAAATAAACTACCAGAAGAACCAATACAACCACACAAGCCATAGCAGTACGCTCAATTTGGCCATTCACAGCTGCTTTAAGTAGCCCACAAATCCACTGCAACTACCAATACCATATAATGCAGATAAATATTGCAATGAAGGAATCTGTGCCCAGGTCAGAGCCGGCCCGTGGCATAGGCAATATAGGCAAATGCTAAGGGCGCTGCATCCATCCAGAGGCGCAGAAACGGGGGGAGAAAAATTATGACTTCCACTATTCTGAAAATGAGTCAGCATTATAATGTCTTAGCCTAATTTAATTGTACAGCAAAGCATGTAGTCAGGGTGCGATTTGTCAAAAAAAGTGGGGTGGGGTGGTGGTTGTTAATCATGAAACAATAAGCGCTCAACAGTGGTTCGCCCTGTCTATAGTGTGTCTTCGGGTGCGCAAGTGCGCATCCGCGGCTATTCTCTGTTTTGGCCATGTAATAGCCTAAGTGTTGTTGGCTAAAGAGTGTTTTTGCATAACGTAGATAACTGACATAGATCTGTTGCTTGTTTTGAATATGGCTGCACTTGGAGCAGTCTGTCGGTGTCGTTGAGCAGTCTGGGATGAAGTAAAGGTCTTTTATGCACCGAACACATTTCGCAGTGAGATATTCCAATGGTGCCTGGCACTTTTTTTTTTTAATAAAACAAAGTTGCTTTGTTGATCTGTGTTCTCATTAAAATGACAGTTTAGCAGCTCATTCAAGCAACCATGTTGCAAAGAGCTTCCTGGAGGAAAATATAATAAACGTGTTGAAAACAAGAAACAATCTCAGTGCGTCAAGACTGCAGGGAAACGAAACAAGCACTCAGATGAGTTCTCTTTACAAATGGCATAAATGGCACACTTTCTCTCCTGTAAAGGAAGAAGACACAAAAGCAACTCACCGAGCGGGTGGTGAGGAATTCAGTAAATAATAATAATTATTACTACCATTACTAATATACAGTATGAATTACTAATATAATTTGCATAATTAGGGCGGCACGGTGGTGTAGTGGTTAGCGCTGTCGCCTCACAGCAAGAAGGTCCTGGGTTCGAGCCCCGGGGCCGGCGAGGGCCTTTCTGTGTGGAGTTTGCATGTTCTCCCTGTGTCCGCATGGGTTTCCTCCGGGTGCTCCGGTTTCCCCCACAGTCCAAAGACATGCAGGTTAGGTTAACTGGTGACTCTAAATTGACCGTAGGTGTGAATGTGAGTGTGAATGGTTGTCTGTGTCTATGTGTCAGCCCTGTGATGACCTGGCGACTTGTCCAGGGTGTACCCCGCCTTTCGCCCGTAGTCAGCTGGGATAGGCTCCAGCTTGCCTGCGACCCTGTAGAAGGATAAAGCGGCTAAAGATAATGAATGAATGAATGAATGAATGAATTTGCATAATTATTATTATCATCGTTAATAGACCTGTTACTTTCCCAAGGCGCCCCCTCTCGTCTGACCAGGCTTTACATATGCTAGACTACTACTTGGGGAGGATGGTCGTGCTTTAATGCAAGCTGAAAAAATGTCAAAACATCCAAAATTGTCAGGAGCCCAGGGGAGAAAGAAGAGGAGGAAAAACGCGACAAAGACAGAGGTAATGTCACACTCAGTAAAGATGATGTCAATATTATTTTTCTGTTGCAAAACCATGATTGATAACGTCATTAACCACTTGTTTTCTAGGCTATGCAGCAAAGCAATGGATAACATTATATCAGTGTACATAATTAATGTTAGAGCATAACTTGGCATTCTCACATGCTATATTATACTGTAGTTAACTAATTCTTTGCCTTCTGCTAATTTGCATTTCACTGTAATAAACAATTAGACAATACAATTGATAGCCTACCATTACTAATATCTCATTATCTCTAGCCGCTTTATCCTTCTACAGGGTCGCAGGCAAGCTGGAGCCCATCCCAGCTGACTATGGGCGAAAGGCGGGGTACACCCTGGACAAGTCGCCAGGTCATCACAGGGCTGACACATAGACACAGACAACCATTCACACCTACGGTCAATTTAGAGTCACCAGTTAACCTAACCTGCATGTCTTTGGACTGTAGGGGAAACCGGAGCACCCGGAGGAAACCTACACGGACACGGGGAGAACATGCAAACTCCGCACAGAAAGGCCCTCGCCGGCCCCGGGGCTCGAACCCAGGACCTTCTTGCTGTGAGGCGACAGCGCTAACCACTACACCACCGTGCCGCCCATTACTAATATACAGTATGAATTACTAATATAATTTGCATAATAAAGAGTGCACCGCCTCAGTGGACTTGCCATTATAAGCATCAACCATGTGGTCTCAAATCAGTTATCATATGATGATGTTGTAGATGACTTTGCTGCAAGAAAGACTAGGAGGGTAAAGCTGTAGCAGGTTATGTGAGATTGAGGACGTGCTGGTGTTGTTCAAGTTCAAGTTCAACTTTTATTGTCAATTTCCTCACATGCACCAGTCATACAAAGGAACTGAAATTACGTTTTTCACTCTCCCATACGTGGACAGAGACAGGACAGACATCAAAGTGCTGAGAAAAAAAATAGGAAAGCAGCACAACGCATCAACGTAAACTAGTATTTCCCTTGTACTATATTCAATATCAACATATACACACAGTTACATATCAACAGTTTTTTTCCCCCTGTTCTATATTTAGTTTTTCAATAGTTGAAGTTGAAGGCAGTACCAAAAAACACCACTAGAGGTCTTTTTAATATCACAATTTTATATATTTTTATTTTTATTTAAATCCTTGTATTTTTCATGCACACTGGTTTCTTTAATATCTTATTTTGTGCAATGCCTTATTTATATTGCATTTACGAATTACAACACTTGTTTACATTTTTTATTTTGGGAGTACTGTAAATGTAATACTTTATGTAAGCCATTTATATTATGTTTCATATATTCAGTTCATATTTTGTATTTGTTTCTTTAATTCAGTAGTAAATATTTTGAATGTGCAATTTCTTTATTTAATGCCTTTAATTAAGTATTTTGAACGTGCAATTTTTTTGTTTAAATAAAAGAATGTTTTAAGACAAAGCTATTCCATTTCTTGTTAGTATAGATACACTATCAGTGGCTTTAACTGGTGTTGGGGAGGGGGCGCCACTTAAAATCTTGCCTAGGGTGTCAAATTGGTAAGGGCCGGGCCTGGCCCGGCCCAGGTTTATATTTAACCACACAATAAGATGCCAACAATGGAGTACAAACAATACACTGCGTGTATTCAAATAGAAAGCCCAACACCTGTTGCACGGCCACGCATTGTCAAAGCAAATACAAACACAGAGATGCAGCACAATAAATTTCAACATTAAATAAAGCAGAACAAAATACAAATGCTTACTGGCTGCCTCTCCAGTTTCCCAAATGCCACATTTGCACAGTGTTAGCTCAAGTAGGTCAGAAGCACAACAGTTTTAAAGTAACTCTTACTAGTCTCCCACCACCCCACAACTAATCAGCTGATTAACACACCTATGAGCCTTCAGTTTGCAGCTCACACTCAGCTGCAGCAAGCCCAGCTGCAATTGACAATCAGCTGACTGGCAATGCTCATTCCAGCCAATCAGCTGAGTTGCAGTGATCTCACTTTCAAACACACACTTTTTTTTTCCAGTTTTCTAAACACATTTTTCCCCTGTGTTTCCCAAATGTAAACAAACACCATTAAAAACCAGTTTGACTTTACACAGGGAGAAACCTACCGCTGTATTGTGTTTTGAATTTCTTTGCCGGAGTGCCCATTCAGAATCTTTTCAGTCACTATTGAAAGTCGCTCAGGTGGAAATACACGTTTCAAACAAAATGTTACTTCACGGTTGGCGGGATTCTCGCAATGCGGTGTGCGCATGATCAGAAGTGGAACGAAGTCTCACTACCACAAGATAACGCGCGATTTCATAAGACTCTTTACTGGCTGTCTGTGCTTTCTGTGGTGTACAGTACATTTGTAAATGTTATGCGCTCTTTTATCATCATGGGAATTGATTATAGCTCTAAATAAATATTGAAGTTTTTTTAAAGAATCCGTATAACTTTATTTGTACGCCCGTATACTACGTTTATTGAATCAAATCCGTATAAAATACGGACATTCCGTATAGGTTGACATGTATGGTGACCAAAAGAAGACCGCCACCCTGCTTATCCTCACCCAGAGCGACAGGCTAAACACAAGCTTGACACTTACTGTGCAGTGAGCTCTTTGGGATGGCACGTCTGACTTTTGTTTGCAGATCATAGGAACTGCTCCATGTACCAGACATCGCTCAAATCCTTCTATGTGAATCTGCCTCACAAATGTATCTTTTTCAAAATGTATGGAGCAGACACCAAACCGTCCTGTCGGCTTGAAGTTACCTCTCTTTGTTGGTACAATTCAAACCATTCATTCCGCAAGTGTGCTGCTGACTTTTGGGCTACAATGGATCAAAATTCTGCTTTTTTTTTAACGGCTACACTTGAACAGCCTTGAAGGACACCCCTTAGGAGGCATGCTTTGGTTTTAGTTTTGTTGCAGAATAAATAAAAAAAAATCGTTAAAAACGTGCTCCAATTTGCAAAACAGACAAAGCCAGAAATGCCAACGAACTTTTAAGCATTTCGCATATGATGTCACTTCTTTGAACGAACAGTAACTTACCAGGAATGCGTTCGTGTAATGGTGGACTCAAAGAGCCAAACTTCACCAAATAAACAGAACATGTTCCTGGTCTCGTATTAAAATACAATTTAGACAGTAAACTATCAAACATGTCTAGTTTTATCAGGTATAATTCCCAGGGGTAATATAATTTTCAGAAGACTGGCACTTTAACAGAAACAAAGGGTTTGGGATGTGACAGCTTGCTTGACCAAAAGGAGCCTACAGTTGAGACAGCCTGTGCAATCAGAAACCACAAACAAAGGCTTCAGAGGTTCCACTGAGATTTGAACTCAGATCACTGGAGTCAAAGTCCAGGGTGCTAGCCATTACACCATAGAACCAAGACATAGCTAAAAGCGTTGTTTTCACTGTCAAACCTTTGAATGATTATAATGAAATTCCAGCAGCACATGAACACGATTGAAGGTTTTACCTGAAATCGTCAACCTGTTGGAAAAAAAATTAAAGGAACCCTGGACTGCTGACTACATGGTTAATCATTCATTGTTGTTTGTATTAATTTCTAGTTTTGTAGTTTATCAATCAATGTCAACAGGCAATTGATATTGTAACCACATGAAAATCTAGGTCAAAGGTCGCATGTCGTTGCACAAACTAAAACTTTATATTTTTACATCTAAAAATATAAAATACCTACTGATATTGTAATATGTGGCAGATATTCACAACAAACTGAAAAAAAAAATTATCTGAATAGAATTTAAAGGACCCATGGCATGGTGGTTTGTTGATGCTTTAAATGGGCTCGTGGAGGTTTCTGGATGTTATATCTGCAGCCTTTCTTGAAATGAACCCTCGGCACGTAGATATAGCCTCCTGGGAGAAAACCCCATTTCAGCCCTTTTCCCAGTGCGTCGTTTTGCTAATGAGAAGCATGGAGGCGGGGAAGGGTAGAGGGTGGGGGCAGGTCTTATCATTAATATTCATGACATGTAAACGTGTTACCTCTGATTGGCTAACAGCACTGTGACGCTACCTCCAGTGGGTCAGAACAAGCGGATGGGGGTGTCTTACTATTGTAGTGTTAGGTATACTAAGGGGGAACCTTTGTATTGTAACCTGGGGGACCGGAAGGGGGAGTTCAATAATAAAAGGTACACCAGTACCAACGGGACACGTGTGTTGTGGTCTCTGACTGAATTATAATAATATTGGCACGGCCAACTAAACATGGTGTCAGAAGATAAGTCAGATGCTTAATATGTTTAATAAGTTGTAGTGTACCAGTGTTTAGATAGGTAGAGCGTGCTGTTTTGGAGTGCACTTTTCACGCGAGTCGCTCGCATCAACGAGGAAGTGAACCCTCTATGCTAGATGAGAAATTAGCATACCCGACACGGCGGCAGCATGGCTCATTACTGAGTTTCTCTTCCCGAGAAGTTTTCGTTCAAGGTGGAAGACTGGACGAAATGGATCAAAAGATTCAAAAGATTTCGCATCGCTTCTGGATTAGAGGAAGATGAGGAAAATCAGGTGAATGCATTGATTTACTTGATGGGGGAAGAAGCAGAGGACATTTTACTTTCCCTGCACCTAACTCCTGCAGAGGCAAAGGAATATGAGACAGTTAAAAACAAATTGGATGGTCACTTTATAGCTCGCAGGAATGTTATAATCGAGAGGGCAAGATTCAATATGACACAACAAGAAGTTGGCGAGTCTGTAGACAGCTTTTACACCGCACTGCATTGCCTCGCAGAACACTGCAGATACGGTGCTTTGCACAATTAAATGGTGAGGGATAGTCTTGTCGTGGGACTGAGAGACAAGAAGTTGTCAGAACAATTGCAACTGGACTCTAGACTAACGCTAGAGATGGCAATTGACAAAGCACGACAGAGTGAAAGCGTCAAAAAGCAGCTTGCAATGCTGAATACGAACTTTAAAGCAGAAACATGCAATACGCAGGTGGACAGTGTGCAATCGCGCAGCGCCAGCACCGCGGGCTTCAGGAAGAAGCAGCAAAAGAGTAAACAGATGTCTCAAAAGACAAGTCAGGATAAACATTCACAGTGCACGAGATGCGGAGACCCTCGAGGGCATCATCCTCAGCAATGCCCAGCGAAAGACACTGTGTGTAACCAATGCAAAAAGAAAGGACATTATGCTCGAGTGTGCAAAACAAAAAAGAGACAAGGAGTGAATGTAGCCGCTGTGGCTGAGTACTGTGATGAGAACAGCGACGAGGATGTTGCGTTTTTAGGCTCTGTGTCCAAGAATGCAGAGGCCAGTCCATGGATGACTGAAGTGAAAGTGGACAACCACAAGACAATGTTTAAAATAGACACTGGAGCTGACATTACAGCAGTCCCAGAACAATTGTACGTCCAAGGCCAGTTCAGCAAGCTGGTCAGAGCAACAAAGTTTCTCTATGGACCAGGAGGGATACCTTTAAAGCTGAAAGGAAAATTCGCAGCCACCCTCAGCAACAGCAAGCATAGCACACGTGAGGAGGTGTATGTTGTGGAAGGACTACGCACACCACTCCTCAGTGGAGCAGCTGCCATGATACTTCATCTGGTCACCAGAGTAAACAACATCAGCCTAGACAGCACAGAGACTGTGAAAAGAGAGTTCCCAAAGCTTTTCTCTGGACTAGGGAAAATGGAGGGGGAGTACACCATCATACTGAAGCCAGGTGCAAAGCCTTTTTCCCTCTCCACGCCACGTCGCATATCGCTCCCTCTCATGCCAAAGGTCAAAGAGGAGCTGAGCCGTATGGAGCAGCAAGGAGTGATTTCGAAGGTGGAGGAGCCTACAGCATGGTGTGCACCCATGGTCGTGGTGCCCAAGAGCACAGGGAAAGTCAGAATCTGTACAGACCTCACAGAGCTGAACAAGTCAGTGTTGAGGGAGAAACATCCTTTGCCATCCGTCGAACACACATTAGGACAGCTTGCCGGCGCCAGGGTTTTCTCAAAACTTGACGCCAAATCAGGATTCTGGCAGATTCCGCTCTCCAAAGAGTCCTCTCTCCTCACCACGTTCATCACACCGTTTGGGCGGTATTGCTACAATCGCCTGTGTTTTGGAATCTCTTCTGCCCCAGAACACTTCCAAAAGCACATGTCTCGCACCCTGGAAGGACTGGAAGGTGTTCTGTGTCAGATGGACGACGTGCTCATCTGGGGTGCGACACAGAAAGAGCACGACGAGAGGCTGAGGAAGGCATTGACGCGACTGCAGGAGGCCGGAGTGACACTCAATGACAAGTGTGAATTCACAAAGAGCAGGATAAAGTTCCTGGGACAAGTCATTGAGGCCACTGGAGTCAGCGCTGACCCTGACAAGGTGAGCGCTGTGAAAGTCATGGCAGAGCCCAGCAATGTCAGTGAGGTTAGGCGCTTCCTGGGAATGACCAACCACCTGGGTAAATTCCTGCCTCATCTAGCAGAGAAAACGCGTCCTCTCCGAGACCTGTTGAGGAAGTCCAACATGTGGGCCTGAGGGCCCCAGCAGCAACAAGCCTTCGACAAAATCAAGGAAGAGCTGACAACACCACCGGGTCTCGCCCTATATGACCCGAATGCAGACACGCTCGTCTCAGCGGATTCATTGTCTTATGGCATGGGGGCCGTTCTTCTACAGCGAAAAAATGGAGCAGACTGGAAGCCGGTAGCGTACGCTTCAAGAGCCCTGAGCAACACCGAACAGCGGTACGCTCAAATTGAAAAGGAAGCTTTAGCTACTGCCTGGGCCTGCGAGAGGTTTGCTGAGTTCCTGATAGGGAAAGAGTTCCATGTAGGAACAGATCACAAGCCCTTAGTTCCCTTGTTAGGCTCAAAGAGTCTGGACGAACTGCCACCTCGCATACAGCGCCTACGTATGCGGCTCATGAGATTCTCTTACACCATCTCACATGTGCCAGGCAAGAGCATTGCCACCGCTGATGTGCTCTCCAGAGCACCAGTCCATAGCACAGCTGATGGACTGCAGGAGGAAGAGGTGAATTTGTATGTGAACTCTGTCGTTGCAAACCTGCCTGCAACAGAAAGGAGACTTGAAGAAATACAGACACATCAGGACAAAGACACTCTAGTCCACACACTGAAAACATACTGCAAGGAGGGCTGGCCAGATAAATTCTCCATCCAACCAGCATTCCAGCCCTATCTGCCCTTCTCAGGTGAGCTGACAGTTCATGACGGTCTGCTACTCTACGGCTGTAGAATAGTAATCCCAGCATCGCTTAGAGCAGACATTCTACAGAAACTGCACGAGGGCCACTTGGGAATCACAAAATGTAGGGAGAGGGCCAAGCAGTCCGTTTGGTGGCCAGGCCTCAGCAAAGACCTGACACAACTGATTGAGAGCTGTGACACATGCAGCCGTGAGAGAGTCAACTTCAAAGAAACGCTGCAACCCACAGACTTTCCGGTAAGACCATGGTCCACTGTTGGTGCAGACCTGTTTCAGACAAATAGCAATAGACATTACCTTGTCATTGTGGACTATTTTTCAAGATTTTTTGAAGTAGCCAAACTCACCCATACCACATCTGAGGCCGTGATAGAGCAATTCAAATCCATCTTCGCGCGTCATGGCATACCAGACGTGGTGTGCTCAGACAATGGGCCACAATTTGCATCTGAGCACTTCAGGAAATTCGCACAAGAGTGGGGCTTCGACCATGTGACGTCCAGTCCCCACTTCCCTCAGAGCAACGGGGAGGTGGAGCGGGCCATTAGGACAATCAAAGCACTTCTAAAGAAGTCCAGTGATCCTTACCTTGCTCTCATGGCCTACCGCGCCGCTCCTCTTGCAAATGGACACAGTCCTGCCGAGCTCCTCATGGGCAGAAAAATTCGAACACCTGTCCCTGTCATCCCATCCCAGCTTAAACCAGGCTGGACTGACATGGACAATCTGAGGAGAACTGAACTGAGATACAAAAAGAAGCAGAAAGAGAACTACAATCGTCGCCACAGAGCACACAACATGCCACCCCTGCAGGAAGGTGACCACGTCTGGGTCAAAGACATCCTGGAGAGGGGCACTGTGGTGTCTCATGCGGGCATGCCACGGTCCTATATGATCGAGACACCAAGGGGCACTCTGCGACGGAACCGATACCATCTGTCACTCACCCCTACAGCACCAGCAGCTCCCACAATTCTATCGTCAGGCACACAGGGAGAAGACACACCAGCAGGCGTGAACACACCTGCCGCGCCAGCGTCTGGGGGTGATTCTGGTCAGCAGACACTGCCAACAGGAAGACGTGTCGCCACCAGAGTCAGAGTACCTCCCGTGTACCTGAAGGACTATGTTTGCACTTAGGCTAGAGGTTTGAAAAAAAAAAAGAGGAAAACAGGAAAAGTAATGAAAAGAAATGTTTGTAAAAAAAAAGTGTTTATGTTGACAGTTGATGATGTTGAATGTGTTTACTTTCAACCTGATGATTTATTTCAGATTTATGTTTACAAAAAGGTTAAAGAATGTTTACATTTATGGTGAGGACCATTTTGACATTTGAATTAGATGTTATAATACAGTTAATAGCAGTAGGTTAAGGGCATTATCAGTAAAATGTTACTTAAATGAGATAAATGGAAGTTTAATGCATTTTAAAATGGGTTATGTTTGAGTAATGATTTAAGGTAAAATAGTCAGAGGAAGTGTATAACTTTTTGTTGAGATTCTTAACATCAGTAAGAGCTTTATGTTTATTCTGTCTGCTCATTGACAGCATCTCCTAGTCAGAAAGGGGGATGTAGTGTTAGGTATACTAAGGGGGAACCTTTGTATTGTAACCTGGGGGACCAGAAGGGGGAGTTCAATAATAAAAGGTACACCAGTACCAACGGGACATGCGCGTTGTGGTCTCTGACTGAATTATAATAATATTGGCATGGCCAACTAAACAACTATGGCGAGAGAGAAGGAACAAACCGCGAAGGGAAAAATACCACGCGCTGACGTCATTAAGGTGCGACGTGAGGAAATAAAATAAATTCAACAAATGTTTGGGTTTTTACTGAACAAACAAACAAATAAAATGAACGAGTGACTTAAAAAAAAGAATGTGGGTGTCTTTGTAAAAACTGTTTTGATTGGCTATTATAACAGAGCATGCTGCATGCTTTTTGGTTTTGTAGCGCAGAGTACCTGGCTAACTGCAGGAAGCAGTTAGCTGCACAGCTAATGTAGCCATTGCAAGGCTAACGCACCGATTTTAAAACACGGCAAAACATAAGCTCATAAGTTACAGTCAATTTCCAGACTAAACTCAGTTTAACAGAGCATGCTGCATGCTTTTTGGTTTTGTAGCGCAGAGTACCTGGCTAACTGCAGGAAGCAGTTAGCTGCACAGCTAATGTAGCCATTGCAAGGCTAACGTGGCACCGATTTTAAAACATGGCAAAACGACTTAACAGTTATACACTTACTTGTTCGGTGTTTGTGGCTGATGCGGCAGGGATGCTTGGTACGGACCCAGGCTTCAGTGACAGCTGATGTGCAAAACCTGTCCTGTACTGTCCCAAGTTGTGGAAACATTCCTCAGGAAAATGCTTCCGACAAACATACACCGTCTTAGGTAGACTCGACGGCGTATTATTGAAGTAAATAAAATTAAGCCACTGTGTCTTCAGGGGTTCTCCCGTCGGCAGTAAAAACAGACTCTTTTCTGTGTTGTCACATCCATGTACAGCGCAATTTCCATGTTTCGCTCGCTTAGGTGATGCCATGTTGTTGTGTCCTCTATGGTCTCCTCACTACAACTGGGCAGGCAATCCATACAGTGGGTGGGAATCCAGAGGGGGGGCGTGGGGATCATCTCCCTTGCTGACGTAGTAAAGGGAAGAGTTTATCAACGTGCCGTTTTGACGTGCCATTCTCAAATGTTGGACATAGTTTGGTTTACACATTATGAAATTTCTAGCCACTGGGGTGGCTTAAGAAGGTCAGAGGAACTCATTTTAACGTTAAAAAACCTCAGAAAGTGAAAATTTCATGCCATGAGACCTTTAAAAATCTGAATATTCCAAGCATGCAATTTTTTACAGGCTAAGCATTTAATTCTGATCTAATTTTATTTATTGCAGTAGAACTCCAAATACTCTCGAAGCATTCTATTCCAAAAGTTTTCAAGCTTATTTTTGCAAAGGCATGCTAGCTGAAGCTTCCATTTTCACTCACATGCTGCAAAACTCCTTACAAGCTTTCACCAGACACAGACCATGAAACCCATGGCCCATTAATAACCCACAATAACAAATATCAGAAGTGGGATTCAAACCCACACCACCAAAAAAGACTGCAATCTAAACACAGCACCTTCGACCACTCAAAATCTCAGTTACACTTAACCAGGGCTGCCAACTTTTCAAAATTCCTTGGAGTGAGATTTATTTATTTATTTATTTATTTTATTTTTTTTTGGGGGGGGGTGTTGATGGCAAAATTTTTCTGGCTTTTAAGTTTTGGCTTAAAAGCCCCCACACTAGAAAACTACAGATGACTGCCAATTTTCCTGTAGCCCTATAGACCTGTGTTTCAGATTTAAAGGCAAGTTCATGTTTGAAAATATTTCATCAGCTAAGCCTAAACACCTTCTGAATTGAAACTAAATGTTAAGTTTTTAATAACTGTTGCAAAAATAAGATTGTCCCTCGCTGACTATTCATTATGCATTTAAGGGCTTTCCCCACCACTGGGGAAGAGGGCAAGTGGGTAAGTGGGAATTTTGTATTCAGTTTGATATTCACTTGTCCCCCTGAATTCTGGTGTTTTGTTTGTGGGTCGTCTAGCTGGAGATGGACAATGGGGGAGGGGGGTGTTGAGATTTTGGATTTAGTAGATGTTCCTGCATTCTGGTGGATTTTTGGAGTGGCCTGCTGTGCCATACCTACATTCTTACACACCCTGACTTGCCAGGCCTTCAGCTTGTGGCCAACAAAAGCACCAAGTTTTGGCTTAAAAGCCCCCACACTAGAAAATTACAGATGACTGCCAATGTTCCTGTAGCCATATAGACCTGTGTTTCAGATTTAAAGGCAAGTTCATGTTTGAAAATATTTCATCAGCTAAGCCTAAACACCTTCTGAATTGAAACTAAATGTTAAGTTTTTAATAACTGTTGCAAAAATAAGATTGTCCCTCACTGACTATTCATTATGCATTTAAGGGCTTTCCCCACCACTGGGTTCAGCAGAAGATTGGCATGGGGAAAAATATCAACAGCAAAAGAACAAATAAAATGCTTAAACAGTAAGCAAAATGTGCATGTGCTACAAGAAACATTAAAATGATTAAGTTTGAACAGTATTGAAACACAAAAAGCTGAACCTTGGCCATAGGTAGGAATGTGCACACAAAGTTGGGCTTAAAAATGTTGGTCATACTTAAATAAGCTATATTAATATATTTCTTATTAATTTATTTCTTATCGATGTTTCTTATTAGTAATAGAGCATTCGTCAGGGCCTGTTATCTGACAAATATTCTCTATCTGTCTTGCCCTCTTTGAAACCCTGTCTCCTCAGTATATTGTTCTCTGTCTTTTTTTTTTATTATTCACAAGTTCAAGTTCTTTGATATTACAGGTGACCATGCTTTATTTACTTTAACTGAGCAATTACATACATCATAAATAATTACAAATAAATACCCTGTAAATAAACAATAGGTATGGTGGCTAATGGCTCTTCTTGCATTTGTAATATTATCTCTTACTTGCTTTATTTTACAACATTTCCAGTATGGCTTCAAATAAAGTCATAAAGTATGATAACATACAGTAAACAAACTAAAAATGCACCTTAATAAACATGTGCTAAGGAGGTGCTCTCCCATGCTGCTTGTTGGGGAAGATAGAGGCTATGGCACGGCAGTAGGTCTATAATGATTTAGCATGCCTAGTACACAGCTCTCAATATGGCATTAAATATTTTCACAACACTTATAGGCTAAAACAATTAAGAAACTTTATATAAGTTCATAATTATGCCAGTAACACCACACAGGTATGACATCAGAGGTATGGCATGTGAAGACAATCAAATGCGTGTCTCACACGCTCATTGCGTGAGAGTTGGCAACCCAGACTTAGCACTGGGTCAGGTTAGTGACATTGTACTGGAGGTGCAGAAAGCTGGTATAGGGTAAGGTGGCCTGGGCCAATCTCTTCCACCTTTACTAGCCATTGCACACAGGCAGAGAGAGAGAGAGAGAAAGAAAGAAAAGGAAAAAGGGGTGGGGTGTTGTGTGATCTGTCTAAGGAGAAAGTAGGGGAAATAATTACTGCAGACTAACAGTCCAGTTGCTTGTTGAGCATGGAGAAAACCAAGAAATGGGGAAAAGAAAGGCCCAGCAAAGAAATCATTTTTTTCTTTACTTTTTTTTAACAAGACAATTCCTAGATCTACTACAATACCATGTGAACAGATAAAACAGAAAAAGCTCTATTCCCACTCATTACTTTAGAAAGTTCATTCATCATCTTTATTTAAAGAGCACATCAAACAAGAAAGCCTCTTCATTGTTTTTAGAACAAGGAACTATTCCCTATACTAAAAAACTGTTTAATAAAAAAAATCCTCAGTTAGAGAACACACGAAATATTAAAGCAATAAAAACAAACACTACACTTGACCTTAACCAAAAGACTGAAAACCAATAACTTACTCCACTCAATGGCTTTAAATATACCACTTCCAATTATTAAAATCCAGAAAGGTAAACACAGCTAGACTCCGCCCCCAACAGCTGGATCCTTTTGACTTTTGAAGAGAGACATCGCTTTGGGTGTGTGTGTGTGTGTGTGTGTGTGTGTGTGGTTTCCATGCAAAAAGCTCGATATTTCTAACATTTTACCACCAAAAATGTGCAGCTCTACCAGAGCAAAGCCTGCAAAAATAAGCTGAACTCATTAACATTCCTCTCCCCGGAAATCTGTAATATATAGATTGAGGCACTACCTAAAAGCCCATCTGTTTCTGGGTTGTAGAATTTCCTTATATCATAGCCAGACTCTTGTTTTATTTCTTTATCATTATAGTTACTATACTTTTCCTTATGTTGTACAAAACAGACACAGAAAGAGAATAGCTCTGGCCTGATGAGTAGAGTCAGGGCAGTGATTTTATTTACAAATTCGATTTCACCATTGGTGAGACAAGAATACAAAAAAACAACATATTGGAAAAATAATATAATTTTGAAAAGTAAATATAATACAATGAATCTGCTGCCTGGTATGAAACCCCGGGATAAAACCCCAGTAGGATTAGAACCTCCTGGGAACGGACTCCTCGTCCGAATGCAGCGCATGGAGCTCCGGGGATTCAAGCTTTAACTTTGAAAAGATGATACAGGTTTTGTTAAAAAAAAAGTGCAATTGAGGAAATATTTAAAACACTCAGCATCGGCATTATCAGCATACTAATATTAAGAAATTGTGTTATGAAACTAGAAAGACCATTAAAGAGTTTTCTAGAGTTATAGTTTGTTTGTAAAAGATGAAAATATTGTTTTAGAAGTGTGCACATTTTGCACGAACTAATGGAAACTCA
Organism: Neoarius graeffei; assembly: GCF_027579695.1. Lineage (NCBI taxonomy): Eukaryota > Metazoa > Chordata > Actinopteri > Siluriformes > Ariidae > Neoarius > Neoarius graeffei. The sequence goes on from NC_083587.1 coordinate 2,820,072, forward strand.
GGCATGGTTCCAGAGAGCAACAAGCAGGCCAGGAAGGGCAGTTTGGGGGGCTTGCCATAGTTAGTTGGACAAACCCTGAACCACAGCAGGGAAGTTAGCTCAAGTGGTAGAGAGCTTGCTTAGCATGTGAGAGGTAGTGGGATTGATGCCCACGTTCTCCAAAACTGCTACCTTACTCAGATTTTACAGAGAAAACCTTTCTTGTCATCTTGCAAACCATCTGAATCATCTGCACTTTCAGCCAAGTCAAGATCAAATTTCTTTCGCCACATTCAAAGCAGCACATCTGTGAAAACAGTCAGTATTTGGATTAAACCCACAACCTTGGCACTGTTTGCAACAATGACCAAATCAACTAACTGTACACTACTTTTCTGCTGATATGCTCCTCTGATGAGCTCCGAAGGTTAGCTAATACAGATTCCTTTCACTTTGCTTGTCTTTATTTCTTGAATTGCTGACTGACCTCAGGATCTCCAACTCACATTTTTCAACAGGCTTGTCATATTCCCACCATCCACTATGAAATTCTAACTTTCGCTTGTGTGCAAAGTCAGCTTAGATAGCTTTTACAAAGTGAAAATATGATGCTTACCTGCTTGTATTCTTAAACCTGCTGGTGAAAAGCTTGCATCTGTCCTGAAAAGGCACTTTTCACCACCTTATACCCAACTGCTCTCATTGAACAATGAAGCAACAAATGCTTCCTGAGGCATGCCCCAAAAGTGTGAGAAGCATGCCAGAGACTCCATGTGAGGAGATTTTAGGAACAATTATTCTCCAAACAGCTTTATACCACTGCTGGGCCATGCAATTTTTAATGGTTTATTCCGTGAAGGACGCGAGTCTAAATCGGATCCGGTGAAAACCTCCCCTGTCCAAAACCTCCCATCGGAAACCTCACAGGGAGGTTTTCTACTCACTTTGTGGGGTTTTTGCCTGACACGAGGGGGTTTTCAACTAATTAATCTCAGGCGTTAATTGAGTAAATCAGTTGAAATCCTCCCACATCAGTCGAACCCACTCCCCCCCCCCCCCAATCTGAGCAGATCTATAAATCCTTGATCAATTAAGGGACTAATAGCTTGTGGCATAATTTTGTTGCATCTTTATGTTAAAAATCCCAGTGGTCACCAATATACCAAAAAACATACTTATTTGGTCCTTTTTATAAAATCTATAAAAATAATTGTTATTATACTGACTGGCATATTCTAATAATTATTATTTTAAAATAGGCCAATATTTTAAAGAGACAAAATATTCCCTGTAAATTTATTATTTTGGCCTAATTATTTTGGCAAACTATTTAAACTGTGACAGTAAAAATTTAATAATGAAAGCAATAGCATTAGAGATTATTCTTTTAACATATGCCAATATTTCTAAAATGTACGTGTTCCTTGTAAATTTATTTAGGCCAAATTATTTTAGCAAACTATGTAAATTGTGACTCAAAATTTAATAATGAATGCAATAGCATTATAGAAGGTTTATTTCACTAAAGTTTAATCAAATGAAAATAAATGAATTAATTTGAAATGATTCCCTTAGACTCCCAAACCCTAACTGGCCAACAGGAATTGACTTGTACAACTCATTCTTCTGTGGTGAAAGAATTTCATTGGTCCATTTTGTTATCCAGTGCCTATACAGTCTGTGAGCAATTGTAATTAAGTTGGATTTGTTTGTCAAGCATCCACTGACCAACAGCTTGTACAAACAAGAATTAGGAGATGGTTTAATCAAGGCCAAGCTTAATAAGGGTAATTAACAGTGCAAGTACCTTTTATATAAACAATAGCAGAACTTTCTTTTGTAACAGGGCGATGAACATACTATAATTATTATTATTTTTTTATTCCATCATTAAACTATTGTTTGAATAATTTGAATTATTTTCAGAACATTAAATATGTACTGTAGGGGGACAAGATTGAGTATGTACCAATGCAATTCACTGAATAAAAGATAACAACATAGCATTTTATGATCATGTAATATTTTATTACTGTGAAGACAATAATTATTTTATTCAATAAAATTACAAAAATAAATCAACAAATTAAATATATTAAAATTAGTATAGGCGGCACGGTGTTGTAGTGGTTAGCGCTGTCGCCTCACAGCAAGAAGGTCCTGGGTTCGAGCCCCGGGGCTGGCGAGGGCCTTTCTGTGTGGAGTTTGCATGTTCTCCCCGTGTCCGCGTGGGTTTCCTCCGGGTGCTCCGGTTTCCCCCACAGTCCAAAGACATGCAGGTTAGGTTAACTGGTGACTCTAAATTGACCGTAGGTGTGAGTGTGAATGGTTGTCTGTGTCTATGTGTCAGCCCTGTGATGACCTGGCGACTTGTCCAGGGTGTACCCCACCTTTCGCCTGTAGTCAGCTGGGATAGGCTCCAGCTTGCCTGCGACCCTGTAGAAGGATAAAGCGGCTTGAGATAATGAGAATGAGAAAATTAGTATAAAAAGAAGTATTCTAATCTAACAATAAACAGTGCTGGAAAGCTGCATGAGCCACTTCACTATTTATTAATTTATATGATAATATTTTAAATGTATAATAAAATTTTAAATGTATATTTTTGCATCTTTGGTATAATGTTAAGGTAAGTATTTGTCCTAATCAGTCGTTATTTGGAAGATCATAATATTTCCAGTTCCATAAGTGAGCATTTTGTCCTACACTCGTCACTTGTGTCTTTTAGGCCTACCAAAAAGCTGCAACTGGCCGGGTGTATATTATTTAGGAGTTTTTTGATACTTGCCTATGTTTTATACTATAGTTTATATTTTAACACAGAAATCATACATATTTTGACTTAACTTACTTACTGTCACCATACTAAAAATGTGAAAATAATAACCTACTTACCTACCCTGGCCTCTGGCAATTATATAAAAAATAAGATTAAATTTAAGACTTGCATTTTTAAAGACCTTTTCACAACCCAGAGATATTTAGCAGATAAATCAGCCTAACTGCTTTGAGTTATAAGTGTAAAGATATCTTATATTCCTTATATTTTTAAGTGTAAATACAGTAAGTAGCTTACGGATATAAATCTTTCAAGATGCCTTTTATAAATCAATCACTGCAATAATCATGTGATTAACTATTATTGTTTATTCACAATTTAAGCTGTTGGGACTATTTATTTACTATATTTATATTTATTCATACTTGTAAATAATATTTTATATAATTTACTAAATGTATGTGAATTGCCTAATTGCATGTAGGCATAAACAAGCATAAACATTTTACTACATATCATGTTATCCAGTTGGCTAATTACTTTAACACTGGCAATAATCTTCAAAAGATTTCAAAAGGTCCCGGCCTGGGATTTTGTTTATCTGACATTTACTAATTTCACAAAAGTCGAAAATGTCCCTCTTGTCTGTCAACAACAGATGGAAGGTTTGTTTGCTCAACAGTTAAAATTATGATCGAAAACCTCCCTGACTCGCCATTGTTATGGTCGACTTCCTCCTTTGTTTTCTGCTGGGAGGTTTTCACCTATTTCAATGACAGGTTTTCGCCAGGGAGGGTTATTGCCGTAAATCGCCTAAATAGACACGCTCAAAATTAGCCCCACTTAACAGACGGTATGCTGTTCAGACGTGTTGTACTTAGACGTGTTCTATATAGGCGTGTTATAAATACAAATAGTTTTTATAAATATCAAAATTATGATGCTTCTATGTGTATGGTTACAAGTAGCATTTGGAATTTTAGGCCAAAATATGAGATAAATGACATGAAATGCTGTTTCTTTTCTCCATATATATTGAGAAACTACATTCTCCAAACGTAAAAGAATATAAAGCGCTATTTAGGCGTATAATAGACAGGCAAGCGTGTTCCCCCTGGTTTTACTATATATTTTACCATACAAATGTGTAGTCAGTAAGTCTAAAACCATGCACATTTTTGCATTTTAATACCTGTCTTATTAAATATAATTCCATAAATTTGACAAATTAGGCCTAATCTGTAGTAATCCCCTATATATAGACTTAACGTCCACTGTCCAAGCAGGTAAAAAAATTAACTCATGAATCTGTTTATGACCTATAATATGGAAATTTTTTATGGAGTTTTAGAAAATTTTCAGAATACAGTGAAAATGATAATAAAGTAATAGCAAAAAAAAAAAACAAAATAGGCCCTACTAGATATTTAATGCATTCATAATTTGAAATTTGAATTAAGCCTAAGTCTGGCTGACATTTGATTGTAAGACCACCTGTTTGAAGATCTCATCTCATTATCTCTAGCCGCTTTATCCTGTTCTACAGGGTCACAGGCAAGCTGGAGCCTATCCCAGCTGACTACGGGCGAAAGGCGGGGTACACCCTGGACAAGTCGCCAGGTCATCACAGGGCTGACTGTTTCAGCTAGCATGAAAATGCAAGGTCTTCCCTGAAAGAGAATCTGGATGGGAGCATATGTTGCTCTAGAACCTGGATATACCTTTCAGTATTGATGGTGTCTTTCCAGATGTGTAAGCTGCCCATGCCACACACACTAATGAAACCCCATACCATCAGAGATGCAGGCTTCTGAACTGAGCGCTGATAATAACTTGGGTTGTCCTTCTCCTCTTTAGTCCGAATGACACGGCGTCCCTGATTTCCATAAAGAACTTCAAATTTTGATTCGTCTGACCACAGAACAGTTTTCCACTTTGCCACAGTCCATTTTAAATGAGCCTTGGCCCAGAGAAGACGTCTGCACTTCTGGATCATGTTTAGATACGGCTTCTTCTTTGAACTACAGAGTTTTAGCTGGCAACGGCGGATGGCACAGTGAATTGTGTTCACAGATAATGTTCCCTGGAAATATTCCTGAGCCCATTTTGTGATTTCCAATACAGAAGCATGCCTGTATGTGATGCAGTGTCGTCTAAGGGCCTGAAGATCACGGGCACCCAGTATGGTTTTCCGGCCTTGACCCTTATGCACAGAGATTCTTCCAGATTCTCTGAATCTTTTGATGATATTATGCACTGTAGATGATGACATGTTCAAACTCTTTGCAATTTTACACTGTCGAACTCCTTTCTGATATTGCTTCACTATTTGTCGGCGCAGAATTAGGGGGATTGGTGATCCTCTTCCCATCTTTGCTTCTGAGAGCCGCTGCCACTCCAAGATGCTCTTTTTATACCCAGTCATGTTAATGACTTATTGCCAATTGACCTAATGAGTTGCAATTTGGTCCTCCAGCTGTTCCTTTTTTGTACCTTTAACTTTTCCAGCCTCTTATTGCCCCTGTCCCAACTTTTTTGAGATGTGTTGCTGTCATGAAATTTCAAATGAGCCAATATTTGGCATGAAATTTCAAAATGTCTCACTTTCGACATTTGATATGTTCTCTATGTTCTATTGTGAATACAATATCAGTTTTTGAGATTTGTAAATTATTGCATTCCATTTTTATTTACAATTTGTACTTTGTCCCAACTTTTTTGGAATCGGGGTTGTATAAACATTGCATGATAGCAATTACTTAGTTAAAATGTGCAGTTATCTAACATAGTACTGAGGATATATTTTTATTTGCATGATCAAATGTCAGGAATATAGATATTTATGCAGTGTTTTATGCCCGCATGTTGCACTAGCAAAGACATGTTTTTGGGTTGTTTGTCCATCTGCTATCTTTCAGGTTAAATCTCTAAGTAGTGTGTATTACCACACAGGCATCAGTAGTGTGGGCTACATTTTTCTCGTTTTAAGTTCAGACATCAGTGTGTCACGTACTGCTTTCTAGTCAGAATTCTTCTGAATCTGAAGAGGTAGAACTGGAAGTGGGTTACTCAGATGACTCTGATGATGACCCAGATTACAGGTTTGAGAAACCGTAACATTTTTTCTAATAGGATGTGTGTTCCTTTATATATTATTAACTTGTACTTTGTTTTTTTTTACACACATTATTAAATTTATTAAGAGGCCTTTTTATTTTTAGATATTGTATCTAAATTTTTTTGTCCCACCACCTTTTCTCTGAAAAGGAGCGGGGGGACATATATAGAAATAGGGGCCAGCTGTCCGTCTGGTTAAAGTTTTTCAGAATGTGCTTATGCTTGAAATATTTATTGGTTTTAAACAATTTATAATTTTGCAAAAAAGGTAATAATATTGCTTTAGCTGTTTCTTTGTAACTTCAAGCTTTTTTGAGAAAAACTTGGTAAAATTTAACTTTGAAAAAATCTCAACCTTGACTTAAGAGTTTCTGATGACTTGCGGCGGGGGGATATTGGTCACTTTAGTGGCAATCTTGTAAAGTTTATTTTTGTGATACATGCCTGTTTTGTCATATTATCTGTAGAACGACTTTTTTTTTATCATATCAAAGCTTTCGGGCAGATTAGCAGCATGCATTTGATTTGCATTATACAATATTTTTGATAAAATTGAATTTGACTTCTGGAGAAACTTTTTCTCTGGAGATTAAACATTAATTTTAATTATTAATTTTGTTTTTTTGTATGATGTAATTTTTCATCATATGAATTTTCTCAGGAAATTTATTGATTGTAATGTGTTTGTGTTAAAACTGTTCACAGTTTTGCTCTTAAAAATGACACGCATATTCAGTTGCATTTTGTTGAATCTGCCTAATGCCATACTGAGTCTTCAACTCTTTGTCATAAAAACTTACAGTATTTTTTCCTATGAATTTTCTCAGGAAATGTATTGATTGTAATGTGTTTGTGTTAAAACTGTTCAGTTTTGCTCTTAAATATGATGTTGTATTATAAATTGTATGTAGACGTCTACTTGAAAAGATTGGTGTAGAGTTTGTTTTGTTTCAAGCGGAGATTTAGTAATGTTTATGTTTATCTGGCGTATTGTTTGCAAGTCATTATTGGAATAAAACATTGAATTTTAAAACATTCATAAAGTTTGTTTTACTTAATTTTTAGTTCTCAATATTGGAGAGTAAGCCTCTAATACAATCATAAAAATTGTAGGCCCACTGCCTGTATGTAAATATCCAGATCCCCTGTAAATAGCAGCTCCCTGGTGTGGCTGGATGGACACCTGCTACAAATGTTCATAGAATGTTCTGCTTCACCTGTTCATATGATGTTTGTGAACATTTGTGAACATTTGTATAATGTTCATATAATGTTCGCATATGAACATTACCTGTCCTCATTCTTTGTTCATGTAATGCTCATGCAATATTCATTTCATGTTCACGAACAATTCTATGCGAACGTTCTAAAAACATTTAAAAAAAATTCAGTTTCCGGGTGAGTGGTACTCCTCTCACACAACCACAAACAGATGCAAGATAAAACAACTCATCTGGACACAACATCAGTAAGTACAGGACTCAAAATCAGCAAAAAGAAGACTGAACTCATGAAGATTAACACTACAAACAGCACACCAGTCACAATCGGAGGGGAAGAATTAAAGGAGGCTGAGTCCTTTGTGTACTTCGGAAGCGTAGTAGACCGTCAGGGGGGCATGGATAGAGATGTAACAGCCAGGATAGGGAAAGCAAGAGCAACCTTCATAATGCTGAAGAATGTCTGGGCCACTAGCATGATATGAGTAGCCACCAAACTCTGGATCTTCAACTCTAATGTCAAGTCAGTACTGCTCTATGGATCTGAGACATGGAGAACAACAAAAGCAACACAGCACAGGATACAAACCTTCATAAACACTTGTCTGAGAAGAATCTTGAAAATCAAGTGGTCAGACAAGATCAGCAACCTGGAGCTGTGGGATAGAGCAGGATAAAATCCAGTTGGAAGCCAGATCCTCAAGAGGAAATGGTCCTGGATAGGGCACACACTCAGGAAGCCAAGATCCAGCATTACACCTGGAATCCACAGGGCAGAAGAAAGAGAGGAAGGCCAAAAAACAGCTGGAGAAGGGACACAGAGGAGGAGATGAGGAGTATAGACAACAGCTGGCACGACCTAAGGAAGAAGGCGAAAAGACGAGTGCAATGGAGGAACATCATCAATGGCCTACGCTCTGATCGGGGCAAAGGGCCCAAGTAAGTAAGTACGTAAGTACTGTACATACTTGGTCAGCAAGTATGCTGAACTTCCCGACTTATGTGAGCTGGGATTTATTTAATGACGATGATGGTTTTTGTGAGTTTTCTGTCAACATGAACCACTTTTTTTCTGGCCACTTTTGCAATTGGACTTCTCAGTATTGGTACTTGCATCAGTAGCATGCGCTGGGGAAAAAAATGAGATTTTCTGAAAAAAAAAATCATATTCTTAGTGGGCTAAAACTGTGCAGGGGTGTGTAGAACCCTTTCTGATGGTTTTTGTAGGTTCTCTGTCCACTTACACCACTTTTTCTAATGCCTTGGCCTTGACAGCCTTGGCCTCAAGAGCCCTGGCCTTGAGAGCCTGAGCCTTGACAGCTCATGTGCTGCATAATCTCATCTCATTATCTGTAGCCACTTTATCCTGTTCTACAGGGTTGCAGGCAAGCTGGAGCCTATCCCAGCTGACTACAGGTGAAAGGCTGGGTACACCCTGGACAAGTCGCCAGGTCATCACAGGGCTGACACATAGACACAGACAACCATTCACACTCACATTCACACCTATGGTCAATTTAGAGTCACCAGTTAACCTAACCTGCATGTCTTTGGACTGTGGGGGAAACCGGAGCACCCGGAGGAAACCCACGAGGATATGGGGAGAACATGCAAACTCCATACAGAAAGGCCCTCGCCGGCCACAGGGCTCGAACCCGGACCTTCTTGCTGTGAGGCGACAGTGCTAACCACTACACCACCGTGCCGCCTGTGTTGCATAATATTTAAAAAAATTGTAAAGCAAAAAAAAAAAAACAATCACATGAGTGGGTGCCTTGTATTCACAGGTGGTATAGAGTCCCTTCTGATGTTTTTTTTTTTGAGGAATTTCTGCCCACTTGGATACTTTTTTACATGGTGCCTCAGCCTTGACAGCACATGAGCGGGGGAGGAAAAAAAATTCTGAAAAAAAAAGTTCTGAAATTTAAGACTCTAGAGGGGTGTGTTGAACCCAAGCCTGAAAACCCCTGATGTTTTAGGGTGCTTTTATACATGAAAAGCACATATGCAGGTGTGAAAAGCTCATGTGTTTAGTGAGTCAGCATACATGCTAACCATAAACTGTGGGACTTTGTCATTTTTTTTCAGCCTGATGCCCGTGGTAAAACTGAGCAGTGGAACTTTGCCATTTTTCTGAACTGTGGGACTTTGCCATTTTTCTGAACTGTGGGATTTTGTCATTTTTCCGCCTGATGCCCATGGTAAAACTGAGCAGTGGGACTTTGTCATTTTTTTTGGCCTGATGCCCATGGTAAAACTGAGCAGTGGGACATTGCCATTTTTCTGAACTGTGAGAATTTGTCATTTTTCTGAACTGTGGGAATTTGTCATTTTTTCTGAACTGTGGGACTTTGCCATTTTTCTGAACTGTGGGACTTTGTCATGTTTCTGCCTGATGCCCATGGTAAAAAAAGTCAGGACTAAATCATCATCAAAGAGAGAGAGAGAGAGAGAGAGAGAGAGAGAGGATTGAGAGAGAGAGGACTACCAGGAAATACAGAAAATAAAAAGACATTAGATTACAGGGAACTAACCATAAGTTTGCTGTTCTCTGCCAAGAGAGACAGTCACAGTTGTGGCCAAAACTTTGCTGAAAGCATCCCAACCTTGGACCCACTGAGTAGCACCTGTATACTGGCCAATATTCATATAACAGGTTTGGATGCTTTGGGATAGATTTAACTTTTAATTCCATTTTTCAACATTTTTTATCTAATCAGGTGATGGAACTGCAACCCAACTTCCTAACCCAGGTTGCAACCCAACCCCCCACAGCTCTTTGTCCTTCTTATTGGCCCTTCCTTTGTTTTGGGCTCTCTGGTACACGAGTCTGCCTGCAAAACCTCACTGGAGGCCAATATATCCCATTATTGCCATCTGGTGGTCAGAGCAGGTAATGCAGGGCCACCTCAGCTTCTTCCCTGGAATGGTCAGCAATGGTGCTGACCTTCCCGACTTAAGTGAACTTAGATTTATTGCCATCTGATGGTCACAGTAGGTAATGCAGGGCCACTTCAGCTTCTCCCTGGTATGGTCAGCAAGTATGCTGACCTTCCCAACTTGAGTGATCTTAGATTTATTAAATGACAATGTAAAAAAAAAAAAATTTATTATTTTTGGGCTGACACTGTACATTCTTGGTCAGCAAGTATGCTGAACTTCCCGACTTATGTGAGCTGGGATTTATTTAATGACAATGATGTTTTTTGTGAGTTTTCTGTCAACATGAACCACTTTTTTCTGGCCACTTTGACCAATTGGACACTTGGACTTCTTAGTATTGGTACTTGCATCGGTAGCATGCGCTGGGGAAAATTTTTTGATTATCTGAAAAAAAAATCATATTCATAAATCATATTCATATTCTTTGTTGGCTAACACTGTGCAGGGGTGTGTAAAACCCTTTCTGATGGTTTTTGTAGGTTCTCTGTCCACTTGCACCACTTTTTCAAAGGCCTTGTCAGCTCTGGCCTCGAGAGCCCTGGCCTCGAGAGCCCGAGCCTTGACAGCACATGCACCGGGGAGAAAAAAAAACATTTCTGAAAAAAAAAAATCTGAAATTTAAGACTCTAGAGGGGTGTGTGGAACCCAAGCCCGACGACCCCTGATGTTTTTATGGTGCTTTTATACATGAAAAGCACATATGCAAGTGTAAAATCTCATGGGCTTGGTGAGTCAGCATACACCAGCACACTGACTGATCTAACTAAAGAGGGGGCACCAGATCCGGTCCAGTGGACGGAGCAATGCCAGCAGGCTTTCTCTAAGGTAAAGGCTGCATTGTGTGGGGCGCCACTGTTACACTCACCTGACTTTTCTCTCCCCTTTGTTTTGCAGACGGATGCGTTGGACAGAGGGCTGGGGGCTGTTCTGTCCCAGGAGTTGGAGGGGGAGGACTGTCCAGTGCTGTACATCAGCCGGAAGCTGTCGGTGCGCGAGGGCAGGTACAGCACCATAGAAAAGGAATGCCCCGCCATCAAGTGGTTGGTCCTCGCCCTCCGCTACTACCTGCTGGGGTGCCCTTTCACCCTCTGGCCAGACCATGCGCCCCATGCAGTGACTCCAACTCATGAAGGATGCCAACGCGCGGATTACCCATTGGTATCTGGCACTCCAGCCATTTAAGTTCGAGGTGGTCCACAGGCCGGGGGCGCAGATGGTCATGGCGGATTTCCTCTCCTGTCAAGGGGGTGGGGAGTCAGCTGCAGGATGGATGGCTCCCCGGCCTGAGTCCGGCGGTGGGGGTATGTGGCAGCAGGGGCGTGGTCAAGCGTCGGTCTGTGAATGGAGGGCGGAGTCAGGGAAGGTAAGTGGCAGAATCACTGCACCTGATGGGAATTAACCTGTGTTTGTGTGTCTTCCCCAGTGACCACGCCCTATAAGAGGAGAGGGAGAGCAGAGGAAGGGGGCTCTCCCCCAACCTGAACACTTGTGTGTGTGCCTGTGTATGCGTGCGTGCGTGCGTGTGTGGGAGAATAAATGTAAAGCTTAAAAGCTAAAATAAAAGGTTTTTTGCGAGCTCAGTTCTGGCCTGCCGTGCTTCTGTGCTCCACCCACCTTAACTATTTCTAGATGCATGTTTAACGGCAGTTTTTGTTTGCATGTTTTGGTTGATGGATCTTTCTCCTAACTTTCTCCTAACGTTTGTAAAGTGGGAACCTCGGGAGAGCTTTTGGAGAACGTTCCCTTTTGGTTGTATTAAAGTTCCCCTTACTACTGCAATGCAAGAAAACTTTGGAAAACCTGATGACAATGTTCCAGTTGGGTTCTTTGAGCGTTAGCTACAGACATACAGTCAAGAGTGAATTTGAGTAAATAAAAGTCAAATTTGAGGGTGAGATGAGGACATACAGTCAGTAGTAAACTGTTATGCAACTTAGCAAGAGTTACCTGCCTTGGTGAATGAATATCACTAAATTCACATTTGTTTGCTCCTTGTAGTATCAGCACAATAAGCTGGCATCAAAAGGAGCAACCTGCCAGAAAAACTGCAATAACATTGGGCGAGATGTCAAGGTCAGTCAAACTTGTAAAAATGACAGAATCCTATCCCAGAGAATAATTTGTGAAGATGTAACTTAAAATTTGCCTTATTTTTGCAGATGCCCCAAAGGTACTGTGCCCAGCCAAAAGTACTGCACTCAGCCTTGAGAAGCACCAGAGGGACATCCACCGGAGGGCCTCGGAGGAACTGCGCCTGGCCACGAGAAGTTTGTAAGGTACCAGACACATACGTGACGACAGGTTCACAAAGGTACCGCCCCAAGCCACTCGAGGACCGCAGAGGTACTTTGCCCAAGCAGTACATGGTGCCTCAAAGGTATTACACCCAGCCACGGGTGGTCCTCAGAGGTCCTGTGGGCATTGCCGTTTGTTTCAAGTCAGTCCCTGGTGGTCTAGTGGCTAGGATTTGGTGCTCTCACCACCACGGCAAGGGTTCGATTCCCGGTCAGGGATAAGTCTTAGCTTGGGGGGTGTGTGTGTGTGTGTGTGTTTTTTTAACCCCACCTCCCCATCATTATTACTAAAATAGCATCAGACTCTCTGTTGGAACAAACGCTTCCTTCAAGCCAGATTCTAACCAGCGACCTAAGGATGGCCATTGCAAGCAACTACAGTCCTCCGCTCTTCCAACTGAGCTATCGAAGGGTACCCTGAAGTGCTTTTCTGCTGAGTGAGCCGTCAAGCAACAACTCCAACAGCGCTTGCTTTTAATATACTGCATATATATTGTTTTGTGCCAAAACTCGTTTTGCACAAGCTGGCTTAATCTACCAAATTATGTGCACCCGCAATACGCAACGCAATTAAATAATTTAGAAAATCTATTATAAATAGTGATTTCTTTTCAGTCTTTAAAGGCTGATGAAAAGCTCAGTTTCAAAAGAACAAAACAAATGAATGGATCTTGTTTGTTTTGGGCATTTTGGCAAATGTGAAAGCAAACTCCAGAGAAGTTGTGTTGACGATGACTGTGATACTCCATACACAAAACTCCAGTCGAACTCCAGGTTCTATTAAAACAGTATTCATTTTTAGTATTCCGGACCTTGAGGCTTTATTTCCTATTCTGATTTAAACAAATGGATTTATTCAAACGTTGTAGGCTTGTCCTCACCAATTTACCAGTGGCCTTCACAGAGATGAGAGCATGAAGAGAATTGCTCAGTCAGGGCAAAGTGCAAGGGCAGGAAAAGCTTGTTGGTACTTTAATGACATCGTGTGGCCACACAGTGTAATTGCTTCTAGATATTCTCAAAAAAAGATCTGAAAATTGATCTCTGCTCATGCTGGTAATGAAGTTACTTAAATTTGAAATGCTGACTCGTGTTTTTGTTTTGTTTTTCTTTTTGCGGCTGAGGAACCACGTGACCGCGTATCACTATCATCACCACTGTTGTTTCCACAGTCAGATCTACAATTATTGTCCTAGCTCAGTAAAGAAGGTTTGTGTGATTGTAAAACTGAGCAGTGGGACTTTGCCATTTTTCTGAACTGTGGGATTTTGTCATTTTTCCGCCTGATGCCCATGGTAAAACTGAGCAGTGGGACATTGTAATTTTTCTGAACTGTGGGAATTTGTCATTTTTCTGAACTGTGGGACTCTGCCATTTTTCTGAACTGTGGGACTTTGCCATTTTTCTGCCTGATGCCCATGGTAGAAAAAAGTCAGGACTAAATCATCATCAAAGAGAGAGAGAGAGAGAGAGAGAGGATTGAGAGAGAGAGGACTACCAGGAAATACAGAAAATAAAAAGACATTAGATTACAGGGAACTAACCATAAGTTTGCTGTTCTCTGCCAAGAGAGACAGTCACAGTTGTGGCCAAAACTTTGCTGAAAGCATCCCAACCTTGGACCCACTGAGTAGCACCTGTATACTGGCCAATATTCATATAACAGGTTTGGATGCTTTGGGATAGATTTAACTTTTAATTCCATTTTTCAACATTTTTTATCTAATCAGGTGATGGAACTGCAACCCAACTTCCTAACCCAGGTTGCAACCCAACCCCCCACAGCTCTTTGTCCTTCTTATTGGCCCTTCCTTTGTTTTGGGCTCTCTGGTACACGAGTCTGCCTGCAAAACCTCACTGGAGGCCAATATATCCCATTATTGCCATCTGGTGGTCAGAGCAGGTAATGCAGGGCCACCTCAGCTTCTTCCCTGGAATGGTCAACAATCCTGCTGAACTTCCCGACTGAAGTGAACTTAGATTTATTGCCATCTGATGGTCACAGCAGGTAATGCAGGGCCACTTCAGCTTCTCCCTGGTATGGTCAGCAAGTATGCTGACCTTCCCAACTTGAGTGATCTTAGATTTATTAAATGACAATGTAAAAAAAAAATCTCATTATTTTTGGGCTGACACTGTACATACTTGGTCAGCAAGTATGCTGAACTTCCCGACTTATGCGAGCTGGGATTTATTTAATGACAATGATGTTTTTTGTGAGTTTTCTGTCAACATGAACCACTTTTTTTCTGGCCACTTTGACCAATTGGACACTTGGACTTCTCAGTATTGGTACTTGCATCGGTAGCATGCGCTGGGGAAAAAATGTTGATTATCTGAAAAAAAATCATATTCATAAATCATATTCTTTGTTGGCTAACACTGTGCAGGGGTGTGTAGAACCCTTTCTGATGGTTTTTGTAGGTTCTCTGTCCACTTGCACCACTTTTTCAAAGGCCTTGTCAGCTCTGGCCTCGAGAGCCCTGGCCTCGAGAGCCCAAGCCTTGACAGCACATGCGCCGGGGAGAAAAAAAAAATTTCTGAAAAAAAAAATCTGAAATTTAAGACTCTAGAGGGGTGTGTGGAACCCAAGCCTGACTACCCCTGATGTTTTTATGGTGCTTTTATACGTGAAAAGCACATATGCAAGTGTAAAATCTCATGGGCTTGGTGAGTCAGCATACACCAGCACACTGACTGATCTAACTAAAGAGGGGGCACCAGATCTGGTCCAGTGGATGGAGCAATGCCAGCAGGCTTTCTCTAAGGTAAAGGCTGCATTGTGTGGGGCGCCACTGTTACACTCCCCTGACTTTTCTCTCCCCTTTGTTTTGCAGACGGATGCGTTGGACAGAGGGCTGGGGGCTGTTCTGTCCCAGGAGGTGGAGGGGGAGGACTGTCCAGTGCTGTACATCAGCCGGAAGCTGTCGGTGCGCGAGGGCAGGTACAGCTCCATAGAGAAGGAATGCCCCGCCATCAAGTGGGTGGTCCTCGCCCTCCGCTACTACCTGCTGGGGTGCCCTTTCACCCTCTGGCCAGACCATGCGCCCCATGCAGTGACTCCAACTCATGAAGGATGCCAACGCGCGGATCACCCGTTGGTATCTGGCACTCCAGCCATTTAAGTTCGAGGTGGTCCACAGGCCGGGGGCACAGATGGTCGTGGCAGATTTCCTCTCCTGTCAAGGGGGTGGGGAGTCAGCTGCAGGACGGATGGCTCCCCAGCCTGAGTCGGGCGGTGGGGGTATGTGGCAGCAGGGGCGTGGTCAACCGTCGGTCTGTGAATGGAGGGCGGAGTCAGGGAAGGTAAGTGGCAGAATCACTGCACCTGATGGGAATTAACCTGTGTTTGTGTGTCTTCCCCAGTGACCGCACCCCATAAGAGGAGAGGGAGAGCAGAGGAAGGGGGCTCTCCCCCAACCTGAACACTTGTGTGTGTGTGTCTGTGTGTGCGTGCATGTGTGGGAGAATAAATGTAAAGCTTAAAAGCTAAAATAAAAGGGTTTTTGCGAGCTCAGTTCTGGCCTGCCGTGCTTCTGTGCTCCACCCACCTTAACTTTTTCTAGATGCATGTATAATGGCAGTTTTTGTTTGCATGTTTTGGTTGATGGATCTTTCTCCTAACTTTTTCCTAATGTTTGTAAAGTGGGAACCTCGGGAGAGCTTTTGGAGAACGTTCCCTTTTGGTTGTATTAAAGTTCCCCTTACTACTGCAATGCAGGAAAACTTTGGAAAACCTGATGACAATGTTCCAGTTGGGTTCTTTGAGCGTTAGCTACAGACATACAGTCAAGAGTGAATTTGAGTAAATAAAAGTCAAATTTGAGGGTGAGATGAGGACATACAGTCAGTAGTAAACTGTTGTGCAACTTAGCAAGAGTTACCTGCCTTGGTGAATGAATATCACTAAATTCACATTTGTTTGCTCCTTGTAGTATCAGCACAATAAGCTGGCATCAAAAGGAGCAACCTGCCAGAAAAACTGCAATAACATTGGGTGAGATGTCAAGTTCAGTCAAACTTGTAAAAACGACAGAATCCTATCCCAGAGAATAATTTGTGAAGATGTAAGTTAAAATTTGCCTTATTTTTGCAGATGCTCCAAAGGTACTGTGCCCAGCCAAAAGTACTGCACTCAGCCTTGAGAAGCACCAGAGGGACATCCACCGGAGGGCCTCGGAGGAACTGCGCCTGGCCACGAGAAGCTTGTAAGGTACCGGACACAGATGTGACGACAGGTTCACAAAGTTACCACCCCAAGCCACTCGAGGACCGCAGAGGTACTTTGCCCAGACAGTACATGGCGCCTCAAAGGTATTACACCCAGCCACGGGTGGTCCTCAGAGGTCCATTGGGCATTCCCGTTTACTTCTGGTTGCTCCCTGGTGGTCTAGTGGCTAGGATTTGGCGCTCTCACCGCCGTGGCCTAGGTTTGATTCCCGGTCAGGGAAAAGTCTTGGGGTGGGTGGGTGGGTGTGTGTTTTTTTTAACCCCCACCTCCCCATCATTATTACTAAAATAGCATCAGACTCTCTGTCGGAACAAACGCTTCC
The DNA here is from genome assembly GCF_027579695.1 of Neoarius graeffei. Taxonomy (NCBI): domain Eukaryota; kingdom Metazoa; phylum Chordata; class Actinopteri; order Siluriformes; family Ariidae; genus Neoarius; species Neoarius graeffei. The sequence goes on from NC_083587.1 coordinate 2,836,957, forward strand.
TTCAAGCTGGATTCGAACCAGCAACTTAAGGATGACCATCACAAGCAACTACAGTCCTCGACTCTTCCAACTGAGCTATCAAAGGGTACCAGAAGAGTAATTACTTCAACAACCACTCATTCTACAAATTACAATAGGATCTACAAGCCTATGGAAAATCCACAGCCCATAAGGATTCAGAACAAATTTGAATGCCTCAGGGATGTGGAAGAGGATTTTTCAAGCGGACAAACACATAGTAAAAAGAGATCGCACCAAGATCGAAGAGCTGTGAGAAGGGGCAAAAAGCAGCTCGTAACACCACCTGATCCCACAACCCTTGTTCTTGGTGATTCCACTGTAAGACAATTAAAAGGTTATGGGATGATTATTTGTTGTCTTCCAAATGCATCCATCTCTGACACCAAAGACAGCATTTTGAAGCTCATGTCCAAGCATAAAACTATTAAACGTATTGTTGTGCTTGTGGGAGCAAATGATGTTTTCAGAGAACAGCTGTTTGTCCAAGATGATTTCAGAAAACTTTTTTCTGAGCTCTATAAGACTGGAATTCAATCTTTTATCAGTGGCCCACTCCCAGTGAGAGGAAGTTTTGCTTTTTCTCGACTCTTCAGTCTTAACACCTGGCTTGGAAAAACTTGTTCTTCATTTGGTATGAACTTCATAGACAATTTTAACCTTTTCTGGAATCGCAGAGAATTTTACAAGCCAAATAGCACTGAACTCAGCTGGATTGGAGCCAAAGTGTTAGTAGACCATTACAAACTTGCAATCTTTTCTCAGCCAGCACTGAGGAAAACAGTTGATAAGATGTCGCAGACTGACATAGTTACAAAGCCTAAACAATCATCTTTGCAAGTCGTCATCAAGGACACACAGACATCTGACTTGCAAGACTCCCAACATTCAAAGACAGATGACTCCACTTCCCCTCGGATGGATTTCCCAAATAGCATGAAAAAATTGCTCCCAATGGCTACACTCTCTTTTTCCAGCCCAAATCTGTCGCGACAAGCAGTGTACCCAGTTCTCCCAGGACTTTCAGCTGGCTACAAATCTTTTTCACCATCCAAAAGATACATGTCATCTCCAATCCTTTCACCCTCAAACCAAATGGAACATTTAGAAAGTCTTGTTTGATGTACTCTGGGTCCCTGCAAATGGGTGTAGTGTTGAAAACCAGCTGGGACCCAATGTGCCTATGCCACTCTCTATTCCTGTGTTGATAAGAAACAGAAAACATAGAGCACATTTAACCCTGGGGGTGAATCAATCTAATCTCCTTCCTGTTTTAAAACAACATCAGAGTGCACAAGCAGATATTACTTCTAGACTTTCCGTAAAGCTAGCTCTTCTGAATCTTAGATCACTTTTAAACAAGTCAGTTTTAATTAATGATCTTATTTACAAACACAATCTTGATTTTTTGCTTCTAACTGAAACCTGGCTGGATCAAGCAAATAGTGCTTCCACCCTTATTGAAGCAGCTCCCCCAAATTTTAATTTTTTGAATGTTACCCGACAAGGGAAAGGTGGAGGGATCACAAATATATTCAAAGTCTCTTTTCAATGTAAACAATCCTCACTTGGTGATTTTATGTCCTTTGAACACTTATGTGCACTTGTTACATGCTCTCCTAACATATTATTATTAACTATTTATAGGCCACCGAGACATTCAGCCAAAGTCTTTCTTGAAGAGTTTGGTGAACTGTTATCAGTCATTTGCTTAGAGTTTGATTGTCTTATTATATCTGGGGATTTTAACTTGCATGTAGATAATACTGATAACATTTATGCCAAAGAACTACTTGCAATTATTGACAACTTCAACCTAGTACAACATGTACAGGGGCCGACCCACTCTCGTGGTCATACTCTTGACCTCGTCATCACAAAGGGTCTTACTGTTTCTAATACTGTTGTTTACCTGGCCTTATCTGATCATTTCTGTGTTTTCTTTGATGTTTCTATGTCTCCTCACATTCAGAACAGCTCAACGACTATAGGTAGGAGAGTCATAAAAGACAACACATGTGCTCTCTTTGAGCAAGCTCTCTCTCAGAACTCAACCAAAATGTCAGACTCTGTAGATGATTTACTGGAATTTTTTTATTTAAATATGACCCAAATTATGGATGATATTGCTCCATTCAAAATCAAAAGAGTCAATGATAAGCAGAAAGCACCATGGAAGCAGTACCTGGCTGTTAAACTGCTAAAGAGAGAATGTAGAAAGACTGAAAGAAAATGGCGCAAATCTAAACTTCGCATTCATTATCAAATCCATAAAGAGATGCTTTGTAATTATAATTATGAAATTCGTAAAGCAAGACAGTCTTTCTTCTCCAACATCATCAGCAGGAATATGAACAATGCCCATGTGCTATTTTCAACAGTAGAGAAGCTAACTAATCCCCCACCACAATTAGCACCTGAACTTCTCTCAGTTAATAAATGCAATGAGTTTGCATCCTTTTTCAAAGGTAAAATTGATAAAATACGGCAGAATATTCCTCATAATATATCTCAGTTGCAAAAAATTGAAAAAACTGCAATCACCAATGACACAGATAGATAACTTCAACACAATGTCAGAATTTTGTTTAATTGATTATGAGACTCTTGAAAAAACTGTACAAAATCTCAGTTCCTCAACATCTGAATTGGACATTCTGCCCACCAACTTTTTTAAGTCTGTTCTTCATCTTATAATTACAGATGTGCTTCAAATTATAAATACATCCCTGGAGACTGGCGTTGTTCCTGTGTCCCTAAAAAAAGCCGTTGTAAAGCCCCTTCTTAAAAAAATAATCTGGATCCTTCAGTATTAAATAACTACAGGCCAATATCAAATTTACCATTCATTGGGAAAATCCTTGAAAAAATTGTCTTCAATCAATTAACTGCCTTCTTGATAGCAAACAGCCGTTTTGATAATTTTCAGTCAGGATTTCGTGCCAATCATAGCACTGAAACAGCGCTGATTAAAGTTATAAATGACATACGTCTTAATACTGATGCAGGCAAAACATCGGTCCTGGTATTACTGGACCTCAGTGCAGCTTTTGATACTGTTGATCACAACATACTGCTATATCGACTTGAACACTGGGTTGGGTTGACTGGTAAAGTTATCAATTGGTTAAATTCATACTTAAAAGATAGAAGCTTCTCTGTTACCCTGGGAAATTGTTCCTCAATGTCAATGTCCTTGACCTGTGGTGTCCCCCAGGGGTCGATTCTTGGACCATTACTTTTCAACCTTTATATGCTCCCACTTGGGCAAATTATCAATAAAAAATCAATTTTGTATAACTGCTATGCAGATGACACCCAAATTTATTTTGATCTATCACCTAATGATTATGCCCCCCCTTGAATGTCTCTACCAGTGTATCGATCAAATCAATAGCTGGATGTCACAAAATTTTCTTCAGCTGAACACAGATAAAACAGAAGTAATTCTATTTGGAAAAAAAGATGAAAGACTCAGGATTACCACTATTCTTGACACAAAAGGGATTAAAACTAAAGTAATGGTTAAAAATCTTGGTGTTTTCATTGACAGCGAGATAAACTTTGACAGTCACATGAAAGCAATCACTAAAACAGCATTTCATCACCTAAAAAACATTTCCAAACTAAGAGGACTTATGTCAAAAAATGATCTGAAAAACTAATACATGCCTTCATCTCTAGTAGGGTTGATTACTGCAATGGCCATTTCACAGGCCTGCCAAAAAAGACCATCAAACGACTTCAGCTGGTTCAAAATGCAGCGGCTAGGGTTCTCACACGAACAAAAAGAACAGAGCACATTACTCCAATTCTAAGGTCCCTTCACTGGCTTCCAGTAAGCTACAGAATTGACTTTAAAGTATTGCTGCTGGTATACAAATCTTTAAATGGTACAGGGCCCAATTACCTCTCTGATATGTTGCAGCGGCCTAACCCAATCAGATCTACCAGATCAAAACAGAAAAATTTACTATTAAAACCAGTTGTTAAAACAAAGTATGGTGAAGCAGCTTTTAGATACTATGCAGTACAGCTATGGAACCAACTGCCAGAGGACATTAAAAATGCTCCTGCTGTTGGCAGCTTCAAATCTAGACTAAAGACCAAGCTGTTTTCAGATGCTTTCTGTTAAATAATTAATATTGTCTTCTTTACATTTTTTATAATCTTTACTTTCTCTGCATGTTTTAAATTTACTTAAATTTTAACTTTATTCTATTTTATTCTTTATTCTATTCTGCTGGTTTCTTTTTTTTCTCCTCCTATTTGAACTTCTACTTCATTTTATTATTTTATTTCTACTATTGTTTAATTCTTGTTATTTTCTTTTAATTCTTTTTATTAATTGCTTTAGAATAAAAATAAAATTATTTTATGTAATTTTATTTCTCTATTGTTTGCTGTTTTTGTTTCTACTTCTGTAAAACACATTGAACTGCCATTGTGTATGAAATGTGCTATATAAATAAACTTGACTTACCCTGAAGTGCTTTTCTGCTGAGTGAGCCGTCAAGCAACATCTCCAACAGCGCTTGCTTTTAATATACTGCATATATATTGTTTTGTGCCAAAACTCGTTTTGCACAAGCTGGCTTAACCTACCAAATTATGTGCGCCTGCAATACGCAACGCAATGAAATAATTTAGAAAATCTATTATAAATAGTGATTTCAGTCTTTTAAGGCTGATGAAAAGCTCAGTTTCAAAAGAACAGAAACAAATGAATGGATCTTGTTTGTTTCAGGCATTTTGGCAAATGTGAAAGCAAACTCCAGAGAAGTTGTGTTGACGATGACTGTGATACTCTGTACACAAAACTCCAGTCGAACTCCAGGTTCTATTAAAACAGTATTCATTTTTAGTATTCTGGACCTTGAAGCTTTATTTCCTATTCTGATTGAATCAAATGGATTTATTCAAACGTTGTAGGCTTGTCCTCACCAATTTACCAGTGGCCTTCACAGAGATGAGAGCATGAAGAGAATTGCTCAGTCAGGGCAAAGTGCAAGGGCAGGAAAAGCTTGTTGGTACTTTAATTACATCGTGTGGCCGTACAGTGTAATTGCTTCTAGATATTCTCAAAAAAAGATCTGAAAATTGATCTCTGCTCATGCTGGTAATGAAGTTACTTAAATTTGAAATGCTGACTCGTGTTTTTGTTTTGTTTTTCTTTTTGCGGCTGAGGAACCACGTGACCGAGTATCACTATCATCACCACTGTTGTTTCCACAGTCAGATCTACAATTATTGTCCTAGCTCAGTAAAGAAGGTTTGTGTGATTGTAAAACTGAGCAGTGGGACTTTGCCATTTTTCTGAACTGTGGGATTTTGTCATTTTTCCGCCTGCTGCCCATGGTAAAACTGAACAGTGGGACATTGTAATTTTTCTGAACTGTGGGAATTTGTCATTTTTCTGAACTGTGGGACTTTGCCATTTTTCTGAACTGTGGGACTTTGCCATTTTTCTGCCTGATGCCCATGGTAAAAAAAATTCAGGACTAAATCATCATCAAAGAGAGAGAGAGAGAAAGAGAGAGAGAGGATTGAGAGAGAGAGGACTACCAGGAAATACAGAAAATAAAAAGACATTAGATTACAGGGAACTAACCATAAGTTTGCTGTTCTCTGCCAAGAGAGACAGTCACAGTTGTGGCCAAAACTTTGCTGAAAGCATCCCAACCTTGGACCCACTGAGTAGCACCTGTATACTGGCCAATATTCATATAAAAAGTTTGGATGCTTTGGGATAGATTTAACTTTTAATTCCATTTTTCAACATTTTTTATCTAATCAGGCGATGGAACTGCAACCCAACTTCCTAACCCAGGCTGCAACCCAACCCCCCACAGCTCTTTGTCCTTCTTAATGGCCCTTCCTTTGTTTTGGGCTCTCTGGTACACGAGTCTTCCTGCAAAACCTCACTGGAGGCCATTCATCTCATCTCATTATCTCAAGCCGCTTTATCCTTCTACAGGGTCGCAGGCAAGCTGGAGCCTATCCCAGCTGACTATGGGCGAAAGGCGGGGTACACCCTGGACAAGTCGCCAGGTCATCACAGGGCTGACACATAGACACAGACAACCATTCACACTCACATTCACGCCTACGGTCAATTTAGAGTCACCAGTTAACCTAACCTGCATGTCTTTGGACTGTGGGGGAAACCGGAGCACCCGGAGGAAACCCACGTGGACATGGGGAGAACATGCAAACTCCACACAGAAAGGCCCTCACCGCCTCCGGGGCTCGAACCCAGGACCTTCTTGCTGTGAGGCGACAGCGCTAACTACTACACCACCGTGCCGCCCACTGGAGGCCAATATATCCCATTATTGCCATCTGATGGTCAGAGCAGGTAATGCAGGGCCACCTCAGCTTCTTCCCTGGAATGGTCAGCAATGGTGCTGACCTTCCCGACTTAAGTGAACTTAGATTTATTGCCATCTGATGGTCACAGCAGGTAATGCAGGGCCACTTCAGCTTCTCCCTGGTATGGTCAGCAAGTATGTTGACCTTCCCAACTTGAGTGATCTTAGATTTATTAAATGACAATGTAAAAAAAAAAAAATTATTATTTTTGGGCTGACACTGTACATACTTGGTCAGCAAGTATGCTGAACTTCCCGACTTATGTGAGCTGGGATTTATTTAATGACAATGATGTTTTTTGTGAGTTTTCTGTCAACATGAACCACTTTTTTTCTGGCCACTTTGACCAATTGGACACTTGGACTTCTCAGTATTGGTACTTGCATCGGTAGCATGCGCTGGGGAAAAAATTTTGATTATCTAAAAAAAAAATCATATTCATAAATCATATTCATATTCTTTGTTGGCTAACACTGTGCAGGGGTGTGTAGAACCCTTTCTGATGGTTTTTGTAGGTTCTCTGTCCACTTGCACCACTTTTTCAAAGGCCTTGTCAGCTCTGGCCTCAAGAGCCCTGGCCTCAAGAGCCTGAGCCTTGACAGCACATGCGCTGGGGAGAAAAAAAATATTACTGAAAAAAAAAAATCTGAAATTTAAGACTCTAGAGGGGTGTGTGGAACCCAAGCCCGACGACCCCTGATGTTTTTATGGTGCTTTATGGTGTTTTTATACATGAAAAGCACATATGCAAGTGTAAAATCTCATGGGCTTGGTGAGTCAGCATACACCAGCACACTGACTGATCTAAATAAAAAGGGGGCACCAGATCTGTTCCAGTGGACGGAGCAATGCCAGCAGGCTTTCTCTCACATAAAGGCTGCATTGTGTGGGGGGCCACTGTTACACTCCCCTGACTTTTCTCTCCCCTTTGTTTTGCAGATGGATGCATCGGACAGAGGGCTGGGGGCTGTTCTGTCCCAGGAGGTGGAGGAGGAGGACTGCCCAGTGCTGTACATCAGGCCAATTCCATTCTGATAGACATATCACGTCCAGGCCACAACCTGTTTGAACTGCTGCCATCCGGAAGGAGATACAGGTCCATGAAAACCAGGACAAACAGACTGAAAAATAGCTTTTATCCAGCAGCTATGACTGCACTAAATTATGCTTTTAAAGTATAGTTTTATATCTACAGCATGAATGTGGAAGTGTACGGCTGTGAGATGTGTGGGTGGGTGGGTGAGGTATGAGTAGTATGTACTTGTGCGTGAGTGCTTTTGAGTATTCTTTTAATATCTTTTAATTTTCTCTCGTCTTTTTTTTAATTATTTATTGCTTCACAAAACAAGGACTGCTTAATTTCGTTGTACTTGTTAAAATGACAAATAAAAGATATTCGTATTCGTACTCGCCAGAGTGCTCTCCAACTACACCAGGGCATTCACAGGAGAGAAGCCGTTTCACTGCTCACAGTGTGGACAGAGTTTTACTCGCCAGAGTGCTCTCCAACAACACCAGGGCATTCACTCAGGAGAGAAACCATATCGCCTGTCACAGTGTGGGAAGAGTTTTACTCATCAGAGTAATATCCAAACGCACCAACACATTCACACAGGAGAGACGCCGTATCACTGCTCAAAGTGTGTAAAGAGTTTTACTCGTCAAAGTGCTCTCCAACAACACCAGTGCATTCACACAGGAGAGTAGCCGTATCACTGCTCACAGAGTGGGAAGAGTTTTACTCAGCAGTGTCATCTCCAAAAACACCAGCACAGTCACACAGGAGAGAAGCCGTAGCACTGCTCACAATGTGGGAAGAGTTTTACTCATCAGAGACATCTCCAACATCATCAGCGCATTCACACAGGAGAGAAACCATTTCACTGCCCACAGTGTGGAAAGAGTTTTACTCATCAGAGTCATCTCCAAACACACCAGCACATTCACACAGGAGAGAAGCCGTATCACTGCTCACAGTGTGGAAGGAGTTTTACTCGCCAGAGTGCTCTCCAACAACACCAGTGCATTCACTCAGGAGAGAAACCATATCGCTGCTCACAGTGTTGGAAGAGTTTTACTCACCAGAGTGCTCTCCAAACACACCAACGCATTCACACAGGAGAGACGCCGTATCACTGCTCAAAGTGTGTAAAGAGTTTTACTCGTCAGAGTGCTCTCCAACAACACCAGCGCATTCACACAGGAGAGAAGCCGTATCACTGCTCACAGAGTGGGAAGAGTTTTACTCAGCAGTGTCATCTCCAAAAACACCAGCACAGTCACACAGGAGAGAAGCCGTAGCACTGCTCTGAACGCTGTGAGCAGTGATACGGCTTCTCTCCTGTATGACTGCGTTGGTGTTTTTGGAGATGACTCTGCTGAGTAAAACTCCTTCCACACTGTGAGCAGTGAAATGGCTTCTCTCCTGTGTGAATGCTCTGGTGTTGTTGCAGATGTCTCTTACGAGTAAAACTCTTCCCACGCTGTGAGCAGTGATACGGCTTCTCTCCTGTATGACTGCGTTGGTGTTTTTGGAGATGACTCTGCTGAGTAAAACTCTTCCCACACTGTGAGCAGTGATACGGCTTCTTTCCTGTGTGAATGCTCTGGTGTGTTTGGAGAGCACTCTGCAGAGTAAAACTCTTTCCACACTGTGAGCAGTGATACAGCTTCTCTCCTATGTGAATGCACTGGTGTTGTTGGAGATGACTCTGACGAGTAAAACTCTTTCCACACTGTGAGCAGTGGAACGGCTTCTCTCCTGTGTGAATGCGCTCGTGTGTTTGGAAAGCACTCTGCAGAGTAAAACTCTTGCCACACTGTGAGCAGTGATACGGCTTCTCTCCTGTGTGAATGCGCTCGTGTGTTTGGAGAGCACTCTGTTGAGTAAAGGCCAATTTATGCTGACAACCCAGTCCTCGTAGACCGTGTCGCAGACAGTGTCTGCGTAGCCCCCCCACCTTCGCAGACGCTCTGCGCGCACCTCCCAAAAATTGTGACCACCGCAGAAGCCTCGCAGACAGTGCCGCAGACAAGAGGGCTCTGATTGGTCCGCTGTCCACGCACTTCCGCTTCTCTACTTTCCCGGTTTGGTTTGTTTTCACGACCGGCATTTTTAAAAACACGAGCAAAGATGGAGCAGCATGAAGAATGCGCTGGTGTTGTTGGAGAGCACTCTGGCGAGTAAAACTCATTCCACACTGTGAGCAGTGAAACGGCTTCTCTCCTGTATGAATGCGCTGGTGTTGTTGGAGATGACTCTGACGAGTAAAACTCTTTCCACACAGTGAGCAGTGATACGGCTTCTCTCCTGTGTGAATGCGCTGGTGTGTTTGGAGAGCACTCTGGTGAGTAAAACTCTTCCGACACTGTGAGCAGCGATATGGTTTCTCTCCTGTGTGAATGCTCTGGTGTGTTTGGAGATGACTCTGCTGAGTAAAACACTTTCCACACTGTCATCAGTGATACGGTTTCTCTCTTTTGTGAATGCGCTGATGTGTTTGGAGATCACTATCGTGAATAAAACACTTCCCACACTGTGAGCAGCGATATGGTTTCTCTCCTGTGTGAATGCGCTGGTGTTGATGGAGATGACTCTGACGAGTAAAACTCTTTCCACACTGTGAGCAGTGATACGGCTTCTCTCCTGTGTGAATGCGCTGGTGTTGTTGGAGATGACTCTGACGAGTAAAAGTCTTCCCACACTGTGAGCAGTGATGCAGCTTCTCTCCTGTGTGAATGCGCTGGTGTTGTTGGAGATGTCTCTGACGAGTAAAACTCTTTCCACACAGTGAGCAGTGATACGGCTTCTCTCCTGTGTGAATGCGCTGGTGTGTTTGGAGAGCACTCTGGTCAGTAAAACTCTTCCGACACTGTGAGCAGCGATATGGTTTCTCTCCTGAGTGAATGCACTGGTGTTGTTGGAGAGCACTCTGGCGAGTAAAACTCCTTCCACACTGTGAGCAGTGATACGGCTTCTCTCCTGTGTGAATGCGCTGGTGTTGTTGGAGATGACTCTGACGAGTAAAAGTCTTCCCACACTGTGAGCAGTGATGCGGCTTCTCTCCTGTGTGAATGCGCTGGTGTTGTTGGAGATGTCTCTGACGAGTAAAATTCTTCAGATTCACATAGGAGAGAAGCTGTATCACTGCTCACAGTGTGGAAAGAGTTTTACTCTGCAGAGTGCTCTCCAAACACACCAGAGCATTCACACAGGAAAGAAGCCGTATCACTGCTCACAGTGTGGGAAGAGTTTTACTCAGCAGAGTCATCTCCAAAAACACCAACGCAGTCATACAGGAGAGAAGCCGTATCACTGCTCACAGCGTGGGAAGAGTTTTACTCGTAAGAGACATCTGCAACAACACCAGAGCATTCACACAGGAGAGAAGCCGTTTCACTGCTCACAGTGTGGAATGAGTTATACTCGCCAGAGTGCTCTCCAACAACACCACCGCATTCACTCAGGAGAGAAACCATATCGCTGCTCACAGTGTGGGAAGAGTTTTACTCACTAGAGTGCTCTCCAAAGACACCAGCACATTCACACAGGAGAGATTCCATATCACTGCTCACAGTGTGGGAAGAGTTTTACTCAGCAGAGTCATTTCCAAAAACACCAACGCAGTCATACAGGAGAGAAGCTGTATCACTGCTCACAGTGTGGTAAGAGTTTTACTCGTCAGAGTCATCTCCAACAACACCAGCGCATTCACACAGGAGAGAAACCATATCGCTGCTCACAGTGTGGGAAGTGTTTTACACACCAGAGTGCTCTCCAAACACACCAGCGCATTCACACAGGAGAGAAACCATATCGCTGCTCACAGTGTGGATAGAGTTTTACTCACCAGAGTGCTCTCCAAACACACCAGCGCATTCACACAGGAGAGAAGCTGTATCACTGCTCACAGTGTGGAAAGAGTTTTACTCGTCAGAGTCATCTCCAACAACACCAGCGCATTCACACAGTTGAGAAGCTGTATCACTGCTCACATTGTGGAAAGAGTTTTACTCTGCAGAGTGCTCTCCAAACACACCAGAGCATTCACACAGGAAAGAAGCCGTATCACTGCTCACAGTGTGGGAAGAGTTTTACTCAGCAGAGTCGTCTCCAAAAACACCAGCGCATTCACACAGGAGAGAAGCCGTATCTCTGCTCACAGTGTGGGAAGACTTTTACTCGTCAGAGTCATCTCCAACAACACCAGCACATTCACACAGGAGAGAAACCATATCACTGCTCACAGAGTGGGAAGAGTTTTACTCAGCAGAGTGATCTCCAACATCATCAGCGCATTCACACAGGAGAGAAGCCGTATCACTGCCCACAGTGCGGGAAGAGTTTTACTAATCAGAGTCATCTCCAAACACACCAGCACATTCACACAGGAGAGAAGCCGTTTCACTGCTCACAGTGTGGAAAGAGTTTTACTCGTCAGAGTCATCTCCAACAACACCAGCGCATTCACACAGGAGAGAAGCATTTTCACTGCTCACAGTGTGGAAGGAGTTTTACTCGCCAGAGTGCTCTCCAACAACACCAGCGCATTCACTCAGGAGAGAAACCATATCGCTGCTCACAGTGTGGGAAGAGTTTTACTCACCAGAGTCCTCTCCAAACACACCAGCGCATTCACACAGGAGAGAAGCCGTATCACTGCTCACAGTGTGGAAAGTGTTTTACTCGTCAGAGTCATCTCCAACAACACCAGCGCATTCACACAGGAGAGAAGCTGTATCACTGCTCACAGTGAGGAAAGAGTTTTACTCTGCAGAGTGCTCTCCATACACACCAGAGCATTCACACAGGAAAGAAGCCTTATCACTGCTCACAGTTTGGAAAGTGTTTTACTCATCAGAGTCATCTCCAAACACACCAGGGCATTCACACAGGAGAGAAGCCGTATCACTGCTCACAGTGTGGAAAGAGTTTTACTCGTCAGAGTCATCTCCAACAACACCAGCGCATTCACACAGGAGAGAAGCCCTTTCACTGCTCACAGTGTGGGAAGAGTTTTCCTCAGCAGAGTCATCTCCAAAAACACCAATGCAGTCATACAGGAGAGAAGCCGTATCACTGCTCACAGTGTGGAAAGAGTTTTACTCGTCAGAGTCATCTCCAACAACACCAGCGCATTCACACAGGAGAGAAACCATATCGCTGCTCTCAGAGTGGGAAGTGTTTTACTCATGAGAGTGATCTCCAAACACACCAGCGCATTCACTCAGTAGAGAAACCATATCACTGCTCACAGTGTGGGAAGAGTTTTACTCATCACAGTGCTCTCCAAACACACCAGAGCATTCACAGAGGAGAGAAGCCGTTTCACTGCTCACAGTGTGGAAAGAGTTTTACTCGCCAGAGTGCTTTCCAAAAACATCAGTGCATTCAAACAGGAGAGACGCCGTATCACTGTGTAGCGCCCCTTAGCGTGTCTAGCCGTCTCTGGAGTGCGCTCCCCGAATTCTTTTGAATGCGAGAGATCTCTCTCTCAGGTTTTAATTAATGTTCGAAAGTAACACTGACTGCACTAAACCTTTAAATACTTACAGAATAATAATACTATTATACTTTATCCTACTAACTAAAAATACTGTTTCAGTAGTGTGACCACTACTTTTGATTCTTACTATGCACTTGGCTTAGTATCTTTAACCATCACCACATTTACCATCAATGAGAATGAAAATCAATAAACAACATTTCAGTTTAACTAATCTGTGGTTGGTAGAAGAGAGCAACTGGACTTGCTTGAAAAGTCTTGAAGACGTTTCGCCTCTCGTCCGAAAGGCATCATCAGTTCTGTCTGTCTAATAGGGAGTATCAAGTATTTATCCTCTCATGGATCATAATAGAATCCAAATCAGAATGCTGATGGCTGCATTGAAGGTGGCTGATAGATGTCATAGACCCCACCTCTGTTCAGTGATGGTCGTTCCAGGCTGACAAAATTGAACGATCCTCTCTGGCTAAGATGTCTGCCAGTTTTCTGGAAGTCCTCTCATACTCCCGCACTAGTCGAAGGGTACTCATCCCAAAGTGTGTAGAAACATATCTGTGAAGATACTCAGTCGTCCAGGTACATAGTAATCTGTGGTTGGTAGAAGAGAGCAACTGGACTTGCTTGAAAAGTCTTGAAGACGTTTCGCCTCTCGTCCGAAAGGCATCATCAGTTCTGTCTGTCTAATAGGGAGTATCAAGTATTTATCCTCTCATGGATCATAATAGAATCCAAATCAGAATGCTGATGGCTGCATTGAAGGTGGCTGATAGATGTCATAGACCCCACCTCTGTTCAGTGATGGTCGTTCCAGGCTGACAAAATTGAACGATCCTCTCTGGCTAAGATGTCTGCCAGTTTTCTGGAAGTCCTCTCATACTCCCGCACTAGTCGAAGGGTACTCATCCCAAAGTGTGTAGAAACATATCTGTGAAGATACTCAGTCGTCCAGGTACATAGTAATCTGTGGTTGGTAGAAGAGAGCAATTTTTTTCTATTTACTGAAAAAATATCTTATTTACCTAGTTACAAAACAATATCAAAGGTTTATAAATGAAATTAAATAAGTTCTCATTTCTGTTATTGAGAATATAAAACTTAAACCCAAAACTGTGGCCTATAGCCCATCAATGACCAGTATTTCCCATAAACTTAAAATATTTCAATGACCAATGTTTTAAATGAACTTAAAATATGTGAATGACCAGTATTTCCAATAAACTTAAATTATTTGAATAACCAATGTTTTAAATGAACTTATAATATGTGAGTGACCAGTATTTCAGATGACCCCTTGTCTTTTCTAATGACAAGTAACATTTACACTTCACCTCATATCCTAAAGCCGGCATATAGCTAAATACTTATAACCTTAACACAAAGTAAAAGAAGTAAAGGGTACCCAATGACTTGTGAGTCAATCGTTGCAGGCCTGTGTTGCTCGAGATTTGTAGTAGCCAAACAAAATGGCTGCTTCGCGCTGCAAGCGCCAGAAGAAAAAAAACTCATGCGTAGGTGGTCTCCTCAGTTTCACACGCTGGGTTAGCGAGATGAAGTGGGGATGTCCTCGCGAAAATCCACTGTAGTGTCGGGTCGATTCGGGAACGGGGCTTTAAGAGTGGTCGTGTTGACCTCTCATTAGCAAACCTCGGAAACTCTCCACCAAGGCACAACGCTGCGTCGATCAGACGAGCAGGCGGCAGTGTCCAGCGTCCATCTCCCACAAGTTCGACAGTTCACATATGCAGCACTATTGATTAACGTTGTAACACAGTAATAAGATTCACTGTCCGTGCATCTACTTACAAGGTCACTAAACATACACTTTTACACCATTACAGGCTAACTTTCTTGGCACAACTCCAACATGGGTTCTCCTCCTTTCTCCCCTTCTTCTCCCGTCTTCCGGAACCTCGCGTCGAGATTCTACTTCCTCCCTCACCTTGCCCTTTCACCTCTCATGTCATTGGACCATTACAAGGAAAATGAATTATACCGAAAACAATATGAATTTTAACAGAAATTATTCTAAAAGATTTTTAACACTTAGTAAACACTTTTTTTTCATGAAATTAACACAAACAAAAAACAATGAATTCAGATTGTACCCAAAATCCCATAGGGTTACATCCTCCCCTTACTAAATGTCTAAATGTCCTCATTAGACATAAACCACACTATTAGCTATTAGGAGTAAAATTTTTAACCATTTCAACTATGAATTCCCATGTTTTCAAGTTAAGCTAGTGTTTACCTAGTTTGATAATAATACCTCGGTGCACTATTGTAAGTGGCTGTTCACTAACCTTACCAGGCCTATCATAAGTTAGTCTGAGTACTGGTTTAACTTCTCTCTTCTCAGTCTGCCTGGGTCTAAGAACTCTGTCTAAAACTAAAATAGAGCTCTTTGGATCTTTTCTTCTACTGGATGTGGGTCTCTCACACTCAAATTCTGTTCCAGAATCATAGACTTCAGACTCCATTTCAGCAGATCTTCCTTCATCTATCACAGCAATGTCTTCTTCTCTGTCGGGTTCTCGCTCATCAGCGGCTTCCGCGGGACTACATTCTCTGGCACTTTCATGCTGTGAACCCCCAGAGGCCCTCCTAGCAATTCTTCTCTGCAGAAGGCGTTCCAGGTACTCCCTGTATGGTCTATGGGACTGGACACACTCCACATCAGAGTCAGATTCGGTTGAGTCTGGTTCTTTGTCTCTTTGGGTTGGTGTTGGTGTTCTTGGTACCATCGTAAGTTGTTTTTTTTTTCTTCTAGTTGAACGTGTTCTAGGGCCCACCGGGGCTTCATCACTCTCTTGCCGCTCAGGTATCCGCACAGACTGTCCGATGGGTAAGATGTGATCACGGTGGATGGTTTTTACACTGCCCCTACCTCCTTCAGGTTTCACCTGGAATACAGGTAAGTCCGGCAGCTTTCTAACAACTACATGAGGTAAAGAACTCCATCTACTCTCCAGTTTGTGTTTCCCTTTTAGTCCTAGATTCTTCAACAGAACACGATCTCCTATTTCGATGTTTTGGAAACTAACCTTTTGGTCATAAGCTCTTTTATTACGCTGATGTGTCTTGTCCGCAGCCTGACTAGTGAGCTCATACGCTCTTTGCAGGTCACGTCTCAGGTTTTCCACATACTGAGAGTGGCTTTTCTCAGCATTTCCGTCTTTGGAAGTTTGGAAACACAGATCAATTGGGAGGCGGGCTTCCCTACCAAACATGAGATAGTAGGGAGAATATCCCGTGGCATCACTTTTGGTGCTGTTGTAAGCATGCACTAATGAGGCTACATGTTGACTCCACGACCTCTTCTTCTCTTGATCTAGGGTCGCCAGCATGGACAGTAAGGTACGATTAAAACGCTCCGGCTGGGGATCCCCTTGGGGGTGATACGGAGTAGTTCTCGATTTCCATATTCCCAGGATTCCCAGGAGTTCCTTGATCAGTCTTGACTCAAAGTCTCGTCCTTGATCAGAGTGAATTCTGGCCGGTAATCCATAATGTACAAAGTACTTTTCAACAAGGATTTTGGCTACCGTCAAAGCTTTCTGGTTGTTGGACGGAAAGGCTTGCGCATATCTAGTATAGTGATCAGTCACTATCAGGACATTGCTGATGCCTCTGGAGTCGGGTTCCATTGACAAAAAGTCAATACAAACAAGATCCATTGGACCACGGCTAACAATGTGATGCAAGGGAGCAGCTTTCTTGCAGGGTGTTTTACGGGTTTATGCACTGGCCACAATTCCGAACATACTCCGCAGCATCATGGGCCATTCAGGGCCAATAGAATCTTGCTCTTAATAAATCAGTTACTCTTTCAACACCTAAGTGACCCATTTCGTCATGGAGTGAGTGTAGGACCAACTCATGGAATTCTGCCGGTAGCACCAGCTGTAGTGTCTCTTCATCCGCTTTCTTGCTGGCTCGAAACAACAGTCCATTTTCCATGACAAGTCGGCCAACTTCTCTTTTGAAAAGCAGCACCTCTGGATCAAGATCCTTGTTACTAGGCCAGACATTGTGCTCCAAGGTGTGATGATGCGACCCATGAGCGCACCATCACGGCATCTGCTATGACAGCCGCCATTGAAAGCATGTACTGTTATTTTCTCCATTCAAACTTTTCCCGCATTATGATGGTTCATGGACTTTATAAACTGCAGTACGTGAGTTTTAACCCTTTTTATTGTGCATTGTGGTATTGTTAGTTAACATGGGTCGACACATGTTTAGCGTAACAACCATTCACGCACATAGTATTAAAATACATTACATTCCACACATATCAACGTACACACAAACAACTTAGAATCGACGCTTTGTCAATATGTTTTGTTTCTTTATTTATTGTGCCTAGTCATAACATGCAGCCTTAATGAGTACAAACGAGTGGTTTTTAAGTGTTTAAGAACACCAATCAATGTTCATTTGGCATTTAAAAAGCTCCATGTCTTACCGGTGGCAGTGCTTCCTGGTTGTGACAAAGGGTTGCGTGATGGTGCTGAGGATGTTTTTATTATGGGGCACGGTCATGTGTGCGCGTCCTCGCGCCCTTGCGGTGACGGTTAAACGTGTAAGATATCTGAATAGTTGGTATTGGTGTACCTATATGTATATGTATTTGTGTATTTTTTGTAAGGCCTGAGAATATGTATTTCTTTATAGCGCTATTTTAAAATGTTTAAATTAGTTATTATTGAGTGCCTAACTAAAAACTCTCTTTGCTTTTTGGTTTAGGCAAGTGTATTGGCCAACTATAGGGAGGAGACAGGTATCACTTATAATGGTGATGTGTTCAGTTGTTGGGAGAGCCAGGTAGAGACAAGACCTGTGTTTATATTGCTCTGTCCTACACTCAGCTGTGTGAGTACATTGATTTGAATTGTGCTTTCTTGAGCCTTAGGCTAGCTTATCTTTTGTTTGTTTATTTTGGCTCCACGTAGCCGGTTTATTTTCTGTATGTTTGTAAATATTGTATAGTTATATTTTTCTGTATTTTTGTTTTGGTTTATTTTAGTTAGTTATTGGCCTCTGGCTCATTATCTTATCTGTGGTGTGCCAAAAATAAAAGGCAAAAACGTCATCTTTTGCCTCCTGCCGTATCTGTGTGTTAACTTCTAAGGCCCCCGACACCCTGCTCCATAACAATTTGGTGTCAGAAGTGGGATGCAGTGCCTGTAAGGGTCGGCATACAGTAGGCAGTGATGATGCAGCCACAGAAGAAGCAGGACCAGGTGACTAGAAGCAAGACCACCCTTGGCGTGTCTGTAGTGCCCCCTGCTGAGTCGGAGGGGGATGCCATCAAGAGCAGGCCACAGTCCGCGCCACCCGAAGACCGTATGAGCAGACTGGAGGCAACGCTTGCGTCCTTCATCCAGGCCCAGCAGACGAGGGAGGAGCAATGGGAAAAAGCAGCACAGCGACAGGACCTGAGGTGGACGGCAATGCAGCACCAGTTTCAGCAGCTCCAGGCACTGGTAGGCGCGGATGACCAGCACCGCTTGACCCCAGCGGACGACGCGGAACACCAGGACCCATCAGCTGAACTGGATGCCCAGCCAGACCACCAGGACAACCAGGAGTCGCCGAGGCCTGTGAGCCATGGTCTTGAGAGCAGACTAGTATCCCGCCCAGGCAGCCCTTTGACGGTGACGTCATGGCCGTTGCCCCTCTATCCAGCGCAGTACGGCTACCGGCCTCCCAAGATGGCGCCCTACAATGAAGAGGAAGACATCGAACATTATCTCACGATGTTTGAGAGGATTGCTACCGCGAATAGGTGGCCAGTGGACAGTTGGGCTGTTTTTCTTGTCCCCCTGTTGTCAGGGAAAGCCCGTGCTGCTTATGTAGCGATGGATATCGTTGACGCCCTGGACTATGTCAAGGTGAAGCAAGCCATTCTGACCAAATACGAAATTGACCCTGAAGCATACAGACACAGATTCCGTGCCACGACTGTCCAGGATGGAGAGACTGCGAAAGAACTCCAGTCAAGGCTCACCGACCTCTACGTGAAGTGGATGTGTCCTAGCACAAAGACCAAGGAGCAGATTGGAGACACCGTTGTTCTTGAGCAGTTCATCCGCATGCTCAACCCAGAGCTGAAAGTGTGGGTCATGGAACGGAACCCACAGACTTCCAAAGAGGCGGCGGAGTTGGTGGAGGCCTTCGTCGCTGCACGACGTCATCGCCGAGGCTACCAGATTGGGAACCAGGACCAGTCCAACCGTCGGACCCATGGTGCCCAGCGACGGCCCGACCATCGACATCAAGCCAAGTCTGTTAGTGGTAGTCGTGAGTTCCATCAATACAATGCCCCTCACTCTAAGTCTGGCCCCCACACTACACATAGCTCCCATCACAAGCCTAATCAGCCTATTATGTCCAAGCCCCGTGTAGTTTGTCATGGCTGTGGACAGCCTGGCCATATCAAGCCGGAATGCCCTTTAGCCTCTGGTAGTGTTAGCAGGTTGTGTTACATCTCTACTAATGATCCTGTAGCACTCCCTAGCTGTATTGATGTTTTATTACCTGTTAAAATTAATGGCAAGGTGTGGCAAGCCTTGGTGGACTCTGGTAGTAGTCAGTCCTTTATTCAGAGTATTTGTCTTGATGCTGCTGCTATGGTGTTCACTGGCAGTGTTAAAGTGCGTTGCATTCATGGTGACGAGAGTGAGCATAAAACTGCTGATGTTCTTGTTGAAATTGAAGGCCAGACTTACCTTTTGAATGTTGCCGTGATGGATAACTGTCCCTACCCTGTAGTTTTAGGACAAGACGTACCCATCTTAGCTGAGTTATTGCAGCGTGCTACTCCTGTAGTTACTGGGATGGTTGTGACTAGGGCCCGAGCAGAGGCCAATCCTGCTGACATGTGGCGGGAGCTGCCCTTTGCTGATGGCCCTACAGAAGTCAAAGGCAGGAAATCAAGGTCAGTTAAAAGGAGAGATAAAGTTCTGGGCACTCTGGTACAGGAGTCTGTGTCCCTTCCACCTTTAGAGGGAGATGTTTTGGATGTGCCTGATTTTGGGTGTTTACAAAAAGATGATTCAACCTTGACTAAGTGTTTTGAGAAGGTGGTGTCAGATGATGAGGAGTTGGCTGGAGCTGCTGTTTGTGGGAAAGATTGCTTTGTGCTCAGAGATGGCAAGCTTATGCGTGTTAGTGAAGAAGGAGAGCAGCTAGTGGTCCCCAAATCTCTTAGGCTTAAGGTTTTGGAGGTTGCCCATAGCATTCCCTGGTCAGGTCATCTTGGCCAGCAGAAAACCCTTGATAGGATTGCTAGACGTTTTTATTGGCCTGGAGTGTACCAGGAAGTTGTTTCTTTTTGTAAATCCTGTCTGACCTGCCAATTCACTACATGCGCACATAAATGTTCTAAGGCTCCCCTAGTCAATCTGCCCATCATCGACACCCCCTTTTCACGCATTGCCATGGACATAGTAGGCCCCCTTGATAAGAGTAGGGCTGGCCATCGCTATATTCTTGTCATTAGTGATTACGCTACACGCTACCCCGAGGCTTTTCCCCTCAGAAATGTCAAGTCTAGGCAGGTAGCGAATTGCCTCATCCAACTGTTCTCCCGGGTGGGAGTGCCCAGAGAGATCCTCACCGACCAAGGTACCAACTTCAACTCACGCTTCATGAAGCAGGTGTACTCTCTCTTGGGGATCAAGGGTATACAAACTACTCCCTACCACCCGCAGACAGATGGTATGGTCGAAAGGTTCAACCAGACACTGAAGGCAATGCTCCGGAAGTTTGTGAGTGACACAGGAGCTGACTGGGACCAGTGGCTGCCTTTTCTCCTCTTCGCCTATAGGGAGGTCCCGCAAGCGTCCACAGGATACTCACCATTTGAACTTCTCTACGGTCGCCAGGTGAGGGGTCCCCTGGATGTCCTCCGAGAAGCATGGATGGGAGGGGGTCCTGCGGCGCCAGTCAACATTGTCAGTTATGTCCTTAAGATGCGGGATAAGCTGGAGGAGCTGAGCAGTCTTGCCCATGACAACAAAGAGCAAGCCCAGTCTAGCCAGAAGTCCTGGTATGACCAGACTGCCCGTAGTCGTACTTTCAACCCAGGGCAGTAAGTCCTTCTCCTGCTCCCATCATCAGAGAGCAGTCTTCTCGCCAAGTGGCAAGGCCCCTACGAGGTCCTTAGGAAAATGGGCCCCGTGACTTATGAGGCCGCCATGCCGGACCGCCGCAAGCCGAAGCAAGTGTTCCACGTGAACCTGCTGAAGGAGTGGGTGTCTCGGCCTCAACCGGTCAGCGACGTTATGTGGGCTTGTGCTGTGCCTGAGGAGGAGGAGCTGCGGGAGCAGTATTTTCCCACCAGTGGAGGTGGAGCTACTCATCCACCGATCGACCACCTCTCCAGCTGTCATCAGGCGGAGCTTCAGGGCGTTATCCCAGAGGGTCTCTTCAGGGAGGAGCCAGGCCGGACGTCAGTCATCAGCCATGACATCCAGCTGACAGCCCCAGGTCCCATTCGCCAGACCTCCTTCCGGGTGCCTGCACGCCTGATCCCCGCCTTGAAGGACGAGGTCCAGTCCATGCTGGAGATGGGAGTCATCGTACCGTCCCGCAGCCAATGGTGCAGTCCCGTGGTTCTAGTCCCAAAGAAAGACGGAGGGCTGCGGTTCTGTGTGGACTTTGCAAAGCTTAACGCCATCTCCGCCTTCGACCCCTATCCGAGGCCGCGTGTGGACGAGCTGGTGGAGCGGCTTGGGAAGGCCATTTATCTGAGCACCCTTGATCTGTGTAAGGGTTATTGGCAGGTACCCTTAACACCCCAAGCTCAGGAGTTGACTGCTTTCCGCTAACCCACTGGCTTGTTCCAATTCACCACCATGCTGTTCGGCCTGCATGGAGCTGCGGCCACCTTTCAGCGGCTGATGGATCAGGTGCTGAGAGGGGCGGAGTCCTATGCCGCCGCCTACATCAACGATGTCGTGATTTACAGCACGTCATGGGCGGAGCACCTGCAACATCTGGCCGACGTCTTCCAGCGCATCCAGGCTGCCGGGTTGGTGGTTAACGCCAGCAAGTGCCAGCTCGCCAAGCCTGAGGTGTGCTACTTGGGTTACATCCTAGGTGGTGGTACCATCAAACCCCAGGTCTCCAAGGTGGAGGCCGTACACAGCTGTTTGCCACCCACAACAAAAAAGGGGGTGCGTTCCTTCTTGGGGTTAGTGGGGTGGTACAGGAGATTTATCCCGGATTTCTCCACTAGAGCCTCCCCACTAACCAATCTCACAAGAAAGTCCAGCCCTAACAAGCTTGTCTGGACGGAGGCGTGTGACAAGGCCTTTCAGGACCTAAAAGACAGTTTGTGTAACAGCCCCGTCCTGCAGAGCCCTGACTTTGACCTGCCCTTCACGGTCCAGACTGACGCCTCTGGATTGGGGCTGGGGGCCGTGTTGCTGCAGGGAGAGGGGGAAGATCGGCAGCCTGTCATTTACATTAGCCGTAAGCTTTTTCCACGGGAGACTAGGTATTCTACCGTGGAGAAAGAGTGTCTTGCCGTCAAGTGGGCACTGGACACTCTTAAGTATTATTTGATGGGCAAGGAATTTGTGCTGGAGACAGACCACCGGGCATTGCAATGGCTGGACAGGATGCGGGACAGTAATGCACACATAACCCGGTGGTACCTGTCTCTTCAACCCTACAAGTTCTCTGTGCTTTACAAACCTGGGAAATGTAACGTGACTGCAGACTTTTTGTCCCGCCTCTACGAGGAGGGCCAAACATAAGTTGGGGGGTGTGTGATGATGCGACCCATGAGCGCACCATCACGGCATCTGCTATGACAGCCGCCATTGAAAGCATGTACTGTTATTTTCTCCATTCAAACTTTTCCCGCATTATGATGGTTCATGGACTTTATAAACTGCAGTACGTGAGTTTTAACCCTTTTTATTGTGCATTGTGGTATTGTTAGTTAACATGGGTCGACACATGTTTAGCATAACAACCATTCACGCACATAGTATTAAAATACATTACATTCCACACATATCAACGTACACACAAACAACTTAGAATCGACGCTTTGTCAATATGTTTTGTTTCTTTATTTATTGTGCCTAGTCATAACATGCAGCCTTAATGAGTACAAACGAGTGGTTTTTAAGTGTTTAAGAACACCAATCAATGTTCATTTGGCATTTAAAAAGCTCCATGTCTTACCGGTGGCAGTGCTTCCTGGTTGTGACAAAGGGTTGCGTGATGGTGCTGAGGATGTTTTTATTATGGGGCACGGTCATGTGTGCGCGTCCTCGCACCCTTGTGGTGACGGTTAAACGTGTAAGATATCTGAATAGTTGGTATTGGTGTACCTATATGTATATGTATTTGTGTATTTTTTGTAAGGCCTGAGAATATGTATTTCTTTATAGCGCTATTTTAAAATGTTTAAATTAGTTATTATTGAGTGCCTAACTAAAAACTCTCTTTGCTTTTTGGTTTAGGCAAGTGTATTGGCCAACTATAGGGAGGAGACAGGTATCACTTATAATGGTGATGTGTTCAGTTGTTGGGAGAGCCAGGTAGAGACAAGACCTGTGTTTATATTGCTCTGTCCTACACTCAGCTGTGTGAGTACATTGATTTGAATTGTGCTTTCTTGAGCCTTAGGCTAGCTTATCTTTTGTTTGTTTATTTTGGCTCCACGTAGCCGGTTTATTTTCTGTATGTTTGTAAATATTGTATAGTTATATTTTTCTGTATTTTTGTTTTGGTTTATTTTAGTTAGTTATTGGCCTCTGGCTCATTATCTTATCTGTGGTGTGCCAAAAATAAAAGGCAAAAACGTCATCTTTTGCCTCCTGCCGTATCTGTGTGTTAACTTCTAAGGCCCCCGACACCCTGCTCCATAACAAAAGGCCTCAATTACCTTCTTTATCACAGCGTCTTTCCCCTGAGCCGTCATCAAGTCACTTTTGGAAAGTTGCTCTAATGAGTTCAGGTATAACTGGGATGGGAAAGCATATGCATCTGGAATGCAAGCAGGTGAGGCTCCCAACTGCTCCACATATCTGGGCGAGGCAGTTGAAGATTCACCCAACTGCACCAATCGGCATATGGACTTAACTACACTTTCGGACATGTTATTCCATGCTTCAGCACTGGTCACATCTGGTGTGTTGCGAGACAACAGGTCTGCGTCTATGTTAGCCTTACCAGGCCTATATTGGACATCAAAGTCATACATAGCCAAAGCTGCGAGCCACCTGTGACCTGTTGCATTCAGCTTAGCCGTGGTAAGCACATAAGTCAAAGGATTATTATCTGTGCAAACGGTAAACTTAGCCCCATAAAGGTAGTCGTGAAATTTATCAACGACTGCCCACTTAAGGGCAAGGAACTCCAGCTGATGCACAGGGTACTTTTGTTCTGGAGAGCTCAACTTCTGGCTGGCAAATGCCACTGGCCTCAATCCTTCTGGATGTTGCTGATATAGTATGGCACCGAGCCCCTTGAAACTTGCATCCATGTGCAGGACATATGGCTTGTTGGCATCTGCAAATGCCAGCACCGGGGCTTCAGTCAGACACTGAATGATTTGATGGAAGGCGTTTGTGCATGACTGATCCCATCTCT
Organism: Neoarius graeffei; assembly: GCF_027579695.1. Taxonomy (NCBI): domain Eukaryota; kingdom Metazoa; phylum Chordata; class Actinopteri; order Siluriformes; family Ariidae; genus Neoarius; species Neoarius graeffei. The sequence goes on from NC_083587.1 coordinate 2,861,472, forward strand.
CGTTGAATGGCTCAGAGTCTTTGAAATAGGTCTTAGACTTGTCTAGGATCTGTTTCCTTCCTCCATGAGTGGGTGCATATCCTTTTGTCAGTTCAGTAAGGGGCCTTACGATGGAGGAATAGTTTGCTATAAAGCGTCTATAATAGCCACAGAAACCTAGAAATGAGCGCAAGGACTTCAGGTCCATGGGCTTAGGCCACCTAGCAACCGCTTCTATCTTCTCAGGGTCTGTTGCGACACCCTCAGCTGACACTATGTGACCGACATACTTGACCCTGGGCTGACAGAATTGACACTTGTCAAGGGAGAGCTTTAGTCCTACCTCTTCTAACCTGTCTAACACCTTTAAGAGGCGTTCTTCATGCTCCTCCAATGAACGGCCAAAGACGATAAGATCGTCCAAATAAACTAATACTTGAAGGAGATTCATATCCCCTATGGCCTTCTCCATGAGTCTTTGGAATGTGGCTGGAGCGCCAGTTATGCCCTGGGGCATTCTTTCAAACTGGAAGAACCCAAGGGGACAAATGAAGGCGGTTTTTTCCTTGTCCTCTTCTGCCATGACTATCTGGTAGTATCCACTATGCAAATCGAGGACCGAAAACCATTTGCTCCCTGACAGGCAATCTAACGCATCATCTATGCGTGGGGTTGTGTACTGGTCTGGAATCGTACGGCTGTTTAGCGTCCGGTAGTCAATGCACATCCTAATTTGCCCATTCTTTTTTCGGGCTATCACTATGGGTGATGCATACTGGCTATGGGACTCCTTAATTATACCAGCTTTTAACAGCTCCTGCAAGTGTTTACACACGTCATCGATATCTGCTGGCGCCAGCCGCCTTGATCGTTCTCTAAAAGGCTTTGGATCTGTCATTCAGATGTGGTGCTCAACATCCTTTGCCAGACCAACATCCCACTCATGTAGCGAAAATACTGTTGCTCTCTGACACAACTTTTGACGGAGCCGCTCCTTCCAATGGTGGGGGATAGGCGAGTCACTGAACTGGATCATTTGTGGGTCTAACTTCGTAGGAACAGTCCTCAAGTCAGGATCGGTCGTAGAAGCTGGCACGACTGGATCAGCATGGCATACTTGGCCTAGGACAGTCCCAGCTGGGAGAACGGTATTCTTTAGAGACTCACTCTGGAGCATGACAGTGAAAGTGCCCTCCTCCACTGCAGTGGTTGGCACTACCATTGGCTGTAGCAACATCCCAGAGGGTAAGGGGTTGGTAGGCGATGCCTCGACCATCAACACATCATCCTCCAAAGGTCTCGTCAGCTCTATTTCACAAATGGCACAACATTCACCTCCAGGGGGAACAGTGAGGGAGCCTGGACCCATCCACTTCACCTGTCCAATTTCTTCCTCTTTTCCCTCAGTGGTATCTTTGTGCACAACAGAGTCTTTTGCTTTGATGCCAAGCGTCCGGGCAATATCCACTCCAGTGGTCTCTCTGCACAGCTGCATTAGTCTCTGAAACAAGTTTGCATTCGTGCCGAGGATCACAGGAGTCTGTTCAGGGCTCTGGGGACTGGGGCAAATCAGGGCTAGAACAGACAAAGTCTCATTGGTGCCAGCGACTTTCTCTGGAAACTCCATGTCCACCACTACATAGCCTAGATAGGGATAACTTGTGTCGCTTAGACCCCATATTGCTAGCCCTGATACTGGCTGGATCGGGACATCAGGTAAGTGCCGTCTGTACCATCCCTCAAAGACAATGGTGATTTGTGAGCCACTATCCAGGAGAGCATGACACTGTTGGCCATTTATTTTCACAGGAATAACCGAAGAAGGACCTATAAGTCCTGGTGGAATGTCTCTTTTCAATGTTACTGCAGCACTTCTCTTAGCAGAACATACTTTGTCACCGCTTTCGGGTGTTGGTCTGGAAGGTTCACTTTGCTTTGCTCTTTTCAGCGCTTGGATTAACTTCTGAATCACTTTGGTGGGATTGTCTGCATTACGGCACTTAGCCGAATAGTGATGATCTTCACCACAGCGATAGCAGAAGTTCCCATCAGAGGGGCCAGATGGCTGCTGTCTGCTCTCACTTGGTGCTGCCTAGTGTGCTCTACCCTAAGGGCTGTAGCAGGGGATTCAGAGACTTTTGACTTTTTACTTTCCAGTTGCTTTTGCAGGCTTTTCACCTGTTTTCGCAGGGCAGCTATTTCACTCTCACATTCTGTCTCTGCAGCAGTTCTTTTTGTCAGTGATTCACACTCTTTTCCATCTGCTAGTGTTTGGCTAGGAGCAGATTTCATAGAGGTGAACATTGACCTGAGTTCTTGCAGTTCAGCTCTCAGCTTCTGTATGTCCTCCCGACTTTCATCTGCATTAGGCTGGGCCTGCACACGCTTGACAGATGAGTTGAGCTTCGCTCTTGAAGACTCGTACTCTTCTTCACTTCGAATCTCACTAAGCAGCTCCAAGAAAGACGGAGGATTCCCTTTCCTTTCCCTGAGTTTGAGTTGCACTAACATCATATCAGAGTGGACAGCGCCCCTCAGAAGCTGTTCCACTCGAGCACGATTGGCACGTTCTATTGGTAGACCCCCATGGCGAATTACCTTTGTCAAAGAGAGCTCTAAGCGTCTAAGAAAGTCAGACAAGTTTTCTTGAGGTTGCTGCTGTAGTAACCTAAAAGCAAAATATAGGTCTTCGCCCGTCTCTGCAGATCCAAAAGCACTTTCAATAGCTTCTAAGCACTGCATAGGACTAACATCGGAATCAGCGGCTCTAACAGCCTTAACCACAGCTAACGCTGGCCCTTTCAGACTCTCCATTATACACCTTCGCTTCTCCTTTAAGGAACAGTCGCTTTCATCTACCATCAGATGCGCATGCTCAATCCAATGCTCATATGACTCCTCCCCGGTTGGGGTCGGCACAGTCCCAGAGAATATTCTCAAACGTCGATAACTAGAATTCTCGTTTGAGGGTTTTGCCATTTTAGACAACAAGTCACCCTCTGCACGAATAAGGGTGTCAGCAGAGGCACTCGGTGGAGTCTCAGGAAAATCACCTTCCTCTCCAAGGCTTTCAGACGAGATAACAATTCTCCACTTGTCCTCTTGCCCACTTGGCGATAGTTCTGAAGGCACTTTAGTGGGGTCCACCTTCTCTTTGCATTCGCAAAGCACGGAGAAATGCTGCCTCTTCAAGCTGAGTGTTCGTCCTCTCACCCGCACTCGGCCGAGTGCTTTGATAGAGCCCAAGGTTTCTTCAATTTCGGTATTATTAGTTTCTCTAGGAATAAGCACCATAAGGGCATGGGCCTCATCCAACTCTTCCTTTTTGCACCATTCTTTGAGCTCTTTCACTAATTCTACAGTGCTACTCTGAGGTTCCATTTTATTTTGAGCTTTAAGTCAAAGTAGTAAAACTATCTAAAATGCAAATTAAATGTATAGGCTAATGTTAGCAGTATGAAAATTGCTTAAATGTCAGTGTTATTTACCTAATTACATTAATCTCAGTCTGAATCCCAGATGAGCCCCCATTTTATGCAGAGCCCCCTAGCGTGTCTAGCCGTCTCTGGAGTGCGCTCCCCGAATTCTTTTGAATGCGAGAGATCTCTCTCTCAGGTTTTAATTAATGTTCGAAAGTAACACTGACTGCACTAAACCTTTAAATACTTACAGAATAATAATACTATTATACTTTATCCTACTAACTAAAAATACTGTTTCAATAGTGTGACCACTACTTTTGATTCTTACTATGCACTTGGCTTAGTATCTTTAACCATCACCACATTTACCATCAATGAGAATGAAAAGCAATAAACAACATTTCAGTTTAACTATTTACTGAAAAAATATCTTATTTACATAGTTACAAAACAATATCAAAGGTTTATAAATGAAATTAAATAAGTTCTCATTTCTGTTATTGAGAATATAAAACTTAAACCCAAAACTGTGGCCTATAGCCCATCAATGACCAGTATTTCCCATAAACTTAAAATATTTCAATGACCAATGTTTTAAATGAACTTAAAATATGTGAGTGACCAGTATTTCAGATGACCCCTTGTCTTTTCTAATGACAAGTAACATTTACACTACACCTCATATCCTAAAGCCGGCATATAGCTAAATACTTATAACCTTAACACAAAGTAAAAGAAGTAAAGGGTACCCAATGACTTGTGAGACAATCGTTGCAGGCCTGTGTTGCTCGAGATTTGTAGTAGCCAAACAAAATGGCTGCTTCGCGCTGCAAGCGCCAGAAGAAAAAAAAAACTCACGTGTAGGCGGTCTCCTCAGTTTCACACGCTGGGTTAGCGAGATGAAGTGGGGATGTCCTCGCGAAAATCCACTGTAGTGTCAGGTCGATTCGGGAACGGGGCTTTAAGAGTGGTCATGTTGACCTCTCATTAGCAAACCTCGGAAACTCTCCACCAAGGCACAACGCTGCGTCGATCAGATGAGCAGGCGGCAGTGTCCAGCATCCATCTCCCACAAGTTTGACAGTTCACATATGCAGCACTATCGATTAACGTTGTAACACAGTAATAAGATTCACTGTCCGTGCATCTACTTACAAGGTCACTAAACATACACTTTTACACCATTACAGGCTAACTTTCTCGGCACAACTCCAACATGGTAACTATGGGTGGTAAAAGAGAGCAACTGGACTTGCTTGAAAATTCTTGAAGACGTTTCACCTCTCATCCGAAAGGCTTCTTCAGTTCTGTCTGACTGGTAGGGAGTATCAGGTATTTATCCTCTCATGGATGAAAAGCTCATCTAAGGTGTCGTTGAGTCATCCTGTTGGCGTGGGTCACTGGGGGCTGAATGTGAATGGCCTGGAGAGTCGTTAGGGTGATCAATGGATTGCCCGTTAAGGTGATTAATGGAATGCTGATTCTCTCTGTCCTCCTGTGAGCCACTGAAAACAGCTGGGTTTTGGTGTGCATTCAGTTGTCTGGGAAGTGTGCCAAGGACTGCATTGTAGGTGGCTGATAAATTATGTCTTAGACCCCCACCTCTGTTCAGTGATGGCCGTTCCAGGTTGACAAAAATGGCTTCTTTAACTCCTCGCTCATACCAACGATCCTCTCTGGCTAAAATGCGTACGTTGGAATCCTGAAATGAGTGTCCTTTGTTGTTAAGATGAAGGTAGACAGCAGAGTCCTGGCCTGAGGAACTGGCTCTCCTGTGTTGAGCCATACGCCTGTGAAGCGGTTGCTTGGTTTCACCAATATACGAGTCCGTGCATTGCTCACTGCACTGAATTGCATACACCACGTTGTCCTGTTTGTGTCTGGGTATTCTGTCCTTAGGGTGGACCAATTTCTGCTTCAGGGCACACTTCCTTGGCACACTTCCCAGACAACTGAATGCACACCAAAACCCAGCTGTTTTCAGTGGCTCACAGGAGGACAGAGAGAATCAGCATTCCATTGATCACCTTAACGGGCAATCCATTGATCACCCTAAAGACTCTCGAGGCCATTCACATTCAGCCCCCAGTGACCCACGCCAACAGGATGACTCAACGACACCTTAGATGAGCTTTTCATCCATGAGAGGATAAATACCTGATACTCCCTACCAGCCAGACAGAACTGAAGAAGCCTTTCGGATGAGAGGTGAAACGTCTTCAAGAATTTTCAAGCAAGTCCAGTTGCTCTCTTTTACCACCCATAGTTACTATGACCTGGATGACTGAGAATATTCACAGACAACTCCAACATGGGATCTCCTCCTTTCTCCCCTTCTTCTCCCGTCTTCCGGAACCTCGTGTCGAGATTCTACTTCCTCCCTCACCTTGCCCTTTCACCTCTTATGTCACTGAACCATTACAAGGAAAATGAATTATACCAAAAACAATATGAATTTTAACAGAAATTATTCTAAAAGATTTTTAACACTTAGTAAACACTTTTTTTTTTCATGAAATTAACACAAACAAAAAACAATGAATTCAGATTGTACCCAAAATCCCATAGGGTTACAATTGCTCAAAGAGTTTTACTCACCAGAGTGCTCTCCAACTACACCAGGGTATTGACACAGTAGAGAAGCCGTTTAACTGCTCACGGTGTGCAAGGAGTTTTACTCGCCAGAGTGCTCTCCAACAACACCAGCGCATTCACTCAAGTGAGAAACTGTATCACTGCTGACAGTGTGGAAAGAGTTTTACTCGTCAGAGTGCTCTCCATGAAAACCAGCTCATTCACTCAGCAGAGAAACCATATCGCTGCTCACAGTGTGGGAAGAGTTTTACTCACCAGAGTGCTCTCCAACAACACCAGCGCATTCACACAGGAGAGAAGCCGTATCACTGCTCACAGTGTGGAAGGAGTTTTACTCGCCAGAGTGCTCTCCAACAACACCAGCGCATTCACACAGGAGAGAAGCCGTATCACTGCTCACAAAGTGGAAGGAGTTTTACTCATCAGAGTCATCTCCAACAACACCAGCGCATTGACACAGGTGAGAAGCCGTTTCACTGCTCAGAGTGTGGGAAGAGTTTTACTCAGCAGAGTCATCTCCAAAAACACCAATGCAGTCATACAGGAGAGAAGCCGTATCACTGCTCACAGTGTGGAAAGAGTTTTACTCGTCAAAGTCATCTCCAAACACACCAGAGCATTCACACAGGAGAGAAACCATATCACTGCTCAAAGTGTGGGAAGTGTTTTACTCACCAGAGTGCTCTCCAAACACACCAGCGCATTCACTCAGAAGAGAAACCATATCGCTGCTCACAGTGTGGGAAGATTTTTAGTCGTCAGAGTCATCTCCAACAACACCAGCACATTCACACAGGAGAGAAGCCATTTCACTGCTCACAGTGTGGAAGGAGTTTTACTCACCAGAGTGCTCTGCATACACACCAGCGCATTCACACAGGAGAGAAGCCGTATCACTGCTCACAGTGTGGGAAGAGTTTTACTCGTCAGAGTCATCTACAACAACACCAGCGCATTCACACAGGAGAGAAGCTGTTTCACTCCTCACAGTGTGGAAAGAGTTTTACTCACCAGAGTGCTCTAAAAACACACCAGAGCATTCACACAGGAAAGAAGCCGTATCACTGCTCACAGTGTGGGAAGAGTTTTACTCAGCAGAGTCATCTCCAAAAACACCAACGCAGTCATACAGGAGAGCAGCCGTATCACTGCTCACAGTGTGGGAAGAGTTTTACTCGACAGAGTCATCTCCAACAACACCAGCGCATTCACACAGGAGAGAAGCCATTTCACTGCTCACAGTGTGGAAGGAGTTTTACTCACCAGAGTGCTCTCCAAACACACCAGTGCATTCACACAGGAGAGAAGCCGTATCACTGCTCACAGTGTGGAAAGTGTTTTACTCTGCAGAGTCATCTCCAAACACACCAGAGCATTCACACAGGAGAAAAACCACATCACTGCTCACAGTGTGGGAAGTGTTTTACTCACCAGAGTGCTCTCCAAACACAACAGCGAATTCACTGAGTAGAGAAACCATATCGCTGCTCACAGAGTGGGAAGATTTTTAGTCGTCAGAGTCATCTCCAACGACACCAGCGCATTCACACAGGAGAGAAGCCGTTTCACTGCTCACAGTGTGGAAGGAGTTTTACTCAACAGAGTGCTCTCCATACACACCAGCGCATTCACACAGGAGAGAAGCTGTATCACTGCTCACAGTGTGGAAAGAGTTTTACTCACCAGAGTGCTCTCAAAACACACCAGAGCATTCACACCAGAGATGGGAGTAAGTCCCATACATGCAAGTCTCAAGTAAGTCACAAGTCTTAGCCCTCAAGTCTCAAGTAAGTCCAAGTCATCTCTATAGGAGGATCAAGTAAGTCAAGTCCAAGCAGAGCTTAAGTCAAGCAAGTCAAGTCGAGTCATGAGTCAAGTCATTAGTTTTTCAAATGTCTGTATTCACCAAACCAAAACCATCTTTTTTATGCACACTAACGAGTTAATGAATCAGCTGAAAATGAATGAATCTAAAACAGATTTTTATTACTTACACCACATGAAATAATCTCATTACTGTATGTGAAATTAAACAATGTATGATAATACATTAATAATAATATGAAAATCTGTTATCCTGAGTCAGAAAACAACAGTTGTTTTTCCCTCTGTGTGTGTGTGTGTGTGTGTGTGTGTGTGTGTGTGTGTGTGAGAATGAGTGAAGCACTGTAGCTAAATGTGCACACACTGAAATACTGGATTGCTCATTTTGTGGTCGGGTATCTGTGGCAATTATCACATACTGTATATAAAAAGAAACATAGGAACAGTTGAAGAACAATGTGCTTAATTCAACAATTGTGTGTGTGTGTGTGTGGGTGGGTGTGTGTGTGGGTGGGTGTGTGTGAGAGAGTGTGTGTGTGTGAGATAGAGAGAGAGAGAGAGAGAGAGAGCAATGTGAAAAACAATGTGAGCCTACAGTAACAAAGCATCAGAATATCTTGAGTTGTGAGCCATTACCAGTGGCCATTACACTTGCAAAAAACCAAACTAGTTAAAACCCTTGCACTGAGTTGCGACCGATGGGGTCTCATGATCACACCACCATGGCTAAACACACGTTCAACCGGGGCACTGGATGCAGGGATATGCAACAGTCTTACCACAACCTTGAAGAGAGAAGGAAGGGTGTGCCTGTTCAGTGCCCAGAAGTGGAGACAGTCCTGTCCACTACAAATGTCCAGGAAGTGTGTGAGCTGCATATGAGGTGTTGACGCAGAGTCCTTCTTTTGTCTCTTGTTCTGGTAGGATGCAAAGAGGCTTGACTGCGGCTCTGTCGCCTGGGCCTCTTCTTCCTCTTCTATGCGTGGGTTCGTTGGAGTGACTTTCACTGCTTCTTCCAGAATCAAGTCTTGAGCAAAAGCAAAAACAATATCACTCAATCACCAAGTAATATGATAATGTATATACCACAATATTTTTTATATATGGATTAACTTGATATGTATTTACAATAAAGCTGTAACATACCTTTGATCATCTTTGACACCTCCTCCTTAGTGTTGTCAGGGACCAAAACATCATGTATGACCCACATGCTGCCAAACGAAGGATCCAGCATGGCTGCCTTCAGATACAGTGGGTCAGAGAAGGGCAATGGCTGGCAATCAGATGATGAGTTTTCTGCCATCTTCACATTTACGAAAATCCCCTTGAACCTCCTTTGAAGAGATGTCTGTAAGGTTTTGATGAAGGCCCCCAAGTAGCACATAGTGCCTTTTAAGTTTTCCAGATGGTGGTTGAGGGAGAGGACACAGGGGACCACTGCACTTATGGTTACCACTTTTTCACCTTGAGTGAGGTCAGTGGCTTCGACAAAAGGCTCAAGCACATGCACCAACTCTTGGATTTGACTCCATTCTCTTGATGTGAATGCTATCTCTTTGTGGCCAGACTCTTGTAGAATGGCGGTGAGCTTTGTGGCGTCACATTTCAGTACCGCTTTCAACTGCGTAAGTGTTGAGTTCCAACGCGTGACAACAGAGGAAGGGATGCCAGATTGCCCAAACTCTCTCTCAAAAATGTCCTTGAAGGAAGTGCTGCTGTGGAGTAAATTGCTCAGCTTGCAGGCCTTTGCAAGAGCTGCATTAGCTATTTTTGTGTCTTTTAAGCCATCCCCGACAACTAACTGCAACGTGTGGGCAAAACACTGCTGTCTTGTCTGAGATTTATCTTGGAGAAAACCATCCACCCTCTCTTGGTCTTCGACTGGCAAGTCAGTCCACAAGTTGTTGTCCTCAACTCCTTCATCTTCGTCATCCTCTTCATCTCCATGTTGTGGAAAACAAGTGCTGAATGCTTTTCTCATATTTGCAGCATTATCGCATATGATGTGCAATAGCTTCCTTTTGATTTGGTACTCGTCACAAATTTGCTCAAATTCCTCACATATTCTTTCCCCTGTATGGGAACCGCTGAACCTATTACAAGCCAGCAAAGCAGATTTCAGGACTAGTCCACCTTCTCCAATATCCAACCAGTGAGCAGTAACTCCTAGGAAGCCCCGCATTTTCCGATCTGACCATATGTCAACTGTGACTGACAGATTTTCAGCATTTGCAAGACTGTTCTTTAGTTTTGTCTGCTTTTCCAGCACTACATCATCCAGTTTTGAAGTAAGAGTTCTTCGGCTTACAGGGTTGTACCTTGTGTCAACAATAGACATGAAGCGCCGGAAACTTGGGTGTTCTATGATGGACAATGGTAAGTTGCAATCAATAACCAGGTCTGAAAGTATTGAACGTGTGATGGCGTTCTGCTGGGGATGGCTAGAAGTGTAGTGTTGCTTGTTACTTGTGATGAACTGGGAGATTGGTGGCTGACTTGAGTCTGTCGTTGGAGCTGCTTTTGAGCGAAGGTACTCTTCATATCTAAACATTTTGTCAGGATGGAACATAGGAACGTAACACATTGCAGTTCCAATTTACTTAACATCATTAGTTACTGAAGTACCATACAGTCGTTACTCGTTACATTTGAGCAGTGTGTGAAATCCTCTGGGTTTGCTGATAAAACGAAATCATTTGTCTGAACAAGAAGTGCGCAACTGCGTGCTGGGCTGTTTTTTTTTTTTTTTTTTCACCCTGAAAGAGCTCGCAGGTTTCCAACTGGAGAAATGTAAGCGCACGTGTGCACGCCAGTGCTCCCTGTGCAAAGGACTACATTCATGACTAGCCAGTTTTGGTGTTTAAGCTCAGGGATGCAAATCAAAGTCCAACCGTCTCTGTGCAAATGCATCGTTCAAATTTTGTTTGCAGTTGTTTTTCTTCCCCTCTTGTCCTTACGTTATGTTAAATTTAATCTCGTGCCTCAACTAGCTCTTTCTTTGACCATACGTGTTTACATTAATGAGCTTAATCACCAAACTGCCAAATTTTAATATTAGCTAAAAAACACAAAGTAGTAGACTAAATAGTTGCAAACAGCGCTAACGTTAGTGCTAACTAAGTTAGCTGTAACACCAGAACATTGTTTTCAGACGCTGCTAGCACTAACCGTTAGTCATAATGTTAGCACTGCTTGCAGCTATTTCGCATTCTACGGTACGTTTTGTTTTTTTAGCTAATATTAAAATATTAACGTATCAAGCCACTATAGCCTAGTAGTCTCTGTTGTAGAAGTCTCAGATGTTAGCAGCCAAGCAGCAAAAGTCACATCGTTACTCACCTTTCTCTATGAGCTGTCCTGAAATGTCTGATGAAATTTGATGTAGTGCTTGCAGTATCAGAAACTTTAGCATCGCAGATGTTGCATGTCGCTCCTCTTTTATTTTGTGTTGTCCAATAGTCTTTGAATCCATAATGTATAATTTTCGGGATGGTGTTGGTCGAAGAGCTCGCCATCTCTCCATCTGATCGCTCATGCCTGCAAGTTGCGTTGGGAGGAGTGGGGTTGCCAGGTTTGCTGATATGCAGCAGGCCAGGAACACCCGCGCACAATTAAGCAATATCGATCTAATAATTTATTTGTTTTGTTTTTTTTAACAAGGCATGTTTTAACCAGACAGGTTTTTGTAATGTGACTTGTCAAGTCACATGACAAAAGTCAAGTCAAGTCGCAGGTCAGGAAAAGCAAGTCAAAGTCAAGTCAAGTCTTTTCTTAATATTGATCAAGTAAGTCACAAGTCACAAATCTGGCGACTCGAGTCGGACTCGAGTCAAGTCATGGACTCGAGTCCCCCCATCTCTGATTCACACAGGAAAGAAGCCGTATCACTGCTCACAGTGTGGGAAGAGATTTACTCGTCAGAGTCATCTCCAATAACACCAGCGCATTCACACAGGAGAGAAGCCGTATCACTGCTCACAGTGTGGGAAGAGTTTTACTCATCAGAGTGCTCTCCAGACACACCATAGCATTCACACAGGAGAGAAGCCGTTTCACTGCTCACAGTGTGGAAGGAGTTTTACTAACCAGAGTGCTCTCCATACACACGAGCGCATTCACACAGGAGAGAAGCCGTATCACTGCTCACAGTGTGGAACGAGTTTTACTCGTCAGAGTCATCTCCAACAACACCAGCGCATTCACACAGGAGAGAAGCAGTTTCACTGCTCACAGTGTGGGAAGAGTTTTACTCGTCAGAGTCATCTCCAACAACAACAGCGCATTCACACAGGAGAGAAGCCGTATCACTGCTCACAGTGTTGGAAGAGTTTTACTCATCAGAGTGCTCTCCAAACACACCATAGCATTCACACAGGAGAGAAGTCGTTTCACTGCTCACAGTGTGGAAAGAGTTTTACTCGCAAGAGTGCTCTACAAAAACACCAGCGCTTTCAAACAGGAGTGAAACCGTATCAGTGCTCACAATCTGGGAAGAGTTTTCCTCACCAGAGTGCTCTCCACCAAAACCAGCTCATTCACTCAGCAGAGAAACCATATCGCTGCTCAGAGTGTGGGAAGAGTTTTACTCACCAGAGTGCTCTCCAAACTCACCAGCGCATTCACACAGGAGAGAAGCCGTATGACTGCTCACAGTGTGGAAAGAGTTTTACTCAGCAGAGTAATCTCCAAACACACCAACGCAGTCACACAGGAGAGAAGCCGTATCACTGCTCACATTGTGGAAAGAGTTTTACTCATCAGAGTGCTCTCCAACAACAGCAGCGCATTCACACAGAAGAGAAGCCGTATCACTGCTCACAGTGTGGGAAGAGTTTTACTCAGCAGAGTGATCTACAACATCATCAGCGCATTCACACAGGAGAGAAACCATATCACTGTTCACAGAGTGGGAAAAGTTTTACTCAGCAGAGTGATCTCCAACATCATCAGCGCATTCACACAGGAGAGAATCCGTTTCGCTGCTCACAGTGTGGGAAGTTTTTACTCACCAGAGTGCTCTCCAAACACACCACCGCATTCACACAGGAGAGAAACCATATCGCTGCTCACAGTGTGGAAAGAGTTTTACTCACCAGAGTGCTCTCCAAACACACCAGCGCATTCACACAGGAGAGAAGCTGTATCACTGCTCACAGTGTGGAAAGAGTTTTACTCGTCAGAGTCATCTCCAACAACACCAGCGCATTCACACAGTTGAGAAGCTGTATCACTGCTCACAGTGTGGAAAGAGTTTTACTCTGCAGAGTGCTCTCCAAACACACCAGAGCATTCACACAGGAAAGAAGCGGTATCACTGCTCACAGTGTGGGAAGAGTGATCTCCAAAAACACCAGCACAGTCACACAGGAGAGTAGCCGTAGCACTGCTCACAATGTGGGAAGAGTTTTACTCATGAGAGACATCTCCAACAACACCAGCGCATTCACACAGGAGAGAAGCCGTATCTCTGCTCACAGTGTGGGAAGACTTTTACTCGTCAGAGTCATCTCCAACAACACCAGCACATTCACACAGGAGAGAATCCATATCACTGCTCACATAGTGGGAAGAGTTTTACTCAGCAGAGTGATCTCCAACATCATCAGCGCATTCACACAGGAGAGAAGCCGTATCACTGCCCACAGTGTGGGAAGAGTTTTACTCATCAGAGTCATCTCCAAACACACCAGCGCATTCACACAGGAGAGAAGCCTTATCACTCCTCACAGTGTGGGAAGAGTTTTACTCAGCAGAGTCATCTCAAAAAACACCAGCACAGTCACACAGGAGAGAAGCCGTACCACTGCTCACAATGTGGGAAGAGTTTTACTCGTCAGAGACATCTCCAACAACACCAGCGCATTCAGACAGGAGAGAAGCCGCATCACTGATCACAGTGTGAGAAAACTTTTACTCATCAGAGTCATCTCCAACAACACCAGTGCATTCACACAGGAGAGAAACCATGTCACTGCTCACAGTGTGGGAAGATTTTTACTCAGCAGAGTGTTCTCCAACATCATCAGCGCATTCACACAGGAGAGAAGCCGTATCACTGCCCACAGTGTGGAAGGAGTTTTACTCGTCAGAGTGCTGTCCAACAACACCAGCGCATTCACACAGGAGAGAAGCCGTTTAGCTGCTCACAGTGTGGAAAGAGTTTTACTCGTCAGAGTCATCGCCAACAACACCAGCACATTCACACAGGAGAGAAGCTGTATCACTGCTCACAGTGTGGAAAGAGTTTTACTCTGCAGAGTACTCTCCAAACACACCAGAGCATTCACACAGGAAAGAAGCCATACCACTGCTCATAGTGTGGGTAGAGTTTTACTCAGCAGAGTCATCTCCAAAAACACCAGCACAGTCACACAGGAGAGAAGCCGTAGCACTGCTCACAGAGTGGGAACACTTTTAATCGTCAGAGTCATGTCCAACAACACCAGCGCATTCACACAGGAGAGAAAGCATATCACTGCTCACAGAGTGGGAAGAGTTTTACTCAGCAGAGTGATCTCCAACATCATCAGCGCATTCACACAGGAGAGAAGCCGTATCATTGCTCACAGTGTGGAAGGAGTTTTACTCGCCAGAGTGCTCTCCAACAACACCAGCGCATTCACTCAGGAGAGAAACCATATCGCTGCTCACAGTGTGGGAAGAGTTTTACTCACCAGAGTGCTCTCCAAACAAACCAGCGCATTCACACAGGAGAGAAGCCGTATCACTGCTCACAGTGTGGAAGGAGTTTTACTCGTCAGAGTCATCTCCAACACCACCAGCGCATTCAGACAGGAGAGAAGCCGTTTCACTGCTCACAGTGTGGGAAGAGTTTTACTCAGCAGAGAGCTCTCCAACAACACCAGCGCATTCACACAGTTGAGAAGCTGTATCACTGCTCACAGTGTGGAAAGAGTTTTACTCTGCAGAGTGCTCTCCAAACACACCAGAGCATTCACACAGGAAAGAAGCGGTATCACTGCTCACAGTGTGGGAAGAGTGATCTCCAAAAACACCAGCACAGTCACACAGGAGAGTAGCCGTAGCACTGCTCACAATGTGGGAAGAGTTTTACTCATGAGAGACATCTCCAACAACACCAGCGCATTCACACAGGAGAGAAGCCGTATCTCTGCTCACAGTGTGGGAAGACTTTTACTCGTCAGAGTCATCTCCAACAACACCAGCACATTCACACAGGAGAGAATCCATATCACTGCTCACATAGTGGGAAGAGTTTTACTCAGCAGAGTGATCTCCAACATCATCAGCGCATTCACACAGGAGAGAAGCCGTGTCACTGCCCACAGTGTGGGAAGAGTTTTACTCATCAGAGTCATCTCCAAACACACCAGCGCATTCACACAGGAGAGAAGCCTTATCACTCCTCACAGTGTGGGAAGAGTTTTACTCAGCAGAGTCATCTCAAAAAACACCAGCACAGTCACACAGGAGAGAAGCCGTACCACTGCTCACAATGTGGGAAGAGTTTTACTCGTCAGAGACATCTCCAACAACACCAGCGCATTCAGACAGGAGAGAAGCCGCATCACTGATCACAGTGTGAGAAAACTTTTACTCATCAGAGTCATCTCCAACAACACCAGTGCATTCACACAGGAGAGAAACCATGTCACTGCTCACAGTGTGGGAAGATTTTTACTCAGCAGAGTGTTCTCCAACATCATCAGCGCATTCACACAGGAGAGAAGCCGTATCACTGCCCACAGTGTGGAAGGAGTTTTACTCGTCAGAGTGCTGTCCAACAACACCAGCGCATTCACACAGGAGAGAAGCCGTTTAGCTGCTCACAGTGTGGAAAGAGTTTTACTCGTCAGAGTCATCGCCAACAACACCAGCGCATTCACACAGGAGAGAAGCTGTATCACTGCTCACAGTGTGGAAAGAGTTTTACTCTGCAGAGTACTCTCCAAACACACCAGAGCATTCACACAGGAAAGAAGCCATACCACTGCTCATAGTGTGGGTAGAGTTTTACTCAGCAGAGTCATCTCCAAAAACACCAGCACAGTCACACAGGAGAGAAGCCGTAGCACTGCTCACAGAGTGGGAACACTTTTAATCGTCAGAGTCATGTCCAACAACACCAGCGCATTCACACAGGAGAGAAAGCATATCACTGCTCACAGAGTGGAAGGAGTTTTACTCGTCAGAGTCATCTCCAACACCACCAGCGCATTCAGACAGGAGAGAAGCCGTTTCACTGCTCACAGTGTGGGAAGAGTTTTACTCAGCAGAGAGCTCTCCAACGACACCAGCGCATTCACACAGGAGAGAAGCCATATCACTGCTCACAGTGCGGAAAGAGTTTTACTCGCCAGAGTGCTCTCCATCAACACCAGTGCATTCACTCAGGAGAGAAGCCGTATCACTGCTCACATTGTGGGAAGAGTTTTACTCATCAGAGTGATCTCCAACAACACCAGCGCATTCACACAGGAGAGATGCCATATCACTGCTCACAGTGTGAGAGAGTTTTACTCGTCAGAGTCATCTCCAACAACACGTGCACATTCACACAGGAGAGAAACCAGATCACTACTCACAGTGTGGGAAGAGTTTTACTCATCAGAGTGATCTCCAAAAACACCAGCGAATTCACACAAGAGAGAAACCATATCACTGCTCACAGTTTGGGAAGTGTTTTCCACACCAGAGTGCCCTCCAAACACACCAGGGCATTCACAGAGGAGAGAAGCCATATCACTGCTCACAGTGTGGAAAGAGTTTTACTCGTCAGAGTCATCTCCAACAACACCAGCGCATTCACACAGGAGAGAAGCCGGTTCACTGCTCACAGTGTGGGAAGAGTTATACTCGTCAGACTCATCTCCAACAACACCACCGCATTCACACAGGAGAGAAACCATATCGCTGCTCACAGTGTGGGAAGAGTTTTACTCACCAGAGTGCTCTCCAAACACACGAGCGCATTCACACAGGAGAGAAGCCGTATCACTGCTCACAGTGTGGAAAGAGTTTTACTCCTCAGTCATCTCCAAAAACACCAGCGCATTCACAATGGAGAGAAGCTGTATCACTGCTCACAGTGTGGAAATAGTTTTACTCTGCAGAGCCATCTCCAAAAACACCAACACAGTCATACAGGAGAGAAGCCTCATCACTGCTCACAGTGTGGGAAGAGTTTTACTCGTCAGAGTCATCTCCAACAACACCAGCGCATTCAAACAGGAGAGAAGCCGTATCACTGCTCACAGTCTGGGAAGAGTTTTACTCACCAGAGTGCTCTCCAACTACACCAGGGCATTGACACAGGAGAGAAGCCGTTTCATTGCTCACAGTGTGGAAAGACTTTTACTCGCCAGAGTGCTCTCCAACAACACCAGCGCATTCACTCAGGAGAGAAACCATAAAGCCTGTCACAGAGTGGGAAGAGTTTTACTCAGCAGAATAATCTCCAACCACACCAGCGCATTCACACAGGAGAGAAGCCGTATCACTTCTCACAGTGTGGAAAAAGTTTTACTCATCAGAGTGCTCTCCAACAACAGCAGCGCATTCACACAGGAGAGAAACCATATCACTACTCACAGTGTGGGAAGAGTTTTACTCAGCAGAGTCATCTCCAAAAACACCCGCACAGTCACACAGGAGAGAAGCCGTAGCACTGCTCACGATGTGGGAAGAGTTTAACTCGTCAGAGACATCTCCAACAGCACCAGCGCATTCACACAGGAGAGAAGCCACATCACTGCTCACAGTGTGGGAAGACTTTTAATCGTCAGAGTCATCTCCATCAACACCAGCGCATTCACACAGGAGAGAAGCCGCATCATTGCTCACAGAGTGGGAAGAGTTTTATTCAGCAGAGTCATCTACAAAAACACCAACGCAGTCATGCAGGAGAGAAGCCGTTTCACTGCTCACAGTGTCGAAAGAGTTTTACTCGTAAGAGTGCTCTCCAACAACACCAGCGCATTCACACAGGAGAGAAGCTGTATCACTGCTCACAGTGTGGGAAGAGTTTTACTCAGCAGAGTCATCTCCAAAAACCCCAACGCAGTCATACAGGAGAGAAACCATTTCTCTGCTCACGGTGTGGAAAGAGTTTTACTCGTCAGAGTCATCTCCATCAACACCAGCGCATTCACACAGGAGAGAATCCATATCGCTGCTCACAGTGTGGGAAGTGTTTTACTCACGAGAGAGATCTCCAAACACACGAGCGCATTCACACAAGAGAGAAACCGTATCACTGCTCACAGTTTGGAAAGTGTTCTACTCAGCAGAGACATCTCCAAACACACCAGAGCATTCACACAGGAGAGAAGCCGTATCACTGCTCACAGTGTGGAATGTGTTTTACTCAGCAGAGTAACCTCCAAACACACCAGCGCATTCACACAGGAGAGAAACCATATCGCTGCTCACAGTGTGGGAAGTGTTTTACTCATCAGAGTGCTCTCCAAACACACCAGCGCATTAACACAGGAGAGAAGCCGTATCACTGTTCACAGTGTGGGAAGAGTTTTACTCAGCAGAGTCATCTCCAACAACACCAGCGCATTCACTGAGTAGAGAAACCATATCGCTGCTCACAGTGTGGGAAGTGTTTTACACACCAGAGTGGTCTCCAAACACACCAGGGCATTCACACAGGAGAGAAGCCGTATCACTGCTCACAGTGTGGAAAGAGTTTTACTCGTCAGAGTGCTCTCCAAACACACCAGAGCATTCACACTGGAGAGAAGCCATTTCACTGCTCACAGTGTGGGAAGAGTTTTACTCGTCAGAGTCATCTCCAACAACAGAAGCGCATTCACACAGGGGAGAAGGCCTATCACTGCTCAAAGTGTGGGACGAGTTTTACTCGTCAGAGTCATCTCCAACAACACCAGCGCATTCACACAGGAGAGAAGCCGTATCACTGCTCACAGTGTGGAAAGAGTTTTACTCGTCAGAGTCATCTCCAACAACACCAGCGCATTCACACAGGCCAGAAACCATATCGCTGCTAACAGTGTGGTAAGAGTTTTACTCACCAGAATGCTTTCCAAACACACCAGCGCATTCACACAGGAGAGAAGCCGTTTCACTGCTCACAGTGTGGAAAGAGTTTTATTCGTCAGGGTCATCTCCAACAACACCAGCGCATTCACACAGGAGAGAAGCTGTATCACTGCTCACAGTGTGGAAAGAGTTTTACTCTGCAGAGTGCTCTATAACATCACCAGCGCATTCACTCAGGAGAGAAACCATAAAGCCTGTCACAGTGTGGGAAGAGTTTTACTCAGCAGAGTAATCTCCAAACACACCAGCGCATTCAGACAGGAGAGAAGCCGTATCACTGCTCGCAGTGTGGAAAAAGTTTTACTCATCAGAGTGCTCTCCAACAACAGCAGCGCATTCACACAGGAGAGAAGCCGTATCACTGCTCACAGTGTGGGAAGAGTTTTACTCAGCAGAGTCATCTCCAAAAACACCCGCACAGTCACACAGGATAGAAGCCGTAGCACTGCTCACAATGTGGGAAGAGTTTTACTCATCAGAGACATCTCCAACAACACCAGCGCATTCACACAGGAGAGAAGCCGCATCACTGCTCACAGTGTGGGAAGACTTTTACTCGTCAGAGTCATCTCCATCAACACCAGCGCATTCACACAGGAGAGAAGCCGCATCACTGCTCACAGAGTGGGAAAAGTTGTACTCAGCAGAGTGATCTCCAACATCATCAGCACATTCACACAGGAGAGAAGCCGTATCACTGCTCACAGGGTGGGAAGAGTTTTACTCAGCAGAGTCATCTCCAAAAACACCAACGCAGTCATACAGGAGAGAAGCCGTATCACTGCTCACAGTGCGGAAAGAGTTTTCCTCGCCAGAGTGCTCTCCATCAACACCAGTGCATTCACTCAGGAGAGAAACCATATCGCTGCTAACAGTGTGGAAAGAGTTTTACTCACCAGAGTGCTCTCCAAACACACCAGCGCATTCACACAGGAGAGAAGCCTTATCACTGCTCACAGTGTGGAAAGAGTTTTACTCGTGAGAGTCATCTCCAACAACACCAGCGCATTCACACAGGAGAGAAGCTGTATCACTGCTCACAGTGTGGAAAGAGTTTTACTCTGCAGAGTGCTCTCCAGACACACCAGAGCATTCACACAGGAAAGAAGCCGTATCACTGCTCACAGTGTGGAAAGAGTTTTACTCAGCAGAGTAATCTCCAAACACACCAATGCATTCACAAAGGAGAGATGCCGTATCACTGCTCACAGTTTGGAAAGAGTTTTACTCGTCAGAGTGCTCTCCAACAACACTAGCGCATTCACACAGGAGAGATGCCGGTTCACTGCTCACAGTTTGGGAAGAGTTTTACTCGTCAGAGTCATCTCCAACAACACCAGCGCATGCACACAGGAGAGAAACCATATCGCTGCTCACAGTGTAGGAAGTGTTTTACACACCAGAGTGCTCTCCAAACACACCAGGGCATTCACACAGGAGAGAAGCCGTATCACTGCTCACAGTGTGGACAGAGTTTTACTCGTCAGAGTCATCTCCAATAACACCATCGCATTCACACATGAGAGATGCCGTTTCACTGCTCACAGTGTGTAAGGAGTGTTACTTGCCAGAGTGCTCTCCAACAACACCAGCGCATTCACTCAGGAGAGAAACCATATCGCTGCTCACAGTGTGGGAAGAGTTTTACTCGCCAGAGTGCTCTCCAAACACAACAGGGCATTCACACAGGAGAGAAACCATATCGCTGCTCACAGTGTGGAAAGAGTTTTACTCACCTGTGTGCTCTCCAAACACACCAGCGCATTCACACAGGAGAGAAGCCGTATCACTGCTCACAGTGTGGGAAGAGTTTTACTCAGCAGAGTCATCTCCAAAAACACCAGCACAATCACACAGGAGAGAAGCCGTATCACTGCTCACAGTGTGGAAAGAGTTTTACTCGTCAGCGTCATCTCCAACAACACCAGCGCATTCACACAGGAGAGAAGCTGTATCACTCCTCTCAGTGTGGAAAGAGTTTTACTCCTCAGAGTGCTCTCCAAACACACCAGAGCATTCACACAGGAAAGAAGCCTTATCACTGCTCACAGTGTGGAAAGAGTTTTAATCAGCAGAGTAATCTCCAAACACACCAGCGCATTCACACAGGAAAGAAGCCTTATCACTGCTCACAGTGTGGAAAGAGTTTTAATCAGCAGAGTAATCTCCAAACACACCAGAGCATTCACACAGGAAAGAAGCCTTATCACTGCTCACAGTGTGGGAAGAGTTTTACTCAGCAGAGTCATCTCCAAGAACACCAGCGCATTCACACAGGAGAGAAGCCACATGACTTCTCACAGTGTGGGAAGACTTTTACTCCTCAGAGTAATCTCCAAGAACACCAGCGCATTCACACAGGAGAGAAGCCACATCACTGCTCACAATGTGGTAAGAGTTTTAATCGTCAGAGTGCTCTCCCACGACACCAGCGCATTCACACAGGAGAGATGCCGTATTACTGCTCACAGTGTGGGAAGAGTTTTACTCAGCAGAGTCATCTCCAAAAACACCAGCACAGTCACACAGGAGAGAAGCCGCATGACTTCTCACAGTGTGGGAAGACTTTTACTCCTCAGAGTAATCTCCAAGAACACCAGCGCATTCACACAGGAGAGAAGCCACATCACTGCTCACAATGTGGTAAGAGTTTTTCTCATCAGAGACTTCTCCAACAACACCAGCGCATTCACACAGGAGAGAAGCCGCATGACTGCTCACAGTGTGGGAAGACTTTTACTCGTCAGAGTCATCTCCAACAACACCAGCACTTTCACAATGGAGAGAAACCATATCACTGCTCACAGAGTGGGAAGAGTTTTACTCAGCAGAGTGATCTCCAACATCATCAGCGCATTCACACAGGAGAGAAGCTGTATCACTGCCCTCAGTGTGGGAAGAGTTTTACTCATCAGAGTCATCTCCAAACACACAAGTGCATTCACACAGGAGAGAAGCCGTTTCACTGCTCACAGTGTGGAAGGAGTTTTACTCGCCAGAGTGCTCTCCATCAACACCAGCGCATTCACAGAGGAGAGAAGCTGTATCACTGCCCACAGTGTGGGAAGAGTTTTTCTCATCAGAGTCATCTCCAAACACACGAGTGCATTCACACAGGAGAGAAGCCGCATGACTGCTCACAGTGTGGGAAGACTTTTACTCTTCAGAGTCATCTCCAACAACACCAGCGCTTTCACAATGGAGAGAAACCATATCACTGCTCACAGAGTGGGAAGAGTTTTACTCAGCAGAGTGATCTCCAACATCATCAGCGCATTCACACAGGAGAGAAGCCGTTTCGCTGCTCACAGTGTGAGAAGTGTTTTACTCACGAGAGTGATCTCCAAACACACCAGCTCATTCACACAAGAGAGAAACCGTATCACTGCTCACAGTGTCGAAAGTGTTTTACTCACCAGAGTGCTCTCCAACTACACCATGGCATTGACACATTAGAGAAGCCGTTTCCCTGCTCACAGTGTGGAAGGAGTTTTACTCGCCAGAGTGCTCTCCACACACACCAGCGCATTCACACAGGAGAGCAGCCGTTTCACTGCTCACAGTGCGGAAAGAGCTCACCAGACTGCTCTCCATCAACCCCAGTGCATTCACTCAGGAGAGAAACCATATCGCTGCTCACAGTGTGGGAAGAGTTTTACTCACCAGAGTGCTCTCCAAACACACCAGCACATTCACTCAGAAGAGAAGCCGCATCACTGCTCACAGTCTGGAAAGAGTTTTACTCATCAGCGTGCTCTCCAAACACACCAGCATATTCACACAGGAGAGAAGCCGTATCACTGCTCACAGTTTGGGAAGAGTTTTACTCAGCAGAGTGCTCTCCAAGGACACCAGCGCATTCAAACAGGAAAGAAGCCGTATCACTGCTCACAGTGTGGGAAGAGTTTTACTCAGCAGAGTGCTCTCCAACGACACCAGCGTATTCACACAGGAGAGAAACCGTATCACTGCTCAGAGTGTGGGAAGAGTTTTAGTCAGCAGAGTGCTCTCCAACGACACCAGCACATTCACACAGGAGAGAAGCCGTATCACTGCTCACAGTGTGGAAAGAGTTTTACTCGCCAGAGTGCTCTCCATCAACACCAGTGCATTCACTCAGGAGAGAAACCATATCGCTGCTCACAGTGTGGGATGAGTTTTACTCAGCAGAGTGCTCTCCAATGACACCAGGGCATTCACGCAGGAGAGAAGCCGTATCACTGCTCACAGTGTGGAAAGAGTTTTACTCATCAGAGTGCTCTCCAAACACACCAGCACATTCACACAGGAGAGAAGCCGTATCACTGCTCACAGTGCGGAAAGAGTTTTACTCACCTGAGTGCTCTCCACACACACCAGCGCAATCACTCAGGAGAGAAGCCGTATCACTGCTCACAGTGTGGAAAGAGTTTTACTCATCAGAGTCATCTCCAAACACACCAGCGCATTCACACAGGAGAGAAGCTGTATCACTGCTCACAGGGTGGGAAGAGTTTTACTCAGCAGAGTGCTCTCCAACGACACCAGCGCATTCACACATGAGAGAAACCGTTTCACTGCTCACAGTGTGGGAAGAGTTTTACTCAGCAGAGTGCTCTCCAACGACAGCAGCGCATTCACACAGGAGAGAAGCCGCATCACTGCTCACAGTGCGGAAAGAGTTTTACTCGCCAGAGTGCTCTCCATCAACACCAGTGCATTCACTCAGGAGACAAACCATGTCTCTGCTCACAGTGTGGGAATAGTTTTACTCACCAGAGTGCTCTCCACACACACACCAGCGCATTCACTCAGGAGAGAAGCCGTATCACTGCTCACAGTGTGGGAAAAGTTTTACTCATCAGAGTGATCTCCAACAACACCAGCGCATTCACACAGGAGAGAAGCCGTATCACTGCTCACAGTGTGGGGAGAGTTTTACTCGGCAGAGTCATCTCCAACAACACCTGCGCATTCACACAGGAGAGAAGCCATATCACTGCTCGCAGTGTGGGGAGAGTTTCCTCATCAGAGTCATCTCCAAACACACCAGTGCATTCACACAGGAGAGAAGCCGTTTCACTGCTCACAGTGTGGAAGCAGTTTTACTCGCCAGAGTGCTCTCCATCAACACCAGCGCATTCACACAGGAGAGAAGCTGTATCACTGCCCACAGTGTGGGAAGAGTTTTACTCATCAGAGTCATCTCCAAACACACCAGTGCATTCACACAGGAGAGAAGCCGTATCACTGCTCACAGTGCTGAAAGAGTTTTACTCACCTGAGTGCTCTCCACACACACCAGCGCATTCACTCAGGAGAGAAGCCGTATCACTGCTCACAGTGTGGAAAGAGTTTTACTCATCAGAGTCATCTCCAAACACACCAGCGCATTCACACAGGAGAGAAGCCGTATCACTGCTCACAGGGTGGGAAGAGTTTTACTCAGCAGAGTGCTCTCCAGCGACACCAGCGCATTCACACATGAGAGAAACCGTTTCGCTGCTCACAGTGTGGAAAGGGTTTTACTCACCAGAGTGCTCTCCAACTACACCAGGGCATTGACACATTAGAGAAGCCGTTTCCCTGCTCACAGTGTGGAAGGAGTTTTACTCGCCAGAGTGCTCTCAACCAAAACCAGCTCATTCACTCAGCAGAGAAACCATATCGCTGCTCACAGTGTGGGAAGAGTTTTACTCACCAGAGTGCTCTCCACACACACCAGTGCATTCACACAGGAGAGAAGCCATTTCACTGCTCTCAGTGCGGCAAGACCTCGCCAGATTGCTCTCCATCACCACCAGTGCATTCACTCAGCAGAGAAACCATATTGCTGCTCACAGTGTGGGAAGAGTTTTACTCACCATAGTGCTCTCCAAACACACCAGCACATTCACTCAGAAGAGAAGCCGCATCACTGCTCACAGTGTGGAAAGAGTTTTACTCATCAGCGTGCTCTCCAAACACACCAGCGCATTCACACAGGAAAGAAGCCGTATCACTGCTCACAGTGTGGGAAGAGTTTTACTCATCAGCGTGCTCTCCAAACACACCAGCGCATTCACACAGGAAAGAAGCCGTATCACTGCTCACAGTGTGGGAAGAGTTTTACTCAGCAGAGTGCTTTCCAACGACAACAGCGCATTCACACAGGAGAGAAACCATATCACTGCTCACAGTGTGGGAAGAGTTTTACTCAGCAGAGTGCTCTCCAACGACACCAGCACGTTCA
This sequence comes from Neoarius graeffei, assembly GCF_027579695.1. Lineage (NCBI taxonomy): Eukaryota > Metazoa > Chordata > Actinopteri > Siluriformes > Ariidae > Neoarius > Neoarius graeffei. The sequence continues at coordinate 2,886,558 of NC_083587.1, forward strand.
CACAGGAGAGAAGCCGTATCACTGCTCACAGTGCGGAAAGAGTTTTAGTCGCCAGAGTGCTCTCCATGAACACCAGTGCATTCACTCAGGAGAGAAACCATATCGCTGCTCACAGTCTGGGAAGAGTTTTACTCAGCAGAGTGCTCTCCAATGACACCAGCGCATTCACTCAGGAGAGAAGCCGTATCACTTCTCACAGTGTGGAAAGAGTTTTACTCATCAGAGTGCTCTCCAAACACACCAGTGCATTCACTCAGGAGAGAAGCCCTATCACTGCTCACAGTTTGGAAAGAGTTTTAATCATCAGAGTGCTCTCCAAACACACCAGCGCATTCACACAGGAGAGAAGCCGTATCACTGCTCACAGTGCTGAAAGAGTTTTACTCACCTGAGTGCTCTCCACACACACCAGCGCATTCACTCAGGAGAGAAGCCGTATCACTGCTCACAGTGTGGAAAGAGTTTTACTCATCAGAGTCATCTCCAAACACACCAGCGCATTCACACAGGAGAGAAGCCGTATCACTGCTCACAGGGTGGGAAGAGTTTTACTCAGCAGAGTGCTCTCCAGCGACACCAGCGCATTCACACATGAGAGAAACCGTATCACTGCTCACAGTGTGGGAAGAGTTTTACTCAGCAGAGTGCTCTTCAAACACACCAGAGCATTCACACAGGAAAGAAGCCGTATCACTGCTCACAGTGCGGAAAGAGTTTTACTCGCCAGAGTGCTCTCCATCAACACCAGTGCATTCACTCAGGAGAGAAACCATATTGCTGGTCACAGTGTGGGAAAAGTTTTACTCACCAGAGTGCTCTCCAAACACACCAGCACATTCACTCAGATGAGAACCCGCATCACTGCTCACAGTGTGGAAAGAGTTTTACTCATCAGCGTGCTCTCCAAACACACCAGAGCATTCACACAGGAAAGACGCCGTATCACAGCTCACAGTGTGGGAAGAGTTTTACTCATCAGCGTGCTCTCCAACCACACCAGTGCATTCACACAGGAAAGAAGCCATATCACTGCTCACAGTGGGGGAAGAGTTTTACTCAGCAGAGTGCTCTCCAACGACACCAGCGCATTCACACAGGAGAGAAACCGTATCACTGCTCACAGTGTGGGAAGAGTTTTACTCAGCAGAGTGCTCTCCAACGACACCAGCACATTCACCCAGGAGAGACGCCGTATCAAATCAAATCAAATCAAGTTTATTTGTACAGCGCTTTTAACAATAAACATTGTCGCAAAGCAGCTTTACAGAATTTGAACGACTTAAAACAATCAAATTTCGTATTGATTATAAAATACTACTATTGACCTTTAAAGCACTAAATGGTCTCGCACCACAGTACCTGAGTGAACTTCTGCTCCTCTATGACCCGCCACGCCTACTTAGATCAAAAGGTGCAGGCTATCTGCTGGTACCTCGTATAGTGAAGGCTACATCAGGGGGCAGAGCCTTTTCTTACAAAGCCCCACTGTTATGGAACAGCCTTCCAAGTAATGTTCGGGTATCAGACACAGTCTCAGCATTTAAGTCTAGGCTGAAAACATATCTGTTTAGTCAATCCTTTTGTTACTGGTGTTTATGAGGTAAAGGAGTAGATCTGGAGGGTCCTCAGACATAGAGTGTTTTGGTAAACTGGGATGTATGGATGCTGTCAGTCCCCACTCGCTTGCTCACTCGAGTTTGTTGACGGTGTAGTGGCTGGCTGCTTTATGTATCACTGCTCACAGTGCGGAAAGAGTTTTACTCGCCAGAGTGCTCTCCATCAACACCAGTGCATTCACTCAGGAGAGAAACCATATCGCTGCTCACAGTGTGGGAAGAGTTTTACTCAGCAGAGTGCTCTCCAATGACACCAGCACATTCACGCAGGAGAGATGCCGTATCGCTGCTCACAGTGTGGAAAGAGTTTTACTCCTCAGAGTGCTCTCCAAACACACCAGCGCATTCACTCAGGAGAGAAGCCGTATCACTGCTCACAGTTTGGAAAGAGTTTTACTCATCAGAGTGCTCTCCAAACACACCAGCGCATTCACACAGGAGAGAAGCCGTATCACTGCTCACAGTGCTGAAAGAGTTTTACTCACCTGAGTGCTCTCCACACACACCAGCGCATTCACTCAGGAGAGAAGCCGTATCACTGCTCACAGTGTGGAAAGAGTTTTACTCATCAGAGTCATCTCCAAACACACCAGCGCATTCACACAGGAGAAAAGCCGTATCACTGCTCACAGTGTGGGAAGAGTTTTACTCAGCAGAGTGCTCTCCAACGACACCAGCGCATTCACACATGAGAGAAACCGTATCACTGCTCACAGTGTGGGAAGCGTTTTACTCAGCAGAGTGCTCTCCAACGACACCAGCGCATTCACACATGAGAGATACCGTATCACTGCTCACAGTGTGGGAAGAGTTTTACTCAGCAGAGTGCTCTCCAAAGACACCAGCGCATTCACACAGGAGAGAAGCCGTATCACTGCTCACAGTGCGGAAAGAGTTTTACTTGCCAGAGTGCTCTCCATCAACACCAGTGCATTCACTCAGGAGAGAAACCATTTCTCTGCTCACAGTGTGGGAATAGTTTTACTCACCAGAGTGCTCTCCACACACACACCAGCGCATTCACTCAGGAGTGAAGCCGTATCACTGCTCACAGTGTGGGAAGAGTTTTACTCATCAGAGTGATCTCCAACAACACCAGCGCATTCACACAGGAGAGACGCCGTATCACTGCTCACAGTGTGGGGAGAGTTTCCTCATCAGAGTCATCTCCAAACACACCAGTGCATTCAGACAGGAGAGAAGCCGTTTCAGTGCTCACAGTGTGGAAGGAGTTTTACTCGCCAGAGTGCTCTCCATCAACACCAGCGCATTCACACAGGAGAGAAGCTGTATCACTGCCCACAGTGTGGGAAGAGTTTTACTCATCAGAGTCATCTCCAAACACACCAGTGCATTCACACAGGAGAAAAGCCGTTTCACTGCTCACAGTGTGGAAGGAGTTTTACTCGCCAGAGTGATCTCCAACATCATCAGCGCATTCACACAAGAGAGAAGCCGTTTTGCTGCTCACAGTGTGGGAAGTGTTTTACTCACGAGAGTGATCTCCAAACACACCAGCGCATTCACACAAGAGAGAAACCGTATCACTGCTCACAGTGTGGAAAGTGTTTTACTCACCAGAGTGCTCTCCAACTACACCAGGGCATTGACACATTAGAGAAGCCGTTTCCCTGCTCACAGTGTGGAAGGAGTTTTACTCACCAGAGTGCTCTCCACCAAAACCAGCTCATTCACTCAGCAGAGAAACCATATCGCTGCTCACAGTGTGGGAAGAGTTTTACTCACCAGAGTGCTCTCCACACACACGAGTGCATTCACACAGGAGAGAAGCCGTTTCACTGCTCACAGTGCGGAAAGAGCTCGCCAGAGTGCTCTCCATCAACACCAGTGCATTCGCTCAGGAGAGAAACCATATCGCTGCTCACAGTGTGGGAAGAGTTTTACTCACCAGAGTGCTCTCCAAATTCAGCAGCACATTCACTCAGAAGAGAAGCTGCATCACTGCTCACATTGTGGAAAGAGTTTTACTCATCAGCGTGCTCTCCAAACACACCAGCGCATTCTCACAGCAAAGAAGCCGTATCACTGCTCACAGTGGGGGAAGAGTTTTACTCAGCAGAGTGCTCTCCAACGACACCAGCGCATTCACACAGGAGAGAAGCCGTATCACTGCTCACAGTGCGGAAAGAGTTTAACTCGCCAGAGTGCTCTCCATCAACGCCAGTGCATTCACTCAGGAGAGAAACCATATCTCTGCTCACAGTGTGGGAATAGTTTTACTCACCAGACTGCTCTCCACACACACACCAGCGCATTCACTCAGGAGAGAAGCCGTATCACTGCTCACAGTGTGGGAAGAGTTTTACTCATCAGAGTGATCTCCAACAACACCAGCGCATTCACACAGGAGAGAAGCCGTATCACGGCTCACAGTGTGGGGAGAGATTTACTCGTCAGAGTCATCGCCAACAACACCTGCACATTCACACAGGAGAGAAGCCATATCACTGCTCACAATGTGGAAAGAGTTTTACTCATCAGAGTGATCTCCAACAACACCAGCGCATTCACACAGGAGAGAAGCCGTATCACTGCTCACAGTGTGGGGAGAGATTTACTCGTCAGAGTCATCTCCAACAACACCTGCGCATTCACACAGGAGAGAAGCCGTATCACTGCTCACAGTGTGGGGAGAGTTTCCTCATCAGAGTCATCTCCAAACACACCAGTGTATTCACACAGGAGAGAAGCTGTTTCACTGCTCACAGTGTGGAAGGAGTTTTACTCGCCAGTGTGCTCTCCATCAACACCAGCGCATTCACACAGGAGAGAAGCTGTATCACTGCCCACAGTGTGGGAAGAGTTTTACTCATCAGAGTCATCTCCAAACACACCAGTGCATTCACACAGGAGAGAAGCCGTTTCACTGCTCACAGTGTGGAAGGAGTTTTACTCGCCAGAGTGATCTCCAACATCATCAGCGCATTCACACAGGAGAGAAGCCGTTTTGCTGCTCACAGTGTGGGAAGTGTTTTACTCACGAGAGTGATCTCCAAACACACCAGCGAATTCACACAAGAGAGAAACCGTATCACTGCTCACAGTGTGGAAAGTGTTTTACTCGCCAGAGTGCTCTCCACCAAAACCAGCTCATTCAGTCAGCAGAGAAACCATATTGCTGCTCACAGTGTGGGAAGAGTTTTACTCACCAGAGTGCTCTCCACACACACCAGCGCATTCACACAGGAGAGAAGCCGTTTCACTGCTCACTGTGCGGAAAGAGCTCGCCAGAGTGCTCTCCATCAGCACCAGTGCATTCACTCAGGAGAGAAACCATATCGCTGCTCAGTGTGGGAAGAGTTTTACTCACCAGAGTGCTCTCCAAACACACCAGCACATTCACTCAGAAGAGAATCCACATCACTGCTCACAGTGTGGAAAGAGTTTTACTCATCAGCGTGCTCTCCAAACACACCAGCGCATTCACACAGGAAAGAAACCGTATCACTGCTCACAGTGTGGGAAGAGTTTTACTCATCAGAGTGATCTCCAACAACACCAGCGCATTCACACAGGAGAGACGCCGTATCACTGCTCACAGTGTGGGGAGAGTTTCCTCATCAGAGTCATCTCCAAACACACCAGTGCATTCAGACAGGAGAGAAGCCGTTTCAGTGCTCACAGTGTGGAAGGAGTTTTACTCGCCAGAGTGCTCTCCATCAACACCAGCGCATTCACACAGGAGAGAAGCTGTATCACTGCCCACAGTGTGGGAAGAGTTTTACTCATCAGAGTCATCTCCAAACACACCAGTGCATTCACACAGGAGAAAAGCCGTTTCACTGCTCACAGTGTGGAAGGAGTTTTACTCGCCAGAGTGATCTCCAACATCATCAGCGCTTTCACACAAGAGAGAAGCCGTTTTGCTGCTCACAGTGTGGGAAGTGTTTTACTCACGAGAGTGATCTCCAAACACACCAGCGCATTCACACAAGAGAGAAACCGTATCACTGCTCACAGTGTGGAAAGTGTTTTACTCACCAGAGTGCTCTCCAACTACACCAGGGCATTGACACATTAGAGAAGCCGTTTCCCTGCTCACAGTGTGGAAGGAGTTTTACTCACCAGAGTGCTCTCCACCAAAACCAGCTCATTCACTCAGCAGAGAAACCATATCGCTGCTCACAGTGTGGGAAGAGTTTTACTCACCAGAGTGCTCTCCACACACACGAGTGCATTCACACAGGAGAGAAGCCGTTTCACTGCTCACAGTGCGGAAAGAGCTCGCCAGAGTGCTCTCCATCAACACCAGTGCATTCGCTCAGGAGAGAAACCATATCGCTGCTCACAGTGTGGGAAGAGTTTTACTCACCAGAGTGCTCTCCAAATTCAGCAGCACATTCACGCAGAAGAGAAGCTGCATCACTGCTCACATTGTGGAAAGAGTTTTACTCATCAGCGTGCTCTCCAAACACACCAGCGCATTCTCACAGCAAAGAAGCCGTATCACTGCTCACAGTGGGGGAAGAGTTTTACTCAGCAGAGTGCTCTCCAACGACACCAGCGCATTCACACAGGAGAGAAGCCGTATCACTGCTCACAGTGCGGAAAGAGTTTAACTCGCCAGAGTGCTCTCCATCAACGCCAGTGCATTCACTCAGGAGAGAAACCATATCTCTGCTCACAGTGTGGGAATAGTTTTACTCACCAGACTGCTCTCCACACACACACCAGCGCATTCACTCAGGAGAGAAGCCGTATCACTGCTCACAGTGTGGGAAGAGTTTTACTCATCAGAGTGATCTCCAACAACACCAGCGCATTCACACAGGAGAGAAGCCGTATCACGGCTCACAGTGTGGGGAGAGATTTACTCGTCAGAGTCATCGCCAACAACACCTGCGCATTCACACAGGAGAGAAGCCATATCACTGCTCACAATGTGGAAAGAGTTTTACTCATCAGAGTGATCTCCAACAACACCAGCGCATTCACACAGGAGAGAAGCCGTATCACTGCTCACAGTGTGGGGAGAGATTTACTCGTCAGAGTCATCTCCAACAACACCTGCGCATTCACACAGGAGCGAAGCCGTATCACTGCTCACAGTGTGGGGAGAGTTTCCTCATCAGAGTCATCTCCAAACACACCAGTGTATTCACACAGGAGAGAAGCCGTTTCACTGCTCACAGTGTGGAAGGAGTTTTACTCGCCAGTGTGCTCTCCATCAACACCAGCGCATTCACACAGGAGAGAAGCTGTATCACTGCCCAGAGTGTGGGAAGAGTTTTACTCATCAGAGTCATCTCCAAACACACCAGTGCATTCACACAGGAGAGAAGCCGTTTCACTGCTCACAGTGTGGAAGGAGTTTTACTCGCCAGAGTGATCTCCAACATCATCAGCGCATTCACACAGGAGAGAAGCCGTTTTGCTGCTCACAGTGTGGGAAGTGTTTTACTCACGAGAGTGATCTCCAAACACACCAGCGAATTCACACAAGAGAGAAACCGTATCACTGCTCACAGTGTGGAAAGTGTTTTACTCGCCAGAGTGCTCTCCACCAAAACCAGCTCATTCAGTCAGCAGAGAAACCATATTGCTGCTCACAGTGTGGGAAGAGTTTTACTCACCAGAGTGCTCTCCACACACACCAGCGCATTCACACAGGAGAGAAGCCGTTTCACTGCTCACAGTGCGGAAAGAGCTCGCCATAGTGCTCTCCATCAGCACCAGTGCATTCACTCAGGAGAGAAACCATATCGCTGCTCAGTGTGGGAAGAGTTTTACTCACCAGAGTGCTCTCCAAACACACCAGCACATTCACTCAGAAGAGAATCCACATCACTGCTCACAGTGTGGAAAGAGTTTTACTCATCAGCGTGCTCTCCAAACACACCAGCGCATTCACACAGGAAAGAAACCGTATCACTGCTCACAGTGTGGGAAGAGTTTTACTCAGCAGAGTGCTCTCCAACGACAGCAGCGCATTCATACAGGAGAGAAGCCGTATCACGGCTCACAGTGCGGAAAGAGTTTAACTCGCCAGAGTGCTCTCCATCAACACCAGTGCATTCACTCAGGAGAGAAACCATATCGCTGCTCACAGTGTGGGAAGAGTTTTACTCAGCAGAGTGCTCTCCAACGACACCAGCGCATTCACGCAGGAGAGAAGCCGTATCACTGCTCACAGTGTGGAAAGAGTTTTACTCATCAGAGTGCTCTCCAAACACACCAGCGCATTCACTCAGGAGAGAAGCCGTATCACTGCTCACAGTTTGGAAAGAGTTTTACTCATCAGAGTGCTCTCCAAACACACCATTGCATTCACACAGGAGAGAAGCCGTATCACTGCTCACAGTGCGGAAAGAGTTTTACTCACCTGAGTGCTCTCCACACACACCAGCGCATTCTCTCAGGAGAGAAGCCGTATCACTGCTCACAGTGTCGAAAGAGTTTTACTCATCAGAGTCATCTCCAAATACACCAGCTCATTCACAGAGGAGAGACGCCGTATCACTGCTCACAGTGTGGGAAGAGTTTTACTCAGCAGAGTGCTCTCCAACGACACCAGCGCATTCACACATGAGAGAAACCGTATCACTGCTCACAGTGTGGGAAGAGTTTTACTCAGCAGAGTGCTCTCCAACGACACCAGCATATTCACACAGGAGAGAAACCATATCTCTGCTCACAGTGAGGGAATAGTTTTACTCACCAGAGTGCTCTCCACACACACCAGCGTATTCACTCAGGCGAGAAGCCGTGTCACTGCTCACAGTGTGGGAAGAGTTTTACTCATCAGAGTGATCTCCAACAACACCAGCGCATTCACACAGGAGAGAAGCCGTATCACTGCTCACAGTTTGGGGAGAGTTTTACTCGTCAGAGTCATCTCCAACAACACCTGCTCATTCACACAGTATAGAAGCCGTATCACTGCTCACAGTGTGGGAAGCGTTTTACTCAGCAGAGTGCTCTCCAACAACACCAGCGCATTCACACATGAGAGAAACCATATCACTGCTCACAGTGTGGGAAGAGTTTTACTCAGCAGAGTGCTCTCCAACGACACCAGCACATTCACACAGGAGAGAAACCATATCTCTGCTCACAGTGTGGGAATAGTTTTACTCACCAGAGTGCTCTCCACGCACACCAGCGTATTCACTCAGGAGAGAAGCCGTATCACTGCTCACAGTGTGGGAAGAGTTTTACTCATCAGAGTGATCTCCAGCAACACCAGCGCATTCACACAGGAGAGAAGCCGTATCACTGCTCACAGTGTGGGGAGAGTTTTACTCGTCAGAGTCATCTCCAACAAAACCTGCGCATTCACTCAGGAGAGAAGCCGTATCACTGCTCACAGTGTGGAAAGAGTTTTACTCATCAGAGTGATCTCCATCAACACCAGTGCATTCACTCAGGAGAGAAACCATATCGCTGCTCACAGTGTGGGAAGAGTTTTACTCAGCAGAGTGCTCTCCAACGACACCAGCGCATTCACACATGAGAGAAACCGTATTACTGCTCACAGTGTGGGAAGAGTTTTACTCAGCAGAGTGCTCTCCAACAACACCAGCACATTCACACAGGAGAGAAACCATATCTCTGCTCACAGTGTGGGAATAGTTTTACTCACCAGAGTGCTCTCCACGCACACCAGCGTATTCACTCAGGAGAGAAGCCGTATCACTGCTCACAGTGTGGGAAGAGTTTTACTCATCAGAGTGATCTCCAACAACACCAGCGCATTCACACAGGAGAGAAGCCGTATCACTGCTCACAGTGTGGGGAGAGTTTTACTCGTCAGAGTCATCTCCAACAACACCTGCGCATTCACTCAGGAGAGAAGCCGTATCACTGCTCACAGTGTGGAAAGAGTTTTACTCATCAGAGTGATCTCCATCAACACCAGTGCATTCACTCAGGAGAGAAACCATATCTCTGCTCACAGTGTGGGAAGAGTTTTACTCAGCAGAGTGCTCTCCAACGACACCAGCGCATTCACACATGAGAGAAACCGTATTACTGCTCACAGTGTGGGAAGAGTTTTACTCAGCAGAGTGCTCTCCAACGACACCAGCACATTCACACAGGAGAGAAACCATATCTCTGCTCACAGTGTGGGAATAGTTTTACTCACCAGAGTGCTCTCCACGCACACCAGCGTATTCACTCAGGAGAGAAGCCGTATCACTGCTCACAGTGTGGTAAGAGTTTTACTCATCAGAGTGATCTCCAACAACACCAGCGCATTCACACAGGAGAGAAGCCGTATCACTGCTCACAGTGTGGGGAGAGTTTTACTCGTCAGAGTCATCTCCAACAACACCTGCGCATTCACTCAGGAGAGAAGCCATATCACTGCTCACAGTGTGGAAAGAGTTTTACTCATTAGAGTGATCTCCATCAACACCAGTGCATTCACTCAGGAGAGAAACCATATCTCTGCTCACAGTGTGGGAATAGTTTTACTCACCAGAGTGCTCTCTACACACACCAGCGTATTCACTCAGGAGAGAAGCCGTATCACTGCTCACAGTGTGGGAAGAGTTTTACTCATCAGACTGATCTCCAACAACACCAGCGCATTCACACAGGAGCGAAGCCGTATCACTGCTCACATTGTGGGGAGAGTTTTAGTTTTCAGAGTCATCTCCAACAACACCTGCACATTCACACAGGAGAGAAGCCGTATCATTGCTCACAGTGTGGAAAGAGTTTTACTCATCAGTGTGATCTCCAACAACACCAGCGCATTCACACAGGAGAGAAGCCGTATCACTGCTCACAGTGTGGGGAGAGTTTCCTTAGCAGAGTCATCTCCAACAACACCAGCGTCTTCACTCAGGAGAGAAGCTGCATGACTTATCAGTCTGGAAAGATGTTTACTTATTCAGTTAGAATTAAAACCTACAAGTGCACCAACTTTTAGACATTGCATGATTTTAAATTTGTCCAATTAAATATGGTTATTATTACAGTTTTGGCTGAAAATGACCTGTACTTTGAACTTTATTGTTCATGTTATATGACTGTTTTAAAATACATCACCTTATAGTGATGTTTAAAACAAGACTATTATTGTTTTCTTTTGATCTTAAGTAGTCATTAATTACCACCATATAAGTGACAATTAAACTGCACCACTATTATCAATGTAATACTGCAGCATGAGACTAATTGTTAATGGAATTGGTACTGATCAGGAGTTTAATGTACTATAATAGAACTGTGGATCAAACCAAATGAGTATGCACCATTTGAAATGAAGCTCTTCCATCTATATGCATCCACCTTGTCTCACTGGTAGAGGAGAAGCCATCAGTTATTTATAATGATCTAGGAATCATACAAAAACCTGAACAAAAATTCTGTATGTTTGAAGTTCTTTATCCTATTATATGTAGCCAAAAAAATAATTCTACCTGGTCAGTTCAGCTAATTATTATTTCCTGACGCGTGGGGTCTATATTCTGAAGTTCTTTCTGAATTTCATCTCCAACCTGGTTGTTTATTGAGACAACAGATTGTTACAGACACTATTTTTTTTGATCACCTGGAAGAGACTGAGAACAGCATTCCTGTCCATTCTAGATTCAGTAGGGATTAATGAGAGAGTCACAGGATCTAACCCTATTTTTTGAGGTTTTTGTATGATTCCTAATCGTCACATTCTTGATCTAATACTTGCATTTGTATTAAATAGAGAAAATATCGGAGCACTGTGGCTCAGTCGACTAAGGCGCCATACCATAAATCCAGGGACCCGCGTTTGATTCCAACCAGTGGTCATTTCCCGATCCCTACCTGTGTCTCTATCTAGCTCGTTTCCAGTCTCCACACTGTCCTATCCAATAAAAAGGTGAGAAAAGCCCCCAAAAATATATATAGAAAATATAGTCACACTTATACAGTCTGAAGCTCCCTCAGACCATTACCTCATCTCTTTTGAAATGTCTTAATATATGCACCTTGCATGCCATTGCATCAAAAGTACATTCACATCAACTACTGCATAAAGTTTTATCAGTAGTCTCCCAGACTTATCAATTTGATTGGATCCCCGTTGGACCCCACAGAACTTGATCAGCCAACTGAATGCTTACAGTCAACGTTCTGCTTTACTTTAGATAATGTAGCTCCACTTAAAAGAAAATAATTCAGGAGAAAATAAAATAAAACCTAGCATCCTGGTATAACAATCACACATGCACCTTAAAACACAAAATTGATAGTATTCCATTTAGCATGGAAGGAGAGCCTCTGGAACTACAAAGACAAGCTTTTAATGCTGCTAGATCAACAACTCTCTCCACCCTAATAGAAGATAACAAAAATAATCTTAAATTTTTATGTGAGACTATAGTATTACATAAAAATTTAAGATTTTGCTAAAGCAAAATGAACTAGGAATAAGACCACCACAGAAATTGATTTTATATGCACATATGTAATCACGACCATACACACACCTTAAGTAATCACAAATGTACTCAGATTCATATAACCACACATACAGATTCTTTTTATGCTGATTAAATACTAATTCAAAGCTGAGTGTGTTCATTTTCAGTAAAGAATAAATGAAGTTAATTCTCTTAAAAGTAATAATAAATTGGTTTATGAATTATCATAATTACTGTAATATATAGATTTAGGCACTGCCTAAAAGCGGAGCTCCCATCTGTTTCTGGGTTGTAGAATTTTCTTATCTCATAGCCAGTCTCTTTTGTTTTATTTCTTTACTGGCTAGCACTGGCCACTGGGGGGGGGGGGGACTGGTAATTACAACCCCGATTCCAAAAAAGTTGGGACAAAGTACAAATTGTAAATAAAAACGGAATGCAATGATGTGGACGTTTCAAAATTCCATATTTTATTCAAAATAGAACATAGATGACATATCAAATGTTTAAACTGAGAAAATGTATCATTTAAAGAGAAAAATTAGGTGATTTTAAATTTCATGACAACACCACATCTGTGGGGGGTGCTTCAGGAGTATGGGGTTCGGGGCTCTTTGCTAAGGGCTGTCCGGTCCCTGTACGAACGGAGCAGGAGTCTGGTTTGCATTGCTGGCAGTAAGTCAGACCTGTTCCCTGTGCATGTTGGACTCCGGCAGGGCTGCCCTTTGTCACCGGTTCTGTTCATAATTTTTATGGACAGAATTTCTAGGCGCAGCCAGGGGCCGGAAGGAATCCTGTTTGGGAACCACAGGATTTCATCTCTGCTTTTTGCAGATGATGTTGTCCTGTTGGCTTCTTCAAACCAGGACCTTCAGCATGCACTGGGGTGGTTTGCAGCAGAGTGTGAAGCGGCTGGGATGAGAATCAGCACCTCCAAGTCCGAGGCCATGGTTCTCGACCGGAAAAGGGTGGCTTGCCCTCTCCAGGTTGGTGGAGAAGTCCTGCCTCGAGTGGAGGAGTTTAAGTATCTCGGGATCTTGTTCACGAGTGAGGGAAGGATGGAGCGTGAGATCGACAGGTGGATCGGTGCAGCCTCTGCAGTGATGCGGTCGCTTTACCGGTCCGTCGTGGTGAAGAAGGAGCTGAGCCAAAAGGCAAAGCTCTCAATTTACCAGTCGATCTACGTTCCGACTCTCACCTATGGTCATGAGCTTTGGGTAATGACCGAAAGAACAAGATCGTGGATACAAGCGGCCGAAATGAGTTTCCTTCGCAGGGTGGCTGGGCGCTCCCTTAGAGATAGGGTGAGAAGCACAGTCACTCGGGAGGAGCTCGGAGTAGAGCCGCTGCTCCTCCACATCGAGAGGAATCAGCTGAGGTGGCTCGGGCATCTTTTTCGGATGCCTCCTGGATGCCTCCCTGGGGAGGTGTTCCAGGCATGTCCCCCCAGGAGGAGGCCCCGGGGAAGACCCAGGACATGCTGGAGGGACTATATCTCTCGGCTGGCCTGGGAACGCCTCAGTGTTCTTCCCGAGGAGCTGGCCGAGGTGTCTGGGGAAAGGGAAGTTTGGGCTTCCATGCTTAGACTGCTGCCTCCGCGACCCAGTCCCGGATAAAGCAGAAGAAGACGAGACGAGACCACGTCTCAAAAAAGTTGGGACAAGGCCATGTTTACCACTGTGAGACATCCCCTTTTCTCTTTACAACAGTCTATAAATGTCTGGGGACTGAGGAGACAAGTTGCTCAAGTTTAGGGATAGGAATGTTAACCCATTCTTGTCTAATGTAGGATTCTAGTTGCTCAACTGTCTTAGGTCTTTTTTGTCATATCTTCCATTTTATGAACTGAAAGCAGAGACAATTCATTGAATCTTGGGTGCGCAGGAGGCACTTTCCCAAATAATGGAGAACATATGATGCAAGGGGGTCAAAGCCAGTAGGAAGCCCCCAGACTGATGGAGCCACTTCTACACCCAAAGAGAATCACCAAGATTGGTAATTGGAATGTAAGGACACTATATGAGAGCAGTAATATTGCCCAGGCAACAAGAGAGATGGCAAAGAGAGCGATTGACATCATGGGCATAAGTGAGACACACTGGATTGGACATGGGAAGTTGCAGCTGCAAGAGGGAGAGACCATAATGTACTCAGGAAGAGAGGACAATATTCATAGGCATACTAATGTTGAAGAACGCAAGCAGAACATTGATAGACTGGAGACCAATTAGTGAAAGGATTGTCCAAGCAAGGTTTTACTCCAATCACATTAAGTTGATGCTAGTACATGTGTATGCACCTACAGAGGATGCTGAAGAGCAGGTAAAAGATGAGTTCTATGTGAGGTTGCAGGATGTGTTGAGTTCATGTAAGACACATGATATGCTGGTTGTGACTGGGGACATGAATGCAAAGGTTGGTGATAACAACCAGAACTACGAACGAGTGATGGGTAAACATGGCTTGGGGCAACAGAATAATAATGGCGAAAGATTATGCGAGATCTGTGACATGAACGAGCTAATGATAACTGGCACGCTCTTTCCTCACAAAACGATACACAAAGCAACATGGACATCACCAGATGGAGTGACCAGAAACCAGATAGACCACATACTCATTAGCAGGAAATTCAGGAATTCTGTGAAGGACACGCAGGTTTTCAGATCAGCTGACATAGGAAGCGATCATTTTCTCTTGTGCATGGAAATCAAGTTGAGGTTAAAAACAAACCCGAGAGAGAAAAGAAGGGCAAGGGCAAAATATGATACAGCGAAGTTGAAGGATGAAAATACAAGGAAAGCTTTTACCATCGCCTTAAAAAACAGGTATGACACACTGGAGGAGGAAGAGATAGAGCAGGAAGATAAACACGCTGAAGAGGATATAGAGCGTGAGTTTAATGTCATGATGAAGGCGCATGCTGAAGCTGCTGAGACCGTGCTTGGAAAACCGAAAAGAAGGAAAAAACCATGTATAAGTGATCGTTCATGGAAGCTTGTAGAAGAGAGGGAAGAGATCAACAAAAAGCTATTAGGAACATGCTCAGAAAGAGTGAAGACACAGCTCAGGAAGAAATACATAGAGAAGAAGTCAGAGGTGAAGAAGAGTATACAGAAAGACAAAAGGATATGGATGGACGGCATTGCAGAAGAGGCAGAGAACACTGCAAGGAACTAAGATATGAGAACGCTGTATAGACTAACTAAGACCCTGTGCAATGAGAGATCAAGAAGGAGTAGCGCAGTCCTAGACAAAGGGGGAAGTCTTCTAAGTAGCAAGGAAGATATAAAAGCTAGATGGACGGAGCACTTTCAAGAAGTTCTTAATAGAGAAGCACCAACAAACCCAATAACCGAGGAGGAAGACAACGGCTTTGAATTCACTGATATCATAGAAGAGATAAAAACAAATGAACCAACAATGGGAGAAGTAAAATCAGCCATAGGAAGACTGAAGAATGGAAAAGCACCAGGGACAGACTCGATTATGGCAGAGTTACTGAAGGCAGGTGGAGAATTTTCTGTAAAGAAAATACATGAATTATTAAAGAACATCTGAAAGTACGAGAAAGTACCCAGCAGATGGAAGCAAGGCTTGATAATAAAATTACCAAAGAAAGGAAACCTGAAGGAATGCAAGAACTCCAGGGGTATAACCCTTCTGTCTGTTGTAGGGAAAATACTTAGTCGGATCATTATCGACAGGCTACGTAATGGAGTAGACAAAAGACTGAGAATGGAACAAGCCAGTTATAGAAGTGGAAGAGGAACAACAGAACAGGTGTTTGTTCTACGAAACATACTGGAACAAGTGAATGAATGGCAGGCGACTTTATACATAGGATTTGTAGATTATGAGAAGGCCTTTGATTCGGTACATAGAGAGAGTTTGTGGATAATCATGAAGAAATATGGAATACTGGAGAAGTTGGTGAGGATGGTAAAGTTATTC